>NC_141059.1:42035369-42470369 GCF_041138505.1 Cibotium barometz | reverse complement strand
CCAAATCTGACCCATATATAGTTCACTAGTCATAAGATTCATGCATAGAGACCCTCAAACTTCACAAACACATTGAAAGCTACTCATAAACCACAACTAAATACTCACATAAGATGAAGAGTTGACTAAGGACAAGGTCAATAGTTAAAAAAGAGAGATATTTAGGTGAAATGATGCATTTTTGACACCTCAATATGGGGGAATTCCAAGTTGGTGCAATTCCTTCTTCGGTAGGTGCTTCTACTTTCTGTTTTCCATCATATCCATTACCTTCTATGGATCCTTTCTCTCTTTCTTCTTTGTCCTTTATGCCTTCCTATCCACATACTTCTATGCCCTCTATGGTATATCCCCCTACATCATCTATGCCTTTTATTGCAACTTCATCTACTATGATTCCTCCTTCTACTACTTCCACTACTACTCCTCTCCCCACTCAATCATATCAGCCCTTTAACCCATTCACTCAATCTTTGAGCCTTCCAAGTCTTTCCGATTCACAAAAGCTTACCCCAAACAACTACCACACTTGGTCCTTGTTTATGCAACTTCTTTTGGAAAGCGCCGGGGTGTATCTTCCAATTTTAACATCTACAATTGATACCAATAAAACTCTGAGATTTCTTTTGATAGACAAGAACTCCTCAATGTCTTAGTAGCCTTGAGACTTCGGGCTTCAAAAGAAAAGAAGAAAACACAAAAGACTTGAGGGCACCAATTGATCTCAGTGCAGCTCTCCACTACATAATCTTCATTCACGACTTAAAATTTCACGGAAACCAACATCATCAAACATCCATCTACTACTACCATCGAGAATGTTTGACCTGGGCCATGTATCTAGCAAAGGTTCTATACATAAAATCTAAGAGACCCTCCCCTTAGCCTATCCTCTGATCTTCTACCTCCCTTTGCTCTTGACCAATCTAACCTTCTTATACAACATAGCCCTTATGTTGATAGTCTTCCATAAATCAAAACCACTTGAAGGAAACCACTCCACTGGAATCTACTTTCCTTCTCCCTCTATTAGTTGCTCCATGTACCTTCTCTTAGAGCGTCCCACCAAAAAATCAATCCTGCCTTCTTTAACCCCCCATCACCACCTTCTCCTTTTCGAGATGATTATGCCGCCCTGACTCTTTTTCTCTCCCACACATTTTCTATTTCTATTTCATGCATCTATGTTTATCTTCGTGGCCATGTGTCCTCTTTTCCCACTTGAGATTGATCACACATCACCATACATACATTCCATCTACCTATATGCCATGCTTGGGAGGGGCTTGAAATTCACCTCACATATAGCCCACCCCCTGAATGAAACACATTCATGTCCTCTCTTCCACACACTATTTTATACAGCCTTATATATAACAAAGGCACGATCCATCATCTCATGAACCTCCTAGATCAAAAGGGTACATGAACCCTTTCCAATGGCAACCAGTTGCACTGATCCATCCACCTAGATCATAAATCTAAAAAAGTTCTTCATATAACATTAATGTCCCACCTCCATCAATAACACAACCCAACTAGATCTTTTTTTAGGCTATCTTTTCATTCCACCCATTCATAAGTACCCTTGATTCACTATACAAAGCTCAATTCTCACATCAATTCTACATGCCTCCTTCAAGCTTTCATACAAAACTTTATTATGTAGCCATTTAGCCATATCCTGACCTTGTACAACATTCTCCTCTTTCACAAACACTTCTTTACAATCCAAAAGTATTTCATTTAGACCATTCTCAGGCACATCATCAAAAACATTCACATACATAAGATAACTATCTTCCAACACCAAGGTAATCCGTTCTTCCCTCTACCTGGTTCCTCAACTCTTGGGGCTTCCACATAAACCTCCAACTGCATACACAAATTCATTAGAAAAGCTACCTCCATAGGCATGCTTGCTTCCCTTTCTCTCCTTTGCCAGCTCCTGCGCTCTCATCCTCTTTGTTCGTTGTTCTGATGCCAGCCTTATAGCTTCATCAAAAGTTCCTCGATCTCTCAACTCCACCTTCTTCTTGATTCTCCCATGCAACATTTCAACAAACTTATCCCTTTTCAAAAATCTGGAGGTACACAATTTTCTCCCAAGGCTCTCAAAACCCTTCTCTAGATAGCTTCAAACCTATCCACAAAGGCCAGTATATCCTCATCCTCTCTCTGGGGTTCAACTTGCTAAGCTCCCTCCATAGATCTTCAGGTCTTTCTAAGCTTCCCATACCTTCCTCTCAAGGCTTCCTCCAACTTGTCCCAACTTCTTCTTTCAACATCTCTGGTTTCATATTCATACCACTCCTCGGCTTCATCAACAACAAATTTACCATCCTCAACTTATAGGCATCATCTTCCCTTCCATTTCCTAAAGCCACAAATTAAATTTTCGTAAGGAACTGGGCAACACCCTCATTCTTCTAAACACCTCATATCCAAAACCAGCCATTTGTCTTGAGTCGATCAACAAATGGATCCCAATTTGCTGACTAAAGCCCTAAATAGAAGCCTTATGATCCTCATTGGGGGAAACCAAATGATGTGTGTTCTTTGGGTGACGGCCTTTACTACACACACCAATAGACACACAAGAAAGAAACACACTAGGATTAGAACTAGGGAACGCTAGAATCCAAGCTCCAAGGGCATCAACCTACCTTAAAACCATCCCCAATCCTTCGTCTCTCTCCTTTCAACACTTCAACACCCTCCCAAACTCCTTTTCTGGTCCATTTGCTTGCTTCAAATGTCCTCCTAGGTCAGCCCACACCTCCAAAAGCTTTGATCATATGGCTTTTGGCCTCTCTTGATCATTGCTGACAACTAGCTAGCCAAATGTACCCTCAATTGACACAAAACTACTAGATTATGGCTCCAAAGTCCTTCCTCTTGTCCCTAGGCAAAAACGTGTTCTCTAAGCTCTCAGAATATCCTCTAGCATTAGCTGAACATATAGCCACCACAACTCCAGTACCTTATTGGTCCCTCCTCTAACCTTGTTTTTACCCTCCTTTGACGCAACTAAACTGGATTCTATATTCAAATTTTGACATAAAATCTAGATTGAAAATTGTTCTCTAGGCATTTCAGAGTGTCCACCACCATCAACTAGCTTCACAACCTTTCTTCAAAATCTCTTTATATCAATCAGCTGCCCTCTATTGACACTCCATTGACCCCCTTTCGTTCGAAATAGAGTATACAGACCTCTGCATCATTAGACCACCTCTCTTTTATATTAGCTGACACATTTAGAGCCTCATACCACTTTCAAATGATCAAGATATCTCACCATTAAGCACCCTATTGACTGCAGCCACAGTTGCCTCCAAACCGAGGATGACTTACACTAACTCAAATGAGGTAGAATCTATCTCCTTTGCGTCAGTTGAGATCTCTAAACCCTTGGAACAATCTATCCTTGAAAGTACCCAACCCTACCACAAACTAATTCCTAGATCACAAGCCCATCTGACTACTGTGCTGATAGCAGACTGTGAGCACAGGCCTAGGTCAAAAGTCCATCCCTCAAGCTCAATCAAACCAATGTATGATCCCTACATCCTCAGCTGATGGTATTGATGTCCAATTGACATCTAGCTGACTCTTTATTCTCTCTCTTGGCATAGCCTAAGCCAATTGTGACCCAAATATAGTTCACTAGTCATATGATTCACACACACAGACCCTCAAAATTCATCAACTCATTGAAAGCTACTTATACACCACAACTAAACATCAAAACTAGAATCTTTCAAACCATCCACAATTGACACCTATAAAACTCTCAGATTTCTTTTGATAAACAAGAACTCTTCAATGTCTAGCCCTGAGACTTGGGGATTCAAAAGAAAAGAACAAAACACAGAACACTTCAGGGTTCTTCATTGATTGATCTCAATGACATCTCTCCATTGCATAATCTTCATATAGGACTTGAAATTTCATGGAAACCAACGTCAGCAAACATCTAGCGATTGCGGTTGAGTAGTTTTGACTTGGGCCATGTCTCTAACAGAGGTTCTGTATAGAGAATCTAAGAGACCCTCCAGTTAGACTATCTTCTGATCTTTTGCCTCCCTCTACTTTGGACTAGTCCAACATTCTCACATAGCATAGCCCTTGTATTTGCAGTCTTCCATAAATCAAAATCACTTGTAGGAAACCACTCCACTACAGTCTACTTAAACATAGCATAGCCCTTGTATTTGTAGTTTTCTAGTGTATTTGCCCTTTGGTAGTTGCTCCAGCTACCTTCTCTTAGAGATCCCCCCCAAGAAATCAATCTTGCCTTCTTGAACCCCCCCGTTACCACCTTCTCCTTTTCCAGAAGATTATGTCACCCTGGCTATTTTTCTCTTCCATGCCCTTCTATTTCAATTTCACGCATCTATGTTTATCTTCATGGCCATGTGTCATCTTTTGCCACATGTGGTTGATCACACATCACCATACATACATTACATCTACCTATATGCTGTGCTTGGGAGGAGGTTGAGATTCACCTCACAACATTACACCGCTATAAGTGACACTATAAGCACTGTTGAGAGCGATCGCCTAGCGTCGCTTATAGTGGTGCTCGAAAAATAACTTTTCAAACCTGTGTGGTGTTCTCACTTATGGAGTTCTTTTCCCCCAAAAATATTTCCTCCACTCCTTTCTTTGAAGGACTCCACCGACTCCATATACTCCATTAATCTACCTCTATCCAATGCATCTGTACTTCCTTTCTCTTTCTCTTTCTTTTTCTCCTTATGCATTTGTACTTCCTTCCTCTTCCTCTTCCTCTTTCTCTTTCCCTTTCTCCTTATTCATCCATTGGGTGGAAGCATGAATATGTGTACAAAAAAGCTATATCCAGGACAATGCTATTTGGGTAGTGAGCTAGCTCTTTGAAAGGTGTAAAACTAGATTTCAAGAAATCCATTTTATTCTCTACAAAAAAGACCTCACAATTCTAACTTTTAGGTTGAACAATTCAAACCTTCATGATTTCCTTCTCCCATGTCCGGGGGGGGGGGGGGGGCTGGAGTTTATTCAAACTTTTACGTTTTTACAATTCATGATTCCCTTCTCCCATGTTGCGGGCTGGAGTTTCTTTCTATTTCTCTCTCTCTCTTCTCTCTCTCCCTCTCTCTCTCACGCTCCTGTGCCCAGACACAAACAAAGATTGCATTTGTCTATCTCTTTCTCTCCCTCTCCCTCTCCCTCTCCCTCCCTCTCTCTCTCTCTCCCTCTCTCTCTCTCTCTCTCTCTCTCTCTCTCTCTCTCTCCCCCTTCCACACACAAACACACACACAAACAACTGAATACTCTTTTTCTTTGTCTTTGTTTGTCTTCCTTTCTCTCTCTCTTTCTCTCCCTCTCTCCCTATCTCTCTCTCTCCCCCTCCCACACACACACACAAATGGATGAATACTCTTTTTACGTGTCCGATTGAATACACAAAAGAGAAACAGGGTGGAACTACAAGAGGTTGAAACTTTGCAGGTTTGAACACTGATCTCTCTATCTCTCTCTCTCTCTTTCTATGCAATGCAAAAGTGGGGATTCAACATAATTTTATATGTTACAGGTTAATGCACTCCCATCCCATGAACGTAAGTTCATTAGGGAATATGAAGCATAACACAAAAGAAAGCAAAGAGCCAGAAATAAAAGAAAAGAAGAGCAAGAAACTGGGACCATGTAGAGACCGTTGAGGCAAAACAAGAGTAAAAATTTCCAAAGAGATTGTGCGGTATTTTCATCAGCAAACAAATGGAATGGACAAGGCCACTAAAAAAGACATCTTTAATCAGCTAATCCTTCATCCGTCTCATTAAAAGATTTGCAAGACACGGCTCCAAGGCACCAGAACGATGTTCAAATAGCTCTCATAGAGCAAATATTTGCAACACGCTCCAAAGTTTGAAGAAGCCATGGTTTGGGGATGAATTATTCCTTAAAAGGTCTACCATGATGATGCTCTTAAACTAAAAATAATCTGACGAGTCAGTTGGCCTCAAACACTGATGTCTCTAAGCTACGATTCGTTGATAGACGAAACTTTTATGTGGCAAAATCTCAACTTGAACTTGAAAAAGACAACTCCATGTCTTTCTCCATATGTCATAGGAAACAACCAAGAAGCCACATACCTAATGAGGTAAAGGAGCTAGTGGTCACTTTTTAGACAGCTGAGACTTGTGTGTCCTGTAACAAAAAGGGCATATGTCAAAAAATTGATCGAAAGAACCACATCGAGCACCCAATTCATCTACTAGATGTATCATAGGCATTCCTATTGTATAATACTGGTGAAAGTTAGAAAATTTCTTACTAGCTAAATAGTTATGGCACCTAAATATACATATATGCCTAATAACTGTATACATAATAGTTGTTTAATAACTGTGCATCTAAAATTTACCTATTAGCTTTCTCATAGTTTTATATATTTAAAGCCTATCTAATAGGTAACTAGCTATGCTAATTAATAGATAGAAAGTAGCTACTTAATCGTTAGAGTGTGCAGCTAACTAAGACTTGATTAATACAAGCTCACCTAACATATATAGGTAATAGTTATCTAATAGCTGTATATCTTTTAGATATCTAATAAATAACTAGCTATTTTAACTAGTAGATATGAATCTAATAGCAACCTTAGTTTAATAGTTTGTGAACTTAATTTATACCTGACAGCTAGCCAATACCTGTATATAGCTAGTAGCTACTTATTAGATGTTGTGTAACTAGTTAATATATGTGCCTCTAATAGTAGCTAATAGCTCTATATATAATAGTTGTGTAATAGTAGTGTAATAGCTTTCTAATAGCTCTATGTCTCATAGAATGATATCGAATAGCTGTTTATCTTCTAGTTTTAATAGTTATTGATAGCTACCTAATAGCTATTAGGTAGCTATAAATAGCTACCTAATAGCTATTTATAGCTAACTAATAGTAGCTGTTGATAGCTACCTAATAGAATTATATCTAATAGCTATCTATCTTATATCTGACTACTAGTTGGTCATTGCTAATAGTTGTAGACAAGTATTAGGTACCTAAAAGCTAGTAGACACAACCTCCTGATAGCTTACTCATAGTTGTCTAATGACTGTTTAATAGCCACCCAATAACTGTCTACTAGCTCATTAGATAGTAGTAGCTAGCGATTAAAAAACATTATAATGGCCACCCAATAGCTATTTAATAGCCACCCAATAGCTGTCTAATAGCTCATTGGATAGTAGCTAGCGGTTAAAAAACATTATAATAGCAATTTAATAGCTACCTAACTATGTAATAGCTACCTTAGTGTTGTTTATTAGCTGTTTGATAGTAGCTACCTAATAGCTATTGATAGCTACCTGATAGCTACCTAATAGAGTTATATCTAATAGGTATCTATCTTATATCGGACTACTAGCTCATCAGTGCGCTAATTGCTATAGACAGCTATTAGCTACCTAAAAGCTAATTGCTATAGATAGCTATTAGCTACCTAAAAGCTAGTAGAGACAGCCTCCTAATAGCTTACTGCTGATAGTTATCTTTTTCTGCCACACCCAATAGCTGTTTGCTGGCTTATTGATAGTTAGCTAAGTATTAGACAAGATTCTAGTAGCAATTTAATAGTTGTCTAATAACTTTGTAATAGCTACCTTATAGTTGTTAATAGTTACCTTATAGTTGTTGATAGCTGTGTATAGGTGGCTTAATAGTTATTAATATGTTTATAGGTGGCTTACATGCTTTCTATGTTCTGGATTACAGATTGAGGTCTTCCAACCTTTCAAGGATGCTTTTCCCAATATCACAATCCAACTTCACGCTTTTGAGTCACCGAAGCCATACTTTGTCCAAAAATGCAAGGACAGGTTATCATATTGTTGTATCTACCATGTGCAAATTTCATTTTTGAAGGATGTTGTCAATCATATGCGTAGTCAGGCCTTTGAAATGCATGGTGGGTTGTGCAAATGTACATGCATGGTGTGCATGGATTCATCACTACCATGTCAATGTTGTGCATCTAAACACACTATGAAGATAATTTCAAAGGTTATAGATTCTGTCTTGTGCCCTAGGAAAGATGGGTCTACTTACCATGCAGTAAAATGTCTCATAGGTGAATATACAAAGTGTGGAGTAGAGCAACTAAAATGTTACCCATGCGAGCTATTTGAAGATGCAAAAACCATTGTAGTAAGAGTATTTGAGGATGTGGAAACATGCACTTCTAAAGGTGGAAAGAAGAAAAAAAGGAAGAACCTTGCATGCAAGGAGATGAGTTGCACTAATCTGTTGTAGTTCTTTAAGAGCTATCGCTGCAAAAGTTCATCAAACATGACTTCATGTATGAATGGCAGGATAAATAGTTCAAGGGGTGCATTATGCATTTTCCAAATTATGTAGTTGTTTTAGTCGTGGACTTTGTTGAAAATTACTCTTTCAAGGAACAAAATGAAATCCAATCCATGCATTGGTACTCCAATCAAGTCACCATTTTTGTGCACATTACCTACTATCCTATTGGAGGTGAGGTGAGAAAGCCTATACCATAATTGATTTCTGTGATGATAAAAAGCATGACACTCTGTTTGTGCAACATTGCTTCATGCTACGTTGGAAATGGTTG
Source organism: Cibotium barometz (assembly GCF_041138505.1). Taxonomy (NCBI): domain Eukaryota; kingdom Viridiplantae; phylum Streptophyta; class Polypodiopsida; order Cyatheales; family Cibotiaceae; genus Cibotium; species Cibotium barometz. The sequence goes on along the minus strand of NC_141059.1, from coordinate 42,461,728 downwards.
AAGGTTGGCTGTCAACCAACATTAGGTTTGGTCTAATGGGGCGGCATCTCAATTCAAGAAGGCAAAGGGGTCCTTCTATTTTGTCCGTCATGTAATTCCTTCATCACAACACTTATCCAATGGACCCATTTCACACTACCCTTCCAATCATAGGCTCGTAGAATGTATATTTTGGGTGGTCAAGGTGGGAGATTCGAATTGAGAGATTCGAATTGAGAGATTCGATGGGGCTATCAAGCTTTCCCTAAGGCACGCTCATTTCATTGTATTCGTGGCTACTCAAAACAAGATGTGTCCGCACTTTCATATAGACAACTATCTTGTTTTACTATAGTGCATGCATGCACGATCAATGGAGAAGATGTAGTCACAAAACACATGTGACAAGCTGGACCTACCATAAGATAACTTCTCCAACTGATGGTGGAAACAGTGATGATGAAGAATTTGATGAGACTACCTATGAAGGGCATTATGAAGCACTAAGCAAAGCACTCCAAGTAGGAGATAACTTTGCTATCTCAATGCTGAGGAGGGCAATGAAGAAGGTTTGGAATTCTTATTGATCAGGTGCAGAAGTACAAAGGAGCAACTCAGAGTAGAATCTAAGGACAACAGTTGGGATAATGAACTTGAAACAGGGTCCTACATTTTTAAGGGACTCTCTTATAAGAAGCTAGATGAATCCTATTACAAGCTATTGAGTAGAAAGCCTATGGTCTACATATACTACCATCTTGTTAGATGTACTAAAATTCCTATGACACTTGTTCAAGGTGCCAGGGGATTGTATATGATATCGTGCCCGAGGTCTTTGAATCTATATACAACAACATGCCATGGGAGCTATAAACTCATCTTTGGCTATTAACTATATTTTACATTTTGGCTTCAGTCTAGCATTCAAAAGTGTCAATCAATTGGTGAACAAACATTGTCCATCAAAAGTACTTATCAACCAACCTATACACAGCTATTAATAGCTATTAGTAGTTATTAACAATTTTGAACAAGTCATAACACAGCTAGTACAACTATTAACACAAAAAATGCTTTGCATTATATATTATTGCACATGTCCATTACAATACACTCTCTACATGTCCATTACAGAGGATATGAGAATATATTATATTACATTAAAATGTTACACCAGAGTACAATTGCTAGCAAAACACAGCCCCATAGAAGTCCTAATTTATTCGTGAGATCCTTGGACGTTTGTAGAAAGGTGTATCCTAGACCACCTTGGTTGCCTCTTTCTCTTCTTGAGCATCCCCCGTAGGTGTCATCGTGTGCCATCTACATGTCATCCTCAGTCTTGGGAGCTACACGGCCTACTACAAAACCCCCACAACAGTTCAACTTTCTCTTGGTATGTTCTTTAATAGGTGTGATAACTTGTAAATCTTCTACATTGCCACATTCACCAAAGACATCACCTCTCCCAACAAAAGATCTTCTATCAAGTGCTTTTAGGTACTTCCACACAACCATGGGGCTAGCTTATAAGTAAGAAATGGTGCACACCATGAATCACTTGTGGAGCCAAACTTTGGTACAATAGAGAAGGTGCCATGCACATTATACAAGCACTTGTAAAGGCTATCATCGATAAGAAATATGTTGTCTTTATCAAATTGATTATTTCTCTCCCAAAAATCATCAAGATGCTTGAAAAACACAGGTTTCTTGCCATGCAAATGACAGCCTTGCAAGACATCACAAGAACCTTTCCCAATGAAACCTGTAATCACATCACACACACTTGGAAAGCAACTACAGAATCGCTCCACCAAGTTCTTTTATGTGCATGAGCTCCATGTGAAGATTCTAAAGTGCCTACTGGCCCACAGCAAAAATTGGACAGCAGAATGGCGCACAAGGAAGTAAGTTATCCTTAGCTTTAGCACCAAAATTTGCTGATATCAAATATGCCAAGACTCCTTGTAGATCCACTTTATGAATGAGAAGACCATTGAGGTCAAGAATTAGAGCACCAGGATCCTCCTCAGGTGCTTCAAGCATCCATGTGGGATCATTGCAATTCGGAAAAGCCCATGCACAATAGCTAGACCGGAATACATGTCTCAGCTTTTTATGGTACATGTCCTTGAGCTCCTTTCGTCGCTTCATCCTATCACGATATGGGTGACATGGGCTACGTAGCTTGGGCCTCATCTTGTGCTTTTTGGGTTGAAAGCATACTAAATCCATGCTCATTTCTCTATAGATGATTGCACACACAGCATTGCATATCAGGCAAGGAACTCACCACTAAGCAAAAAATATTACATAGGCAAGTATAGATTCAAGCACAAAACGTGATGTATGCACCAATACTCGATGGTTGCACTCAGAATCATCAAATGTCAAAAGACCAATACATTATTCAATGTTTCCTTGGCTCTTGGCCAAAACAGAGTTACATAGGCATATTTTAGGACAATAAATCACCATCATTAGCATGCCTTTTATGAGCATCATGCTCAGGAACACTGTCAACACCAGCAATGATCTCTGTCGCTTCAGCAACAATAGTATTCTTCATACTTTCCACACACACAGGTGTTTCCTCAGATACTTCCACAACTAGATTATTTTCATGCGCAGGAGCTTTCTTGATCCTCTTGGATGACGCTTTCTCATGACTTGGTTTCTTTCGCTTTGCCTACATCAAGCTTTCCTACAAGGTGTCCTCACATGCTTCGTCTCGATAAAAATTCTTGCACATAAACAACATGGCATTTTAGGTAAGAAACTTGACACCAAGCACAATATTTTACATTACACAAAATGAACTGTCAAAATGGCAACAAACCAATGCATCATTCAATGTTTTCATAAGCATACTTTGAAACAATGAATCACCATCAGCGTGGCCAACATGCTCAGGATTATGTGCACCCTGAGATGCATGTGTGACCCTCCTTGACACTTGCCTTCCTACACCACCTTTCTGTCGCTTTGCCTTCTTCAAGAAGTCCTTCAAGGTGTCTCCACATGCTTTATCCACATTACTTGGTATCTGTCAGTCTATACCAATATCAAGTGACCTCTTGGGTGAAGATGCTGCCAAAACAGTTAGGAAACATTTAACAATATCAAAAAATCTAAAACTATTAACACCTAATTCATCCATCAGCATCATGTAGGTATCACACAGCTATTGGTTGCCAGCAGGCAACAAAACTGTTAGGTACTACCATTTGTTACCTCTGCTATCAATACCAACATTTTTGGAAACATTATGAACCATGGTAGAGCCTTCAATGGAAACATCCCAAGGGTCATCGACATTGGTTGCCGGTTCAAGTGTGCTCTTGAGTGGGTTGCAAATAGACTTGGTTGGGCCACTTTCAAGTGATACCCTCCTAGGTGAAGATGCTAAAAAAATAGTAGAGAACAATTAGTAACTGTTATCAACTATTAATAAAACTTTAAACACAAGTGCCATATTTATTACTACAATTATTAACACAACTATTAGCGTAACTATTAACAACAGCTATTAGAAAAGGTATTAGCACTTAACAATAGCTACTAGCATGCTTATTAGCTCTTGCTATTAGCATAAATATTAACACATATTTAGAATTTAGGACTTAAGCATAGTTGTTAAAAGCTATTAACAGCTATTAGCACATGTTTAGAGTTTAGGACTTAAAGACAATTAGGTTTAGAGTTACCACAACTATTAACATAGCTATTGATAACTATTAACATAGCTATTATGAGACCCCCCTCTGGGGACGCTGGCAGTGGAAGCGACGTCGGCCTCCCACGTGGGGCGGGGATCCACACTCACGGCCTCACCCACGAATGTCTGGACAAGAGACATGGGCGATTCCACCATGGGAAAATCTTCTAACGGGGGAATTACTCTAACGAGTCAAAGTCTTAACTAGTTAAACTAATCTGACCGAATGTGAAGTCACATGGTCAAATCAAAAAGAGACTTGCACTTGATCCATGGAATCACCGCTTTTTTCGTCCTTTTAACGAGGCACAACCACTCATCCCCTCCCACAGAACAAGGTCTTCTAAGGACTTAATCTAACTAACGTAACTAATCACATCTTAATTGTTTTACAAGAATCCTTTGATCCAACCGACCCATGGGTTAGCAGACCACCCGACCACTGTATTGGTGGGATTCCTTTATAAAGATTCGGTTTTGCCTCGGTACTGAGCAAAAGAGTTCCCAGGCCCCCTAGCTAGCGATTCATGCAAAAAATAAGGTAGGCATACCACATACACACCCAATATGAAATTGCCATTTATAACAGATTCGGCTGGCTTTAAAACAATCCTTCAATACACACCCAATATGAAATTGCCATTTATAACAGATTCGGCTGGCTTTAAAACAATCCTTCAATAGAAATTATAATATTACTTATCATCATCCTCCAAAATTTTGAGTCCATTGTATTACAAAATGTGTCCTCTAGACTCTCCGTTGAAGACCATGTGGCCAACCAACGAAATCCAGTATCAAAAGTACGCATGCATGGGTGTCCTAGCAACCGCGAGCCCATGCATCACCTAGTCAGAACCTTGTAGGATCCTCCTTAGGTGTCCTAGCACTTCACTTAGGGATTGCTTTGTCAGTCCTCGCCCATCATACCGAAAGCGTACCATTTTAACCGTACCGAGGCTGGTCAAGACCTGGCACGCTTTGCTGCGAGCGACGTCCCTCAACGACTCCCCGCCGACTGTTGCAAAAACGAACCTCCTCTTAGTAAAACACATGCCAAATGCTTCCTCCGGCATTCTGGCGTAAAACAGGCCTTTAAATGAAAACAGAGGTTCTATGCAAGTAAAATTCCTAGTTTGAGATTGGTTCCACAAAAACCCCTTTTTCCTTAATTTTTCAATTTCATAATGAGAATCCTTGATCTCTCATATCAGGGTAATCTACCCATCATTTGACTGATTGTCCAACTAGATTCTTGGTGATTTTGGTCAAAGGAAAACTAGTTTAATTCAACGGTGGTCTATTCTTTGTATTTAGGAGCTAGAATTGGTCTCACGAAGTTTTTGCTTGATTTAGATGGAGAGATGGACAAGTAGGTTTACTGTATGTCCCTCTCGTAGTCTAATCATTCGGTTTAGTTCTAACAAGGATTTTCTTTAGATAAACATCTACTTTTGGGTAAATACCAATTTAGTGCTTTAGCCACATAAAATATCTAAAGATATTCTTTCTACCATTTAATTTCTCAATCTTAATTCCCTAGGTAGAATTATGGTAAAATTCATCTTTTGACACCTAAAATTAATTTAAATCTTTCTTTTCTTAAATAGCATAAAAATTTTCTTTTAACTAAATACCGATATCTATTTTTTTGAATAAGCTTGAAATTCCTCTTTTTCTCATTTAATGAGTGCAATCCCAATTGTCATGGGAATTCCTCTTTTATCATAACTTAAATCTATCTGAAACTCCTCTTTAAATTAAATAAAAATATTCAATATTCCAAATATACCAAGAATTCTTCTTTTTCCATTTAAATGATTGAATTCCAAATATTATGGAAATCCCGCTTTCATTATTTAAATCTATTCATGCATAAAATAATTTTAACTAAAATTTCTCTTGAAAATTACATAAAAATATCCATTAATCCAAATATGACAAGAATTCCATTTTTTCCATTTAAATGATTGAACTCCAAATATGATGGGAATTCCTTTTTTGTCATTTAAATTTTTCATATGCATAAAAATAAATTTAACTAAAATTTCTCTTAAAATTGAATAAAAATATTCATTAATCCAAATATGACAAGAATTCCACTTTTTCCATTTAAATGATTGAATTCCAATTATGATGGAAATTTCACTTTCATCACTTAAATTTTTCATGCATAAAAATAATTTATCTAATATTCTTCTTTAATTTTTAATAAAATATCCATTATTTTAGTATTCCAAATTTTCTCTTTCTCCATTGATATCCATTATTTTAGTATTCCCAATTTTCTCTTTCTCCATTGGAATACATGGATCTCCATTATCATGGAAATTCCTCTTTTATCATAAAAATGAATTTACTAGAAATTCCTCTTTTTCTCTAATTACCTATTTATGCATAAACATTAAAAATTAATTTTCCATGGATATGATGAGAATTATTCATTTAACATAGGATGAATAATCCTAGTATATGGTAGGAAGTCCTCTTTCTTCACATTATGCATAAAAATGATTTATGTGTTAATTTTTAAAAATTTTACGATAGCTCTTTTGCTATTACTCATTTGGACCAATATCCAATTTATGGACTTAATTCCTAAGTTTACCATAATTTATGTAACATTAAAGCATAAAAAAGCCATCTCTTTGGCCTCTAACCTCACTAGCATAGAGTTTGATTTTAGAATTAGGAATTGCTCCATGAGAAGCATCATTTGAATATAGAATCGGTCATAGGAATGAACATTCTTTGGGGGAGAGAGAGATATACATAAAAAACATCCTTAATTAAGCATAAATGTAAACTTTATGTGATTAATCAACAATTCTAGGAAAATCTCTTTTTTGTAAAACTAAAAATTAAAATCATAAATAGTAAACAAAAAATGTAAAAAGCAAAAAATAAAAAGTGAAAAGTCAAAAGGTAAAAGGTCCAAGAAAAAAAAAATATAAAAAGGGAAAGGTAAAGGGTCCAATGGCAAAATTTTTTTTTTTTTTTTGGAAAGTGCATGCCTAATATAACAACGAGTCATGAAAAACGACAACATTAGAGAGCTTCATTTGCATTGAAAAACCATTCAATTGAATACTTCTCAAGCTTGAGAGGGATCGAGAAGTGAAAAACATTTAGAAGATTAAGATAAAACCATCCAGCCACACCTTACGTCTTGTTTTGCTTGATTCTCTATTCTTATGAGAGACCCCAACCAATCAATTGGTTAGTATGTTGAGGAAAGCTCCAAGGAAGGTTGAAGAGAGAGAGAAGCTCCAATCTCTCTAATTTGTAGAGGACTTTTAGGGGATAATAGAAAATATGCTTATTCTAATGTAATATTGGCATGGTCTAGTTCGTAGATGAGAATACAAAAGAACGAGGGTCTATTTATAGGTGAGGGAGGTCACTAAGTGAGTCCAACTAAGTTCTTGAATTTTCTAGCTTCACTTTGGCTAAATTTTCTAGCTTCACTTTGGCTGAATTTGGACAAGTTTGGCTCCCTTTTTGATTTGGTTTGATTTAGGAGAGAGGAGAGATAAAAATATCTTAATATTTTTTAATTTAAAACTCATTCACATGTGTGAAATAGGAGCCTCCTTGAAGGCTTCCCCTTTCATTACCAAGGTGTCAAAATTGTATGATTACTCCAAAATATCGCATTTTTTTAAATAATATTTCATATTTTTTAACTAATTTGTATGATTACTCTTCATCTTATGTGAGCATTTACTCATTTTTGGGTATTTTCTTTTATTCATTGGATTTATCTCATCCCAACACTTGGATTAATCTTATTGGTCCATAGGAACCTTAATCTAAAATTTTTAGAAAATCTTGACCCTTAGGCTGAGGTCTTTTAAATCATTTTTAATTGATTCCTAATGCCCTTTGGAAAATTTATTTTGATTTTTTGTTTCACGAAAATATCTTTTTGATATTTGTAGAATTTATATATCCAAAAAATATCTCAATATTGAATTACCACTCTCTAGAATTTTTCTTCTCTCTAGACAAAAACAAGGAAAAATAATATTTTCTTGTATTCAAAATAAAGAAATGATTACAGGGGATTGAAGTAAAGGCTTATTCATTATTCAAGCTGAGGAGGAATCTTACATCCTCTCCCACTTGAAAAATGCGAGATGTCCTCATCTCGCAAAGTGGGGTAATCTTTCACCAACTCTTCTTCTTTCTTCCAGGTGGCATCTTCTAGAGGGGAATATTAAGAGACTAAGGTTATGTAAAAGGGGAGGAGAAGGGTGTGTGTGTGAATGGACTTATGGTCCACTAGCTCACCTATTTAAAGGTGGAGCTACAAGGTATTTCAAGAGTAAGAAGCTTAGTTGTATTTTGAGCAACTTAATAAGCAAGATCTTTTCTTGTATTTGTGAGTCTCTCTCCTCCACATATTTGATCTAGCATGAGCACCACAAAATTCTAACATGGTATCAGAGCTAGGCAGCTTGCAAGGTGTAGAATAGGTCAAAAAAGTGGTTTTTAGAGTGTACCTCATCTACCCCCAGCCAGCGGAGGTCCTCCAGTAGCTTTTGGAGGCAAGAACTCGGCGTGCTTTCATCTAAGAAAATGTAGAGAAGGTTTGGGCACTCAGATTCATACAGCTCATCAGACGAGCACTCCTTTCTCAGCCGCGGCATTGCTCACTAGTCGGCATACATTTTTTGCAGCGCAGTATTTCGTATAGCCATTTGCTGTGTGTAGGCAATTGCAGGCCTAGAGAGCTTAGGGATTTTGAAGCCCATGGTCTCAAGGTCCTACATCTCAAATCTTAGCCCTAATGGCAAGCTGAATCAATCGTGGGAGTGAAAAAACCAGGCGCTTACTGTTTCTTTTCTCCATGAAAGCTTGCTCAAGCTTGTTAATAGTAAACACTAATAGTGTTGATTAACACTAATGAGGCTACTAATCCAACAAAGGGGAGCCATTCCAAAGTGTTTCTAAACACTAAGAGTGTTCTTAAATACTAATGGTGAATCTAATCAATTAGACGCTAGAAAAGTGCTCTTAAGTGCTAATAGTGTTGCTAAACACTAATGGTGATCTTAATCACCAAACAAAGTGTTCGTTGACACTAATGAAGCTATTAGTGGTTGGGCACAAATCCTAATTGCTAAACCATAAACTTCACCATCTTAATCTTCTTTTTTATGCAACATCCTTGGCTTGATTAAGGGTTGTTGCACTCTCATAAGCCTTTCTCTTTCTACTTAAGCCAAAACATAACAAATTTTTGGTTTTTTCTTCTTCATAAATCAGCCCATTACTCTCTAGTAATCTACTTCAATACCCAATGTCAAAGGAAAACACCCAAATTAAGAAGTTCTCAGGAAGAGGGCTTCCACACTTGGCAAGTTCTTGTCAAGTACAAGATGATGTCCAAAGGTTTTTGGCCATTCATCTCCGGCACTAAGGTTATTGATCAAACTAAGGCTGAAGATATTGATGATGATGAGAGGGCATAAGCCATCATCATGCTTCCTCTTGATAAGGCTCTCATTCACCATGTGGACCAGCTTCCGATTGCAAAGGAGAAATGGGATGAGCTTGACAAGCTCTATGGAGCTCGTGGTAAGAATTCCAAGATCTCACTTAAAATTGAATTTTTTAGCTTGGAACTCAAAGAGGGAGATGGAATTGGAGCCTTCATCTCTCACTTGAAGGGTCTTATGGCTCAACTTGCATCAGTGAATGTGAGAATGGATGAAGATGATGCAGTGGCTGTTTTGCTAAAAGCAGTCAAGAACGTGTACCCCACCTTAGTCACCACCCTGAAGAACATACCTAATCCCACCCTTGAAGGAGTCATTCAATTTTATCTTGATGAAGAAAAGAGGCCAAAGGGAGGAGCTGAATCTTCATATGCAACAACTTCATCGAATATCAAACAAGCTTTGTCACATCAAGTGATCAAAGTAAGATGTGTCCATTGCAAAAAGGTGGGTCATTTGGCAAATAATTATTGGATCAAATATCCCAACAAAATGAAATGTAACAAGTGTAAACAAACAGGACATATCACTTCCAAATGTCCTAATAAAGAGTCAGAGGCTAACTTTATATCAGCCTCCCCACGAAATTCTAAGAAGAACTTCCACTTGACTAAAAATTCTTTGAGGACTTTACTCCTGAGAGTCTTCTCCCAAACGTGGCTAGATCGCCCACTTTCTTTATAACAGCATATGGCCCACAATATCTAGGAGAGAGCTTCTTGTACTTCCCTAAGGATAAGGAACTTCTTTTTGGTCTTACTTGAATGAAGACCATATCTGATTCTTCAAACTCTCTCTCTGATCTCTTTTTATCTGCATATTGCTTTTGCCTATCTTGGGCTGCTTTTATATCTTTACAGATTGATTACATCTACTGGTCCATGTCATCAAGCATTTGTCTGGACATTTTGACTCTGATCAATGGGTCAGACCAAGTCAACGATGTAAGGCAATCTTGTCCATACAAAGCTTTGAAAGGACTCATCCCAATTCTTCAATGGGTGGTAAGAAGCATTGTAATAAGCAAATTCAACCAAATGCAAATGGCTTAACCACTTCTTGGATTCTCTGCCAACTGCAGCATGACCGAAGGATATCTTCTATTACCTGGTTCACTCTCTCACATTAGGAATTTTTCGGACCCAAAGAGGGCCTCTTGGATTAACTTTTAATTAGGAATGGACCAATAGGAAGAGGACTGGGTGCACATTTTTGACTTCTTTGACCCTAGGGGGCCTATGCTTTTGTTTGCTAATGGCGCCTAATTACTACTCTTGTCCCCCTACCTCTTGGGTCCAAACTTAGAGGTCCCCTCCCACCTAGAATCACACAGATTAAAAACCCTAAAAATTGAAATTTTTTATTTTTTTTTTCAAAAAGTGTGTTTTCCCTCTGAAACTTTCCCCCAACATACTCTAGGTTTGGAAAGCTCATTTTGAACCTCTTTCTTCCTCTTCTAAGCTCTCCATTGCTGCAGAAACTCCATACCTCTCAAGCTCTCCCTTCTTGTCAAGCTCCCTCAGTCTCAAGCTCCCTCTCCCTCTTTCTTTCTTTTCTAAGCTCTCCATTACTGTAGAAACTCCATCCCTCTCAAGCTCTGCCTCCTTCTCAAGCTCCCTCCCTCTCAATCTCTCTCTCTCTCTCTCTCTCTCTCTCTCAATCTCCCTCTTCTCCATTGCTGAAACTCTATCCCTCTTTAGTCTACTCTAGGTTTAGGAAGCCTATTATCAAACTCTAACCCTCTTTTAAGCTTTCCATTGCTACATTGAAAACCCTAAACTTTCTCTCCTCTCCACTCCTCTGTTGTAAAACAAGCTTTTCTTTTCCCTTCTTCTCTTTTCTTACCACCATGGCCTCTTCTAGTAATGTGAGAAGACCTAGGGAGAAGGTGGAAGAGCTTGTGCTGCATAACACAAGAGATGAGAATGGAGTTTGGGCTCCAACAAGATTCAGGGTTGGGGCTTGGGTCTCTTGCAGCCAAGCTCTAAGGGACCACATCGAGTGTGTCAACTGGGAAATATGCTACATCATTGGAAGGGACGGTTACAAGGCTTCAAGCATACTAAGAAGGAAGGACTGGTTGCCATAGTGCAATATGTGTATACCCTTGGAGACTTGTACATTCAAGGGCCAACGACCAAGGTTTCCTTCAAATTGTCAGTGTAACATAAACACAGCTTTAACAACATGCTAATATTGGATTTTTTGTTTCAAATTTTCTTATGATTCTCTATTTTCTTATGTCTCTCAGCAGATATTTTCCCCTCTAATTATGTTGAGGAATAACCACTGGAATTTTCTTATGATTCTCCATTTTCTTATGTCTCTCTGCAGATATTTCCCCCTCTAATTATGTTGAGGAATAACCACTCCAAAGCCTCACTAGAGTTTTCTATGCTGCTATGCATGTATCCATTAGAGAGGCAATGTTTGTATCTCAAAGTCAAAGTGATCTTGTACAGAACAATATCTTTTTCTTTTCTCACTCATATTTTGTAGATAAAAAGCCAAGTTTATTTAGCAAGCTAGAAGAGATCCCCACCCCCCCTCTTAACAATCCCGAATGGCCCAAACCTAATGCTTAGACTATCTTATGCTTAAAGTTTAAGATGGTAAGTGATATCAAGACATCACGCAAGTTTTCAAAGGCATCTAGGTCAGTAGGGCTAAATTGGTTTTGTCCTCTACATGTTTTTATGCACATCTCGGGGCCTCGTCCACGGATATCCGGACAAGAGACTAATCCGTCGGTTTTTCCAAAACCGAACCCGAAAAAACTTCCTTTACCCGGAAAACACGGACGATTCCACCAGGACAACTTTTTACTCTAACGTAGTCAAGACCATTACTGATCAAATTGATCCGACTGCACCTATAAAGGTACTCGGTCAGATCAAGGAAGAAACTTGCACTTGGATCATTGGGATCAACGCTTTTTTCCCCATCATCAAGAGGCACAGCCGTTGATTCCTATCCATAGAACAATTACTATCCGGGATTTACTTCATCTATCGTAATAACAGAAATTGAGTCTCGGTTTATGGATCCTTCAGTCCAGCCCAGTCCCATGGGTTAGCCAACCGCCCAACCACTGTAGTGATGGGATCCAATTAAGAATTTGGTTAGGTTTTGTCCCGGGTACCAAGAAAAAGAGTTCCAAGGCCCCCTAGCCAGAAGTTCATGCAAACATAAAACTAGCCACACCACTTACACACCCAATATGAAATTGCCTTTTTCTTAGCATCACCTAACTTTAAAACAATCCTTTAATGAAACCATTATGTCACTGATGACAATACTCAAAGTCTCTGGTTGAATCCTTATTTCCAGTCATCGGTATACTTATGGCATCATTGGCAACCAGAACGCTCACCACCTGTTCACTCAGGGGCCTTTTCCATAGTTCCTAGCTCATAGTAACCGGCAATATATTCATATAACAGAATGGAATCTCCATGGAAGATCAGCAAGATCAACCCAGAGATCCATATAAAAGAGCCATGGACTCATCCGTTGAGGACCAGCAAGGTCAATCAACCAGATCCATGCCCAGTTTCAGAAAACAACTCTTATTCCTTGTTCCAATATCTTCCACGACGCACGTGTGGGTATCTTCGGCGACCCAGAGCCCAAGCACTATATGGTCAGCACCCTCTAGGGTCCTTCGCAGGTGACCTAGCGCTTCACTCATAGGCTGCTTCCTTGGTCCCTCATCCACCGTACCGGAAGCTCACCATTTAAATCGAACCGAGGCTGGTCAAGACCTCGGTCGACCTTACTACGCGAGACGTCCTCCATTGACTCTCCGTCAGCAGTTGCAACTTTATCAGATTGGTCTCCATGACCTTAAACCACAAGACGGTCAAAATGCTTCCCCAGCATTCTTGACATAAAACAGTCATTTACAAACAGGTCACAAAATACAGTTTCTATATCGAACTGTCATCTTTCCACATTATCCCTCCTCATTCCACATTACTTATTCCACATTCCATTCATATGTGTACTCATTCTCATCCATTCACTCATATCGATGACACATTATTTCACATACACATTCACATTCATTATTCTACATACACATCCATGTTCGTACATCCACATCATACATCCAATCCCAAATCCGCATTCATACATACACATCCATATCCACATCCACATTCAAATTCATACATCCATTTCCACATTCCCATTCATATAACCACATACGCCTTCACATCTATTCTTTTACATCACATCCATTCTCACCCTATCACAACCCATATACATCTTATCCCATCACATACACTTCTTACCTCATCCCATACACATCTTATCACATCTAAACTCCTCTTATCACATCCTAACTCATATCATATGCATCTTATTACATCTTATCACATAATTTATACATTCATTTCCACATTCCCATTCATATAACCACATATGCCTTCACATCTATTCTTTTACATCACATCCATTCTTGCCCTATCACAACCCATATACATCTTATCCCATCACATACACTTCTTACCTCATCCCATACACATCTTATCATATCTTAACTCATCTTATCACATCCTAACTCATCTCATATGCATCTTACCACATCTTATCACATCTCATACACCTCTTATCACATCCTATCACATCTCATACACATCTTATCACATCTTAACTCACCTTATCACATCCTAACTCATCTCATATGCATCTTATCACCTCTTATCACATCTCATACACCTCTTATCACATCCTATCACATCTCATACACATCTTATCACATCCTATCACATCTCATATGCCTCTTATCACATCCTATCACTTCCCATATCTATTAATAGAATTCAAGAGAATTCTTATATTTGATATAAGATTTCTCTACACATTTATTTATGCATAAATTCCATTTAAGGAGACTAACACTTTCGAAATAAAAATCAATCTTTTATGCATCTTCCTATGCATAAATTCATTTTAAATGAAAATGATACTTTTGAATTAAAATTCAATCTTTTATGCATCTTCCTATGCATAAATTCAATTTAGATGAGAATTGACACTTTTGAATTAAAAATCCATCTTTTATGCATCGTCCTATGCATAAATTCAATTTGGATGAGAATAACACTTTTGAATTAAAAATCCATTCTTTTATGCATCTTCCTATGCATAAATTCAATTTGGTAGGAATTACACTTTTAGAATAAAAGAATTTCTCTTATGCATCTAAGTTATGCATAAAATCCATTTATGATGAAAATCACACTTTTAGTATAAAAAGAATATCTTTTATGCATACCTCTATGCATGAAATCCAATATGATAAAAGTAAAACTTTTACAATAAAATAATCAACTTTTATGCATACCTCTATGCATGAAATCCAAATATGATAAAAGTAACACTTTTATAATAAAATAATCAACTTTTATGCATACCTCTATGCATGAAATTCAAATATGATAAAAGTAACACTTTTATAATAAAATAATCAACTTTTATGCATATCTCTATGCATGAAATCCAAATATGATAAAAGTAACACTTTTATATTGAAATAATAATCTTTTATGCATACCTCTATGCATGAAATCCAAATATGATAAAAGTAACACTTTTATAATAAAATAATCAACTTTTATGCATACCTCTATGCATGAAATCCAAATATGATAAAAGTAACACGTTTATAATAAAACAATCAACTTTTATGCATACCTCTATGCATGAAATTCAAATATGATAAAAGTAACACTTTTATAATAAAATAATCAACTTTTATGCATACCTCTATGCATGAAATTCAAATATGATAAAAGTAACACTTTTATATTAAAATAATAATCTTTTATGAATACCTCTATGCATGAAATCCAAATATGATAAAAGTAACACTTTTATATTAAAATAATAATCTTTTATGCATACCTCTATGCATGAAATCCAAATATGATAAAAGTAACACTTTTATATTAAAATAATAATCTTTTATGCATACCTCTATGCATGAAATCCAAATATGATAAAAGTAACACTTTTATAATAAAATAATCAACTTTTATGCATACCTCTATGCATGAAATTCAAATATGATAAAAGTAACACTTTTACATTAAAATAATAATCTTTTATGCATACCTCTATGCATGAAATCCAAATATGATAAAAGTAACACTTTTACATTAAAATAATAATCTTTTATGCATACCTCTATGCATGAAATTTAATTATGATAAAAGTAACACTTTTACATTAAAAGAATAATCTTTTATGCATACCTCTATGCATGAATTCCAATTATGATAAAAGTAACACTTTTACATTAAAATAATAATCTTTTATGCATACCTCTATGCATGAATTCTAATTATGATAAAAGTAACACTTTTACATTAAAATAATAATCTTTTATGCATACCTCTATGCATGAAAGATTATTCTTTCATGCATAATATACAAATCAATTTCTCTATGATTACAATGAATATCTTTCAATTAATCTAGGATGATAATTCCTAGAATATGGTAAGAAGTTCTCTTTTCATGCTTTGAATGAAATTATTTTATGTGTAATTTTTATAAAAATTTTACCATAGCTCCGCTACTATGACTGATAAATCTCAATTTATTCTAAAGGATAAAGCTTATCATTAAGGGAATGATTGGAATGATCCCTAATTGAATCATTAACCCAATAATGGATTGAATCATCAATATTCATGAAATACATAAACTAAAAGCATACAAAAAAGTCATTAATTTGGCCTCAAGCATGGATTAATCTTGGATTAAGGAAAAGCTTTATGAAAAGCTTCATTTGGATTGAGAATGGGTCATGAGTATGACCATTTCTTGAGTGAGAGAGAGAAATTACATAAAACCATTAGAATTAAGCATAAATAAAAATTTATGTAATTCTTAACTATCATTAATCAATTAACTTCAATAGCATTCATCAAATTATGTAACTCTTCACTACCATTCATCAATTAACTTCAATAGCATTCAAAAATCATTCCAATTAAGCTTCTCAAGATTGAGAGGGGTTGAGAAGAGAGAAACATTGAAAAATTATAGAAAAGATCTAAATTCACCATTTACCTTATAAATTGCTTGATTCTTTGTTCACGGTAGAGGCTCCCAACCAATCAATTGGTTTAGTATGTTGATGGAGCCACCAATGGGGATTGAAGAAAAAGGGAAGCTCCAATTTCTCCAATTTAGAGAGAATTTTAGAGAATAGTAGAAATTAGCATTATTTCAGCATAACTTTAGTATAGTAAAATTCTCCTCTTTTTGTCCAAGGATTCATGTTCTATTTATAGGAGAGGGAAGCTCTAACCAAAGCTAACTGATTTCTAGAATTTTTCAGATTTCAGTTTGGTTGAATTTGGACTAGATTTGGACCTAGTTTGGTTACTTTTTGATTCGGTTTGGTTCCATTTTGATTAGGTTTGGTTCAAGAGAGAGGAGAGATAAACATATCACAATATTTTTGAGTTTAAAACTCATTCAAGCATGTGAATTATGCACCTCCTTTAAGGGACTCCCCTTCCTTACATATGTGTCAAAATGGAATGATTATACCCAAAATATCTCATATTTTTGATATTACTCATAGTTTCTTACTAATAAACCTTGTACATAGTCAACTCTTCATCTTATGTGAGCATTTACTCATTTTTGGGTATCTTCTTTTACAAATTGGATTTATATCCTTTCCACACATGGATTGATCCTATTGGTCCATAGGAACCTTAATTGGACCATAATCCAAAAATTTCTAAAAATCTAGATCCTTAGGCTAAGGTCCTTTATACCCATTTCCAATTAATTCCAATTGCACATTGGAAAGTTCTTTTTGAATTTTTGTTTCAAGGAAATTCATTTTCATATTATGAGAAATTTTTCTATCTAAAAATATTCAAAATTTGAATATTCTCTCTCTAGAATATTTTCTCTCTCTATGCCAAAACAGGCAGAGACAAGATCTTTTATATTTCTGAAGAGGAGATTGATTACACGGGAAGATGCTGGACATCTTGAGAGCCTGGGGAGGAATCTTACACATAGGCCGTATGCATAGGCCCTATGCCGTATGCATATAGCTTATGCATACGGCCTATATGCATGTATGCATAAGCTTTATGCCATATGCATAGTCCGTACGCATGCGGGGCTTATGCATACAGCCTATGCAGCATAGAGATATAAGGCATTAGTATATGCCATCTAGAATGCTGCTTATGTTAAGTTAGGAGTGGTTATCCACGAGTAGGTGGTTAGAGTGGAGAGGGAGCCCTCGATCTTCTCACTATCCTTCTCTTGCAAAAGAGTAGTTTCCTTTGGCTTTAATAGTGGGAAGCATGTGGAAAGTCCTCAGAAGCTATCATCTGAAAGGGGAATTGTCCACCCTTCTTGTCTAAGAAGTATTGTAGGAGGTCATAACAATATTCTAATATCATTGGTTGTAATTTTTTTTCTAAGCTTGTATTGTTGTTTTCTCTTGGTTGTCTTGACATATACTAGGTAAGTGGCCTTATTCATTCAACCTCATGTTTATTTCACCCTTGGGTGCCGGGTTTAAGAAATGGACTTATGCATAGAGATATGGGGCATTGTTATATGTCATCTAGAATGTTGCTTATGTTAGGTTAGGAGTGGTTATCCACAAGTGGGTGGTTATAGTGGAGGGGGAGCCCTTGATCTTCTCACTATCATACTCTTGCAAAAGAGGAGTTACCTTTGGATTTAATATTCAAGAGCGTGTAGAAAGTCCTCAGAAGCTATCATCCAAAAGGGGCACTATCCATCCTGCTTGTCTAAGCAGTATTGTAGGAGGTCTTAACAATGTTTTAATAAAACATGTTGTATTCTTTGTCTAAGCTTTAAGTATAGATTAGGTTAGAGCAATTGTGTTTTGTTACCTATGCATGTATGTAGTAACAATGTCAATCAACCCGTCAAAAGATCATGATGTGGCCAATCTACTATCCATTATAAATGAGCAATATGGGCAACAAGCTTGGTCGCTATGTACACAGACATAGGTATGGCTCCATCAAACCTTTACACAGACATAGGTATGGCTCCATCAAACCTTTTCACATACACAAAGTTAATAATTTATGAATTCTATTTGTCTTATATTTTAATCTTATATGCAGTCAGGCCAGTCAACGCCATGGGGGCAGACTACCTCACTTGCCCAGTCGATGTCGTGGGGGAAATCTAACACCACTTGCTTAATCGGGGCAGACCATGCCTTTGATAGGCACAGGGCCAAGTCGCGCGGGGCTGAGTGGTGTAGGCCCATCACAGTATGCACTTGCTTAATCGGGGTAGACCATGCCTTTGATAGGCACAGGGCCAAGTCGCGCGGGGCTGAGTGGTGTAGGCCCATCACAGTATGCACGTGATGAGCCTTCCTCTACTAGATCTATCCCCGCTCCCTCACGTCCGTCTTCACCCACCACCACCATGATGTAGTAGGGAGTCTTGGGGGGGGTAGTAGATGTGCTAGCCGGGGGGGGAGTTGGCTGCTTTTGCTTTGGTAAAAGTAGCACTAGGTCTCCCGATGTGTCTCCCCAATAGGGGGGCTCATCATCTACACATTATGAGCAGCCCCTAGGAAACCAATTCCACCATTTGATCCATGCCTCCTACCATACACCATGAATGTGAATGGTTCCCTTGTGATGGATGCACGAGGTAAGCAAGTCATGAATCGTATGCATGTACTTGTGAACCTAGAGTTTGTGAACTCCTTCAAAAAGTGAAAAGTACAAGATGAACTTTCTAAGCAATATGTTATTGATGTGCTTAAGTCGGAGTTCCCTGTGTACGACATGCGGCTCTGTGCTTCTCCGAGGAGTGGATGAAGTGACACATCAAGATCACTTGATTCAGGCATACATTCAATGGGATTGCCTCCACAACTCATACAAGACACATCATCTTCGACTCTGATGATACAAGGCTTATGGCAAGAGAACTCATCTTCATCATCATATATCATCATCAAAGATTCATCATGGAAGGTCTTCACATAACATATGCTATATGTTTGTACAAAATGTTTGACATGCAACAACACTCATGAGATAAAATAATAAAACTCACAAGACATCACCAAATCCAAAGGGTATACATATCTTCAGCATCTGCATGTCGACAGCCCATATGTTGCCACTAACTTTCAAGCAGCAAACAAGTGTGAGAGCATCCGGAATTATCCCCTCTTTATGCATCTGTTCCAAAAAGCTCAGTGCTTGCTCACCAAGCCCGTGGTCAGCATATCCTGTGATAAGTGCAGTCCATGAAATTACATCCCGAGCTGGGAGCTCATTAAACAGTTCCTGGGCTTCTACTAATAAGCCTAATTTGTCATACATGCCAACCAATGTGCTGCTGATAAAAGTATCTTTTTCAAACCCCTCTTTGACAATCTCAAAGTGCAATTTTAATTCCTTCTCTATGGCTCCCAAGTTGCTGCAAGATTTTAGGCAGCTAAGAAACGTGAGAGCATCTGCAGGCACACCCTCCCGTTCTGAGTTTTTCTGCACCTCTTCAGCTTGTTTTCCCAGGCGGCCCGTCCCTGTATATCTGCAGCTCGATCAGAGCCCTTCACACCCGTTGCTTTGAGAAGTTTCCCCTTTTATATACCTGCGGCTGGTCCCCAGAGCCCAGCAGTTCTTCCCAGTCGCCTTCGAGCACCAGGCGCAGAGCTTTCCTTTTGCCTGCCACCGACGACCTTCAGCAAACTCCTCCTTATTATTGCCTTATGCTGCGCTTCTGTGCCTTTATGCTCAGGCAACCCGTCCCAACCCGTCACACACAAGGCTACCTTCCCTTTTTGCAGCAACTGCTGCGCCCCTTTACTGGTTACCTGCAGCGCTTCAATGAGGCGATTCCCCTCTCACAAGACATCACCCTCAGCTGCGCCTGCCTGCAGCTCGCTTCACACCACGCAGCTATGAGAGACTTCCCCTTTTTCTCCTCTTGCAGCTGCCTCCTCAGCTTCTCCCTCCCTGTGGCTGCAGCAAGCCTCCCCCTCTTCTCTACCCACTGCTCACCTCTGCCTATAGCATGCGGCTCCTTAAACTGCTCCCCGACGGCGTCTGCTCATCCTCAGTCCTCTCCAGAAGCACCTAGTTGGCGGGCATTCCAACTTCCACGCCACTTTTCCAGAAGGCCACCTTCTCCATTTATTTATCTTATTTAATTTTGAAAAATAGCCACCATATTGCTTTCACACCTTTCACACCAATGCTTTTAGATATGAGGCAACCTTGGCCCTTTTCACCCTTTTTTATGCTCCACATATCTTCAATTGCAACCTCAAGTGCCCACTTATATTTTGACGTGCCCACAACTCAAGGCCATCGGGTAGCTGAAACCACCTGCATTTGACATCACTCCGGACAAGCCTGCAATAGGCTCAAATCCAAACCGACCCACACTGCACACCTGGCAACGCTCTCCTTAAAAGCAAAACCCTCCACACGCCATACATCCCATATGTACACAGCCACTTAATCCCATTCATCTGGATTTGTATTTAACAGCCTCACATGCATGGTTTCACACCATAGACGTGCCGTGGCACGACATCCACCCCCTCTAAACCTGCACATCCTCTGGTATGTGCCACACAGGTCACGGAATTCAGTGTCCATGCATTATTTGCACACCAACATTGGTATATGTACAAGCCTCAGCAATCACATCTGAATGGTTCTGCTTTCCCACCTGGATCAAATACCAATCGCTTTTGGCATATGTGGCATATTCTTTGCTCATATGAAGCCCTATCCTCACTTAGATTCTCTGCATATGCATAATTATCCTCATCATTCAAAGTGGGATGTTCTTCAAAATGATTTGCTTCAAAAATTTCCTCAGGCCATGTTTGAAGCCTTTGCACCACATATTGTATGGCCACACCAAGTAACAACTGCATTAATAGCATGGAACACACACTTTGTAACATCCCATCCAAATCTACCTTGCTCGGATCCAACTCACCCACTGACAAACATTCATTCTTCTCTTCCAAAGACGGAAAAGCATCAACACATACAAAGTCCAGCAAGGCATCATCGAGAATAGCCTCCAGATCTGAATCAATCTCATCACAATCATTTGGCTTACATAACACCTGCACATCCTCACTTGCAACCAACAGTTGACTAGCATCAAGCATAGAAGAGCTCAAAGCTGATGGGGATCTATTATATACCATGAAATCATCCAATGCATCATCTAGGATAGCATCCAATCCAGGATCAATCACATTGAAGCCATTATCATCTTGCAATCCCACATGTTGATTATCATGAACATTCATACCCCCATAGCTATATCCATTTGGTTGCTCATATGTAGCCTCTTGAGGCTCTGTGACCACACTTTGCATATCCTACATGTTATCTCCCAGTATTTCTTGATACATGTCTGCAGATGGGCTTAGAACTATGGGTCCCTCACCCAAGTACCTTTGAATCTGTATATCATTGAACCCTGCATGATCCAAAAAGACAGATTCAATTTCCCTCTCCAAATCATCATCATAAACAGGCTTCCAAGCTCGAGATTGTTGCTCACAAATGTGGTTGCAAGGTAACCCTGACACTGATGACATAGCATCACCCTGTTTATTGTTGGAACACCCTGTTAGCATTCCAGAATAACCCAAATCCAAAGAACCTTGGCAACCAACTTCAGAAACAACATCACTGTTGGAATCACCCATATCACTCACCCCCTCTAAATCAATCACACATACTTGTGGCCCGTCTGCATATTCATGTACATCATCCTGCTTATAAGCATCATAATCAGATAAGAATACAGTAATGATAGCATCTTCTTCTTGTCTTAGATCTTCAAACTCTGCAATCATGCTTTCAGCAAGAAGCATTGATTCCTGCTGTTCTTCACACATATGATACGATACCTGAGGAATACCCTTCGAAACACCTGTCCTGAAGCTCTCTGAATCAAGTGTCTCCTCAAGCATAGGCATACATACATCATGTGGTATGATCATAGGACCCTGTATGTCTGCACCCTCAAACAAGGAAGACAGATTATACTTGCAGAGTTCAGCCATTGCATCTTTATGAGGCTGTAGCAAAGCATTCCTTTTTGCACTGTGAAGGCCTTGTTGCTCACTAATGGCTTTTTGCAGTCCCAATTTAGCATAAACAGCCTCCACAATCTCTGTATCAGCCTTGAATAGCAATTGATTGTCTTCCATAAGACATGCATCGACAACCGCTTCTAAATTGGCTCGGATTGTTGCTGGAACACTATCACAGCTCACATTATACCTGGAACTCACATAAATAAGTGCATCTGCAAAATCACTCCATCGTTTGGAGTGATACTCTGCTAGTTCCAGCACTTCATCTTTTAAATCAGGACTTACAAGGTATGCAAAAGATGCAATCATCATGTCTTCTGGAACCCCTTGATTCTTCATCTCTGTCTCGTAACACCTTAGATAGCTTTCTGGATCGTAACCATCAAATATATTGACCCTGTCATATACCAATTGCATCACAATTTCCACGGCTTCCTGAATTCGCTTTTCTTCTTCAATCTTCCTGAACCGCTCTTCAAGCTCTTTCATTTCTGCATATAAATGCTCCATTTTACTAGCCATCTCTACGTACTCTCACCCCAGCGGTTTCACGTCGGGTTCACCAAAGCTGTCGTGACGTGGGCGGTGTCGCTGGGAACACACTGGGTGTCTGGCTGTGAGAGTCACATCCAAAAATCCCAAGCATTAAGTGTCTTCTCAGCTTCTCATGGAACAAAGTATAGCATGGTATTAACTCAATCACTTGATTCAGGCATACATTCAATGGGATTGTCTCCACAACTCATACAAGACACATCATCTTCGACTCTGATGATACAAGGCTTATGGCAAGAGAACTCATCTTCATCATCATATATCATCATCAAAGATTCATCATGGAAGGTCTTCACATAACATATGCTATATGTTTGTACAAAATGTTTGACATGCAACAACACTCATGAGATAAAATAATAAAACTCACAAGACATCACCAAATCCAAAGGGTATACATATCTTCAGCATCTGCATGTCGACAGCCCATATGTTGCCACTAACTTTCAAGCAGCAAACAAGTGTGAGAGCATCCGGAATTATCCCCTCTTTATGCATCTGTTCCAAAAAGCTCAGTGCTTGCTCACCAAGCCCGTGGTCAGCATATCCTGTGATAAGTGCAGTCCATGAAATTACATCCCGAGCTGGGAGCTCATTAAACAGTTCCTGGGCTTCTACTAATAAGCCTAACCCCTCATACATGCCAACCAATGTGCTGCTGATAAAAGTATCTTTTTCAAACCCCTCTTCTACTAATAAGCCTAATTTGTCATACATGCCAACCAATGTGCTGCTGATAAAAGTATCTTTTTCAAACCCCTCTTTGACAATCTCAAAGTGCAATTTTAATTCCTTCTCTATGGCTCCCAAGTTGCTGCAAGATTTTAGGCAGCTAAGAAACGTGAGAGCATTTGCAGGCACACCCTCCCGTTCTGAGTTTTTCTGCACCTCTTCAGCTTGTTTTCCCAGGCGGCCCGTCCCTGTATATCTGCAGCTCGATCAGAGCCCTTCACACCCGTTGCTTTGAGAAGTTTCCCCTTTTATATACCTGCGGCTGGTCCCCAGAGCCCAGCAGTTCTTCCCAGTCGCCTTCGAGCACCAGGCGCAGAGCTTTCCTTTTGCCTGCCACCGACGACCTTCAGCAAACTCCTCATTATTATTGCCTTATGCTGCGCTTCTGTGCCTTTATGCTCAGGCAGCCCGTCCCAACCCGTCACACACAAGGCTACCTTCCCTTTTTGCAGCAACTGCTGCGCCCCTTTACTGGTTACCTGCAGCGCTTCAATGAGGCGATTCCCCTCTCACAAGACATCACCCTCAGCTGCGCCTGCCTGCAGCTCGCTTCACACCACGCAGCTATGAGAGACTTCCCCTTTTTCTCCTCTTGCAGCTGCCTCCTCAGCTTCTCCCTCCCTGTGGCTGCAGCAAGCCTCCCCCTCTTCTCTACCCACTGCTCACCTCTGCCTATAGCATGCGGCTCCTTAAACTGCTCCCCGACGGCGTCTGCTCATCCTCAGTCCTCTCCAGAAGCACCTAGTTGGCGGGCATTCCAACTTCCACGCCACTTTTCCAGAAGGCCACCTTCTCCATTTATTTATCTTATTTAATTTTGAAAAATAGCCACCATATTGCTTTCACACCTTTCACACCAATGCTTTTAGATATGAGGCAACCTTGGCCCTTTTCACCCTTTTTTATGCTCCACATATCTTCAATTGCAACCTCAAGTGCCCACTTATATTTTGACGTGCCCACAACTCAAGGCCATCGGGTAGCTGAAACCACCTGCATTTGACATCACTCCGGACAAGCCTGCAATAGGCTCAAATCCAAACTGACCCACACTGCACACCTGGCAACGCTCTCCTTAAAAGCAAAACCCTCCACACGCCATACATCCCATATGTACACAGCCACTTAATCCCATTCATCTGGATTTGTATTTAACAGCCTCACATGCATGGTTTCACACCATAGACGTGCCGTGGCACGACATTGCTTGATGGCATGTATGCAGGATGAAGGGAAATAAGAAAAGGAGGATCCAGATTATCAACATGAAGCAAGTGAAGAGGACGAGGAATCGGATGATGGAGATCACTTGGAATTCGATGAGGATTCTAGTTAGACACCCACCTCTTCATACCTCTTTTGTAAAAACTTTATATATATATGGCCAACATCATCAAGTACCACCTTCCCTTCTCGCACCGTGTAAAGATGTTGATCTGCATTAGGGAGAGGGCTACTACCAAAACGTTGATTAGATCTGTAAGATTCCTCCCTCTAGCTTTTGAGGTGTACATGTGTAAGAACCTTTCCTTCTGATCTTATAATTATTCCCCTCTCTGAAATAAAAGAAAGATCTTGTTTTACCCTGTTTTGGCTTGGAGAGAGAAAATGTCTAGAGGGAGGTAATTTAAAATTGAGATATTTTTGGATATAAAAATCCTCCTAGTGTCTAAAATGGTTTCCCCTTTTTAAAAAAATACAAAAAGAACTTTCCAATGTGCAATTGGAATCAATTGAAAATAGGTATAAAAGACCTTAGCCTAAGGGTCGAGATTTTGTTAAGGTTCCTATGGGCCAATAGGATTAATCCAAGTGTTGGGATGAGATAAATCCAATGAATAAAATAAATTATCCAAAAATGAGTAAATGTTCACATAAGATGAAGAGTTGACTGAGTACAAGGTTTATTAGTTAAAAATTAAGAGATATTTGGAGGAAATGATGCATTTTTGACACCTAAGTGTGGGGATCTCCCCTCATGAAGTAGGAACCTTTTTCTCATCATTACTCCCAATTTTTAATCAATAAAATGAGATATTTTCATCTCTCCTCTCTCCTGGTTCAAAACTAGATCCAGAAAGTAAGCTCAACTGACCCAAAAATGGTCAAAAATTGACCCAACTGATCTGGAAAATTCTAGAATCAGTTTTCTTGGTTAGAGGCTCACTTTTTCCTATAAATAGAAGCCTCCCCCTTTGTAAAAGCTTAATGGTTTTTATTCACTATTACTTTACATTGAATTTTTTAATAATTCAATTGTTTTTGGCCTAATCCTCTCCAAAGTGAATTGGTGGCCACTCTTGCTTCAAACAAGAGTAGAACCCTCAATCCCTCAAGCCAAAGGAGAGCCTAAAATCTCCATGTAAGCTAATTTTCTTGCTTTGTTTTCAAATTTTAATGAAAAATCTATGGTTTTCTTAATTTCTATGAATTCCAGATGATTGAATTAAATTGAAATACTATGCCTTTGATGAAAAGACCACCCCCCTTCTCTTCTTTACATTCCAGATGAATTCCAGATGATTGAATTAAATTGAAATACTATGCCTTTGATGAAAAGACCACCCCCCTTCTCTTCTTTACATTCCAACCTTTCTCAATCCTAGAAAGATTAATTAAATAATTATTTCAACTCTTCTTATTGTTTACTCTCTTGAATTTAGAAAATTGTGTAGATTACAGTTCTATAATTCTAATTTGGGTGAATTAAGTTAAATAAAGAAAGATAAAAATGAGAAATGGTCAGCCATACAAAGGAGGTAATGGCAAAATTTTCTAGAATTTTGAGAAAAAGAAAGTTTGTTTTTAAGTTATTCCAAAAGAGTAATTCCCACTATTTTTGCATCTAAAAGAAATATTCTAATTACTCTATGTACATATTCACCTATGAATATGCATGGATATCACTGATATTAATTATTAAAATTAATTTTTATGCATAGAAAGATGCATAAATGATTTTTTAAATTACAAAAGTGTTATTCTTATTAGATTTGATGTTTATGCATAGAAAGATGCATAAAGAAATTTATTTTATTATAAAAAAAATATTCTTATTAAATTTGATTTTTATGCATAGACAGATGCATAAAGGAATTTTTTTATTACAAAAGTGTTATTCTCATTAAATTTGTTTTTTATGCATAGAAATATGCGTAAATGAATTTTTGTTTTTTACAAAAGTGTTAATTTTCATTAAATTTAATTTTTATGCATAAAGGAAATTTTTTTAATTATAAAAGTGTTATTCTTATTAAATTTGATTTTTATGCATAATAGAAAGATGTATAAAAGATTTTTTTTTATTATAAAAGTGTTATTCTTATTAAATTTAATTTTTATGCATAGAAAGATGCATAAAGAAATTTTTTATTATAAAAGCGTTATTCTTATTAAATGTGATTTTTATGCATAGAAAGATGCATAAAGGAATTTTTTGATTATAAAAGCGTTATTCTTATAAAAATTAATTTTTATGCATAAATAGATGCATAAAGAATTCCTTTTTTTAAAAGTGTTATTCTTATTAAATTTGATTTTATGCATAAATAGATGCATAAAAGGATTTTTTTTTTGTAAAAGTGTTATTCCCATTGAAGTTGATTTTTATGAATAAATAGATGCATAAAAAATTTTTATATTAAAATTAGAATTCATCCCATAGCGGAGGAAGACAGTCCCAATTGACTGACTTCTTCCAGAGATTGGCACCAGTAGCCTAGCCACAAGAAAGCCATTGGATGCAAGTGGGTGTACAAAGTTAAACATAAGAGTGATGGAAGCATAAACAGGTACAAGGCTAGATTGGTAACCAAAGGATATGCACAGACATATGGGATTGATTATGAGGAAACTTTCAGCCCAGTTGCCAAGATGGCAACGGTGAGAGTTGTGATAGCAGTGGCTGCATCAAAGCAATGGTCTTTGCATCAGATGGATGTAAAGAATGCATTCTTGCATGGGGATTTGCATCAGTTGTGATAGCAGTGGCTGCATCAAAGCAATGGTCTTTGCATCAGATGGATGTAAAGAATGCATTCTTGCATGGGGATTTGCAAGAAGAGGTGTATATGTTGCAGCCACCTGGTTATGAGGATGTGGGTCACCCCGAGCATGTTTGCAGGTTGAAGAAAGCCTTGTATGGCTTAAAGCAAGCACCAAGAGCATGGTCTGACAAGATTTCAGAATATCTTGTCACTATTGGCTTTCATGTAGCCAATGCAGATTTGTCACTATATGTGAGACATGGTGAAAGAGGGGTTGTGCTTGTTGTCATCTATGTAGATGACTTGATCATTACGGGGGACCATGATGCAGAGATCTTTGATGTAAAGATCTTACTTAGACAGAAGTTTGAGATGAAGGATCTGGGGGAGCTCAGATATTTCTTGGGCATTGAGGTGATTAGGTCACCACATGGTATTGGATTACTGCAGAGACAGTATGGCTTAGACATGTTGTCCAAGTATGGTATGATAGGCTGTAAGCCTATTTCTGTGCCATTGGATCAGAATGGCAAGTTGAGTGCAGATTCAGGAGAGATCTTGGAGGATCCTACTATGTACAGGCGCATAGTAGGAAGTTTAATGTACATGACGATCACCAGACCAGATTTGAGCTATGCTGTTGGGTTGGTGAGTCAGTTTATGCAGGTTCCACGGAAACCGCATTTGGATGCAGTGAGACGCATACTGAGGTATGTGAAGTCTACTTTGCATTGTGGACTATTCTATGAGACTGGGACAGAGATATGTATACATGGGTACACAGATGCTGATTGGGCTGGTAGTATCTCAGATAGAAGATCTACCAGTGGATTCATGTTTTCTTTGGGGAGTGCTGCTGTGACTTGGAGCAGCAAGAAGTAGCCTATGGTTGCTCTATCGAGTACAGAGGCCGAGTACAGAGGAGCTGCTATGGCAGCATGTGAGGTAGCTTGGTTGAGAAAGCTACTTGCAGATTTGGGTCTATCAGTGGATAGACAAGTTGTCATTTTCTGTGACAACATTAGCAGTATACAGTTGGCCAGGAACCCAGTCTTTCATTCTCGTACGAAGCACATAGAGGTCCACTACCACTTCGTCAGAGAGAAGGTCTTGGCAGGAGATCTTGACCTTGTTTATGTCAGCACAGAGGATTAGGTAGCTGACATCTTCACCAAAGCATTGGGTACAGAGAAGCTCCGCAGATTCAGGGCTTCGCTTGGTGTACATGAGATGGAGTTGAGCTCGAGGGGGAGTGTTGAGATATCGAGCTCGTCTAGTGAGGCGGTGGCCACTGATGACCCGCCTGGGGGATAGGCCCCACACTTACACCACTGGCATGGTTGGTGAGATCTTGGGTGATATGCGGCCAGTGGGATGACAGGCTGTGTGACAGCCATTCTAGAGACTGGCATAGTTATAGCGCCAGCTCATTTAGTCGGGTTCACACTATAGAGAACCCGTGTATGTATTGGTTGAGTACCTTTCATATTATGTGTACTCTTATTCTTGTATATGGTGTGTTGAGTGTTGAGTAGAGAAGAATAAGATTTTGAGCCTCTCACCTTGTGTGTTCTCTATTAGGGTTTTGTGAGTGTGTGTGTGTGCTTGCAAGAGCTCAAGCTCTCTTCCCCCCTGCATCTTTTCAACTGATGGATCCCTAAAATGAGACTCAATTCTGCTGTGGTGCGATAGATGAAGTAAATCCCGGATAAAAATTGTCCTATGGACGGCTGTGCCTCTCAATGAGGAAAAAAGCGTTGGTCTCTATGATCTAAATGCAAGTCTTTTCCTTGATCTTACTATGGGACCTATGGGTTCAGTCAGATCAATTCAGTTAGTTAAGGCTCTTGATTATGTTAGAGTAAATATATCCTGGAGGAATCGCCCGTGCTTTTCGGGTGAGGGAAGTTTTTTCGCGATCAGTTTTTGAAGAACCGAGTGATTAGTCTTTTGTCCGGATATTTGTGGGAAAGGCCCCGAGTGAGGGACCCTGCCCCGTGCAAGAAGTGCTACTTCCGCTGCTAGCACCCCATAATTCATTGCACGGTGGGGGGACAGGGATCTTTCAAGAGATCGACGCAAGGAGATGGGGGTGTCGGTCCCACTATATATAGGTGGACACTCTAGTGGAGGGATAAATGCATCCGTGAAACTACCATTGCCACAACAACCACCACTACCCCTCCGCCGATGCGTACCGTGACTGCGATTGGAGGAACGGCCCGAGGGTGGGGGGTTTTAGTAGGGGATGGTATGGGTGTTGGTGTGACGGAGGTGGTGGTTGATGATGGACCTGCACCCGGCTCGCCATGGCTGAAATAATAGGCTCTGGCCATGGCTGCTTGCGCGAGGGTGGTTTGTGCAATGAAAGCTCGAAATTGGTCAGGGCTCATGATGCATGGAGTAGGTGGGACAGTTGGTTGGGGGGTAATGCCACGGGTGATTTTTGGGCTATATGTATGGTCCTCCATCTACATATGTGCATGGATATGGTGGATATGCAAGTCATGATTAGGACTGATCAACACACTAATCAACTTCATTTTAAAAACATAAAATCAAAATAATATGAGGAGATTAAGGAGAGATAAAAGGGGCTTACCTCTGAGACATTAGGGATAGATAGTAGTGATCATATACAATCTACAAAAAAAACCAAAAAATAAAAATTAGAACATAATAAAAATCTAAAAAAATAAGAAAACATAAAAGCAAGAAAGATGGAAACATAGGAGAGTGCAGAGATGTAGCAAAGGGAGAGAGGAAAACCAAAAGCTCACTGCGGGGAAGGGGGTTGAGAAAACCTACAAAACCCCCCCCCCCCAAAAAAAAAGAGATTAGAAAATTTAATTTGGCAAAAATTAGGAAGGAAGATAGATGCTAGAGTAGGAGAGCGTAGGGATGTAGGAGAGAAAGAGAGAGGCCATGCAAATTAGGAAGGAAGCAAGATAGGCTCACCGGCGGGGGGGGGGGGGGGGGGGGAGGGGGTTGAAAAAACCTACAAAAAACTCCCAAAAAAAAGAGATTAAAACATTTAAACTAGGAAGGAAGCAAGATGCTAAAGTAGGAGAGTGTAGGAATGTAGGAGAGAGAGAGAGAGAGAGAGAGAGAGAGAGAGAGAGAGAGAGAGAGAGAGAGAGAGAGACATGCATATTAGGAAGAAGCAAGATTTACTCACCACGCATGGAAGAGGAGAAGCCAAAAATGAGCGAAATAGAGTCCGCATTTTGGCTCTGTTATTTTTCCAGTGTCAACAGTGTTAGAGATTTTGTCGAAAAATGTGTCGGTAAAAGTGTCAAAGAGATCATCCATATATGCATCTAAATACGTGTCTAGACTAGCATCGATAATAGTACTAACGCTTTTGCTGATGATCTCTCTGACTTATTTTTTGAGACGATAAAAGATTATTATATTGTAAAAGTTTATACAATCTTTGAAATTTTCTGCCCCGACACATTTCCCATTAGAATTTAAACTTTGGCCGACGAAACTTTCGCCTCATATATAAAGGGACATTCCTCCTCCTCCCAGAAAACACAAATTTATAATCATGGATGGTGTGAACACTACAAACATAGGGGGGAACCAAACGTAGAGGAGAAATGCTTGTGCCCTTACAATCGGTGTAAGTACCAAATCTCTCGATGAGACAAAGAATTTGCAAAGCGACCATGTAAAGAAAAGTGGTATATTCCAAATTGAGCATCTAAATGCATTACTTGGTGTTATGAATGTGTGTCCTCAAAATGAGCAATAGATTGATTACTTGGACCTTCAACCCGAGCAGAGTTATAAGATTCCTCCCCAGCCCCTCAAGATGTCCAGTATCTTCCCTTGTAATCAACTCCCTCTTCAGAAATATAAAAGATCTTGTTTCTACCTATTTTTACCTAGAGAGAGAAAATATTCTAGAGAGAGATTATTCAGATGTTAGATATTTTTGGATGGAAAAATATCTTTTCTTATTAAAATAAATTCCCCTGAAACAGAAGTTCAAAAAGATTTTCAGAAGATGCATTAGAAATCAATTATAATTTGTATCCTAGGAGTCTAGATTTTTGAAAAATTTTAAATTAAGGTTTTAAGGGGCCAATCAGATTCATCAAAATGTAGGGAGGAGATAAATAGAATAAATAAATAAAATCCCCCCAAAAATGAGTAAATACTCACATAAGATGAAGAGTGGACTAAGGACCAAAGGAAATACTAAAAAAATGAATGTTTGATACCTCAGAGTGGGGATTCCTCCTCATGAAGGAGGTGCCTATTTCACATGTGTGGTGGAGTTTTAAATTCTCAAATATTGAGATATTTCATCTCTCCTCTCTCTTAATTCAAGTCTAGTTCCAAAAAGTAAGCTAAACTGACCCAAAAATGGTCAAAACTTGACCAAACTGATCTGAAAAATTCTAGAATCAGTTTGCTTGGTTAGAAGCTCACTCTTTCCTATAAATAGAAGCCTCCTCCTTTTTTGAAGCTTAATAGTGTTTTATGCACTATTACTCTACTCCTCCCCAAAGCCAAAAACTGTGAATTTCTTAATAATTCATTAGTTTTTTGACCATTCCCTCTTCTAAAGAATTGGTGGCCACTCTTGTTGCAAACAAGAGTAGATCCCTTGAACCATCAAGCCAAAGGAAAGCTCTTAGAAATTCATGTAAGCTAGAAATCCTACTTTTCTTTATTCTTCTTTTATGGTTTTCTAAATTTTGTTTTCTTGAAATGTAAAATGATGCTATGCCTTGTTGGAAAGGCTTTCCCCCTCTCTCACTCTTAAATTTAGCCTTGTTGGAAAGGCTTTCCTCCTCTATCACTCTTAAATTTAGCCTTTCTTTATCCTATATAAGTAATCTAATTGTTGGAATTAAACTTTTCATATTATTTCTCTTTTAAAAGTGGAATTTGATTAGTTTAGAGTGCTTTAAACCATTTGGGGATAATTTTTAAGTGACTTAAGGATAGGAAAAATTGAAAAATGGGCAGCCATACAAAGGAGGTTATGGCAAAATTTTCTTAAATTTTGTGAAATAAGTTTTATCTTTTATTATTCAAAAAGAGTAATCCCCTTCTAAAAGTGTTATTTTTATTCTAAGCATAGAAAAATGCATAGTAGAAATATTTTTATTACAAAAGTGTTATTTCCATTAAAATTAAATTCTATGCATAGAAAGATACATATTCGTTATTTTTTTAATTATAAAAGAGTGATTTTTATTAGATTTAAATTCTATGCATAGAAAGATGCATATTGAAAAATTTTTTTATTATAAAAGTGTTACTTTCACCAATATTGATTTTATGCATAAATAGATGCATAAAAGAATTTTAATTATTATAAAAGTGTTACTTTCATCAATATTAATTTTTATGCATAAATAGATGCATAAAAGAATTCTTTTTATTATAAAAGTGCTACTTCATCAATATTGATTTTTATGCATAAATAGATGCATAAAAGAATTTTTTTATTATAAAAGTGTTACTTTCATCAATATTGATTTTTATGCATAAATAGATGCATAAAAGAATTTTTTTAAATAAAAGTGTTACTTTCATCAATATTGATTTTTATGCATAAAAGAAAATTTTTAATTATAAAAGTGTTACTTTAATCAAAATGGATTTTTATGCATAAATAGATGCATAAAAGAAATTTTTTAATTATAAAAGTGTTACTTTCATCAATATTGATTTTTATGCATAAATAGATGCATAAAAAAAATTTTATTATAAAATTGTTACTTTCATCAATATTGATTTTTATTCATAAATAGATGCATAAAAGAATTTTTTTATTGTAAAATTGTTACTTTCATAAATATTGATTTCTATGCATAAATAGATGCATAAAAGATTTTTTTTATTATAATAGTGTTACTTTCATCAATATTGATTTTTATGCATAAAAGAATTTTTTTTATTATAAAAGTGTTACTTTCATCAATATTGATTTTTTTATTGATTTTTATGCACAGATCTCAACCTGGTCCCTTCAAGCGTGAAGGCGAGCAGTTAGGTGAAGTAGTGGAAAAGTTGATTGAGGCAATGGAGGAATACTTTGATGTAACTCGCTACAATGAGAGAAGCAAGATGGCTCTCGCCAGGTTAAAGATCTTGGAAACGACCAGGGTCACTTGGAGGAATCACTGCGACACTAATCGTCTCGACCGAAATACCCAGACCTGGACCGATCTTAAAGCGTACCTCAGAAAGAAGTTTTGTCCTTCGGGCTTTCTTGAAACTAAAATGAATGATTCTTGGAACTAAAGCAGGATAGCCGGACAATTGAAGAGTACCATCAAGCTTTTTCCCTTCTCCTTAAATATTCCCCGCAATTGGATGAAGAGCAGCTGATGGTGGCCAGATTCATTCGAGGAATGAATGAGCCATTGGACTCCTTAGTGAAGAATGCCAAACTTGTCTCAATGGCCGAAGCAGTAAGAATGGCAAAGCACTTTGTTAAGGTCCCGCCAAAGCACCATCTAATTCTAAAAGATTCTAAACCCCGGGAAGTACTTCAAACTTTTCTCCCCCAAAGAGACAACAAGGCCCAAATCAGAATCACGATACTGGGAGATTTAGAAGTGAAGGAAGACCCTTCCCACACATGACAAATATTCATTGTATTACACATAGAACTAGTGTTTGTGTTTCTGATGCAATAAAGCAATAAGATATTTTCCTTTTTTTTACAGAGTAAAAATGACTAACATCTTGCATAAGCTAGAAAATGAGTTTGGTTGTGCATCGTTGTTGTTTATGAGCCAAATACATAAAGTTCATTGGTTAAGTAGACATCATTTGATCTATAAGGTATGTGAAACTTTGAAGCCTCTATTAGTTTTGTGACCAAAAACGATTAAACAGCTAGTTTTGTTTGTGAATTCTTTCAATATCTTTCGTAGCGGAGATTTCTTGGTTGATTCAGACTGTTTATAATCGATTTTAATTGAGCGGCGTGATTGCCAAACAGGCCGGACAAAAATCGATTGCAGTTGCACGACATGAGCATCTAGATCTCCATGCAATGGACATCGATCCTGAGACACAGCACTGTAACCTGAAGCTCAATGTTGCACTGTAGCCCATCAATCCTGAGATGTAGCACTGTAACCTGAAGCTCGATGTTGCACTGCACGAGGCAAAATAATGGCTTTAGGTAGATTTCGGGGTGCCTCAATACATGGCACCCCATTGACCTCGGTAGAGCTGGTCATCCGGCTTGGGACTTAGAAATTTTTCTAAGTCCCAATGCCATGTCCAAACATTAGTCTATGCAAAATGGTGCGAACATATGCACAGACACATGTCTAGATGTCACGTGTATAGACGGTCTAATTGGGAGGTGGGATTCGAACCCAGTAACTCCCTCATCCCAAGCACGTACCTTACCAACTCCACTATGGCACAATCGTAACAAACCCATGTTTGCACATGTATACAACCCGATATCTATACATAGGCGCCTACACCCGTGGGCGGAGGCCAGCGACCAGCTGTGGGCCCGGTCAAATGGGGTACCACGTATTGAGGTATCCTAAAATCCTAAAATCCAAAATATACACCACTGTAATACCAATGCAAATTATTATGTAGGAACATAGTGCACGTGCACTACAACATAAAGCAAGCATAAACACATTGCATAGATGCGCAAGTTACGGGGCATCTATAATCGTGTCTATAAATGCATCTATAATCACGTCTAGTTCGTTTGAAACTAGACGCAATTTTAGACCCGCTTATAGACGCAGTCTGCAACAATTTCCTATACAGTTGCAATTGCGCACCTTGCAAAGAAAAACATAATCTTCAATCCCCAAAAATATCATTTGTTGAACTATGTGCACAAGATTTTGATAATATGCATGATTTTTTGGTGCATTTATATACAAATGAATCTCCAAAAAGCATATTTGTAAGGAAAGAGAGAAAAAATAGGTATAAATCGAGTAATGTGGTGAAAGGGATGGATACATGCAAAGGTTTAGGTATATCAAGTAATGCCATGAAAAACAATCCAAATGATAATGATTCAATCCCCACATCTTTTCATCAAAGTGAAGATTTAAAAAAAAATCTTGAACCATCACGGTTGGGTACATGTAAAGGCTCAGGCAGATCAAGTAATTCCATGAAAAGCAGTCCAAAGGTGAATGATTAAGTAATGCCACAAAAAGCAACATATCACAATAAATCTATACATGTAATCTCAAAAAGGCATAAATCTTTACATGTAATCTCAAAAACATAATAGAAACATATCACAATAAATCTATATTGGGCTATCTGTGTCTCATTTGTCTAATAACACCATATTAGATAATTTGGGAAAAATCCCATTCCCATTTGAAAAATGGGAGCATGGTGAACTTGTCCAAAAGTTTGTCAAAACCCCCTCATGTGACATATCATCGGAAAGATCTTGAAGAGTAGAATCTAAATCTACGATCTCCGACAAATTTGGAGTTAGTATGTTTAAGATATGTCCAAAACTATATGGAGTAATTGATTCCCAAAATGTGAGATTTTTCCCAAATTACCTAATATTGACTTTAATTGTAGTTTCGATAATAAACATATTGGAATGCAATGGACTAATGTGGAGGATACATAAATAAGATGATTTTCAAGACTCGCGTGCATTGTGAGTCTTGTCGATTCAAAGTGCACAAATCCATCTCATATTATCCATGTCTCATTTTTGTAATTACAGTTATGAATTACTAATAAAACAATCAATCAGTCAACCAATAACAAACAACCAAAAGGAAGACCATAGCCATAATAAAAGTACAATGAAAGAACTAGAGTTGTTCAACCTCATCTTCAATGAGATCAACCCTTGCTCTAAACTTTCTATCTCAATGTCCATGCCTATATCCAAATCTACAAGGAGATCAATCCCACTACTAGAATCATCACTATGAGAGGTAATATCATCATCTCCAATAGCACGATCATCATCTCCAATGGCACGATCATCATCAATGTTTTCCAAGCTATCTCCCTCCATAGTTGAGTTGACTGCTCCTCCATATGCTCAATGTGGGTGAATGTACTATAAATGGCTCTTGAACGTGGTGAGATTGGGATTATATGCCACCATCTCTTATTGTCAATTATTGGTTGATACACAACCTATTCAAGCGCAAAGATACATCATACAAAAAAATTACATCTCCACTATCTGTAAATGCATATATTGTAATTACCAATAATTATATGTACCTGTTCACAATGTTGTGGTAGCACGAGAGTCCTATCCTTTCCCTGCCAAAACTTTGTAGAGTTAATGGTCACAAAGCCACTTGCATGATGCTTGATTGTTGCATTAGGACCTCTTTCCATCACATCCTTAAACCACTTGACATCCAAAATATATACAAAGAAGCTTCGAAAGTCAAGCTTAATGATATTTTGGATCAATCCACAATAATCATCCATGGCTCCATTGGCTCCCTCAAAGCTTGCAATTACCCCACAATCTTGGGTGTTCCTCTTCTCATCAATCCTTTGTGTGCGAAAATGTTTACCCTCTGACCACAAAGCATTAAACATTGTGTACTATACCAAGACAAAAAAAATTATAAATACCTCAAAAAAAACTAGCAAGTTTAACATACTAGAATATGATTGAGAACACAAGTTTGTTTACCTTTTTGAAGCATCATCGGGCATACTCCCACTCCTCCAATGTGATATGCATGTTTTTTTCTTGCACCACTCTCTCCATCTCCTCATATAGCCAATCTACATCAAGATTCTTGGGAAGTGATCATAGGTGCTCAGGGTATGGCACACTACGTCCATGGCGCTTACAGAATGCCAACCTTTCACTTTGTCTTCTTGCCTTTTCATCCTCATACTTTGCCACCCATCTTCTCATCACATCATTATTAAGCACACAAAAGGTATTAAGCTCACGTATCTTCTGTGTATCCATGACTTTGGTCTTTCCCTTTCCTTGAGGAACATGAGAGGTCATCCTCAAGTCTTCTTCATTGCTCCATAGGCAAGGGAGAGAGGGATCCACTTCCGCAAAATATTCTGAGATATAAACAAGTGATTCTTGTACCAACCAACACTCAGCCATACTACCTTTTGGCTTTGCATTTTGCCTTACAAAATCCTTCAAGGTCTTCATGAAATTCTCAAGAAAGAACATCCATCGAGCATGCACAGTGCCACATATGGAGATCTGATCAATTAAATGAACCATAAGATGTAGTTGGCTTGTGAGAATTGACCATGGGAATGTCTCCTCCACCAAACAAACCACCTCCACCGCCATGACTCTTGTATAGTTAAGTGTACATGGATTGATTTCCTTTGAGCTTACATATCTACAATGCGAGTCTCCATTATCCTACACTCGAGTATTTCAATGTGAGTCTCCATTGAATACTAATTCTTAATTAAATTCTTACAATATAAGCAAAGTATACTTACCATTGACCCTGTTGATTCCCATTTCCATACATTGAAATGTGATTCATCGTAATGCTACGTTGTCTTGATGCATACATCCTTGAGAACGATCACACATACATTTTATTTTTTGTTACAACCAACGATCCCGATTTTGAACATGAAGGGACTCATCATCACTAGAAGAATCTACATATTCAAACAAAAAATAATAATTTTCATCTTTCTATGTGTGTGTAAATACTTTTCTGTTTCACATTTGTAGACGCATCTATTTTGCAGAATAGACACATTTATAGACTCCCTTTTAGACGCACTTTTAGACTCGATTTTAGACGCACTTTTAGACGCACTTTTAGACGCTAAAATAGATGTGCACTGTGTGATGAAAAAGACCAAAAATTAAACTCGAGAGCATTTTGAAAGTATGCAGAAAGGGCATAATGTAGTTCTTTTGCGAGAAAACCTTCCCACCCTATTTCTAGTCCTCTCTCACCCTCTCATGCTTCTAACCCTCCCTCACCCTCTCAAGCTTCATCACCAAGCTGCAAATCTGCTTTACAAAGGACAGTGGAGTAAGAGTTTGAAGGTACATACCTTCGTTGTGGTGAGTCTCTTTATCTTCTTCTTCTTCTTGCTTCTTTTCTTCTTGTTCTTGTTCTTGCTCTTGCTCTTGCTCTTGCTCTTGCTCTTCTTCTTGAACCCTATTTTTCTTTTGTAATAGACAATCAAATGTTTATATAGCTCACTTTTTTTTGGCTATTTTACAGTTTTTTATATACTTGACCTCAAAAATCACAAATAACTAAGGTAGGCCTCTTTTTACACTCATTTTATTTAAGGTGGTGGTTATTGCATTGTCTATGTATTAATTCCCAGGGTCATTTGACTTAAAGAGCCGGGACTAGTTGTTTAATTTAAAAAAAAAATTCTTGGTTTGTTTATTTTGGAGAATGAGATGATTCCCGAGGTCAATCGACATAAAGAGTCGGGAAGTCTTCAATTAATAAAATTTTCTTAATATTTGATTATTTTTTATGTTTTGAGGAATGAGATGATTCTCGGGGTCAATTGACTTAAAGAGCCGGGAAGTCTTCATTTCATAATATTTTTTTAATATTTTCTTTGTTTGTATAGATATGGCATGGGTCCTCGTCCTCTTGTCCCACAGACCCACAGCGTGGTTGAGGCTCTCATCCAGTCTCAACAACGGTTTGCTAGGGAGGTAGAGGGCATCTTTGGCTATACTTGTAAGATTCCTCTCTCGAGCGTTTGAGGTGTAAAGGTGTAAGAGCCTCCCCTTCTGTTCTTGTAATTATTCCCCTCTCTTAAATAGAAGAAAGATCTTGTTTTACCCTGTTTTGGCCTAGAGAGAGAAAATATCTAGAGAGAGATAATCCAAAATTGAGATATCTTTGGATATAAAAATCCTCCTAGTGTCTAAAATGGTTTCCCTTAAAATAGAAGTTCAAAATGAACTTTCCAATGTGCATTAGGAATCAATTAAAAATGATATAAGGGACCTTAGCCTAAGGGTCTAGATTTTCTGAAATTTCTAGATTATGGTCCAATTAAGGTTCCTCTGGGCCAATAGGATTCATCCAAGTGTTGGGATAAGATAAATACAAAGAATAAAAGAAAATACCCAAAAATGAGTAAATGCTCACATAAGATAAAGAGTTGACTGAGTGCAAGATTTATTAGTTAAAAATTAAGAGATATTACAAAAAAATTGAGATATTTTGAAGAAATGATAAAGGTTTCCCTGATTTTTGTTCTAAGACTAGCTTACGCAAGCATCATGGGAAAATAAAAGAATGAGTACTGCTGCCTGAATCAATCAAAAGCTTAAAAGGCTTACTGTAAGATTCCTCCCCAGCCTCTCAAGATGTCCAGCATCTTCCCGTGTAATCAAATTCCTCTTCAGAAATATAAAAGATCTTGTTTCTAACTGTTTTAGCCTAGAGAGAGAAAATATTCTAGAGAGAGAATATTCAGATTTTGAATATTTTTGAATAGAAAAATATCTCATCTTATTAAAATAAGTTCTCCTGAAACAGAAGTTCAAAAAGATTTTCAAAAGGTGCATTAGAAATTAAGTATAATCTGTTCAAGAGGCATTATCCTAGGGGTGAAGATTTTTTTGAAAATTTAAATTAAGGTTCCTATGGACCAATAAGATTCATCCAAATGTAAGGAGGAGATAAATGAAGAAATAAAAGAAAAACCCCCCAAAAATGAGTAAATACTCACATAAGATGAAGAGTTGACTAAGGACAAGGCTAATAGTTAAAAAGGGGAGATATTTAGAAGTAATGATACATTTTTGACACCTCTACATGGGGATTTCCCCCTCATGAATGAGGCGCCTACTTCACATGTGCAATTGAGTTTTAAATCTTCAAAAATTGAGATATTTCTTCTCTCCTCTCTCCTAATTCAAGTCTGGTTCCAAAAAGTTAGCTCAACTAACCTAAAAATGGTCAAAAATTGACCAAACTGAATTGGAAAATTCTAGAATTAGTTTGTTTGGTTAGGAGCTCACTTTTTCCTATAAATAGAAGCTTTTTCCTTTGTTGAAACTCAATAGTGTTTATGCATTGTTACTCTACTCCTCCCAAGCCAAAAACTAGTGAATTCATGTGCGGACTCCCGGTAGCTGACAGCGGAAGCAGCCCCCTCATGCGCGGGGCAGGGTTTCTCACTCGGGGCCTCGCCCTCGAATGTCCAGGCACGAGACTAGGCTGATGGTCACTCCGAAAATCGAAACCGGGAAAAATTCCCATGCCCGGAAAGCGAGGATGATTCCACCTTTTTGAATTTTTCTTAACGAGTTTTCTAACGAGATCAAAATCTAAACTATCCTCCACCTGAATTAAACCAGATAGAAGGAAACTATCACTGATATAAATTGATCCTCTGAGCAATTCAATGCTTTTTTCCTAATCAAGATTAGGCACAGCCGTTGATCCACTCAATCGAGAATTTTATCAGGGAATTAACTATCTACTCGAATCCTAGCGTAATCCTAAGATTTTTCAGTTTGATTATTAAAAACTCCATGATTTCAGCCTAACCCCATCCGGCCCATGGGTTAGCCACCACCCTACCACTGGAATCGGTGGAACCAAACAAGTACTCACCCACCCATAATTGAAATACCTTTCTTAACTTTAGCTTTAGAAAACAGATACGCACACACTCCTCTTTATTTAAACTTTAATAAAAAAAACAATCCATTGACATTCAATTTACGGGTTACACATGTCATACTTCAAAATTTCCATTGAGTCTTTGTTTCTCACAAAACAGTATCACTCTGGACTCTCCGTTGAGACCAGCGAGTCAACAACAAGATCCAGTGTGATAGATTACGATAAACATAGGTCCATCATATAATATCTTCCTCGACATACGCATGGATGTCCTCGGCACCGTGAGCCCGTGCATCTCCTGGTCAGAACCCTCCAGGATCCTCCTTAGGTGTCCTGGCACTTCACTCAGGGGGATCGCTTCGTCGGCCCTCGTCCATCGTACCGGAAGCTCACCATTTTAACCATACCGAGGCTGGTAAAGACCTGGGCAGGCTTTGTCGCGTGAGCTATCTCTTGAACACTCCCCGCCACCTGTTGCAACCGAACTTCCCTTAGATAAACATATATACCAAATGCTCCCTCCAGCATTCTGGCGTAAGACAATCTTTTAAGAAAACGGAGTTTCTATGCAAGTTTTTAGTTTTGATTTTCTTTTTGAATACAATGAGTATATCTTAATTCCGAATCCAAGATTTGTAGATCACAGGACTGGATTCTCAAGCAGAATTCCTCGAATTCTGAATTCTTAACCTTAGATCAAAATCAAAGGTCTCAACTTAGTTTCAGATTCGGTGGGTGAATTGAGTATAAATTCAAGAACTAGTCGTATCATCATTTCTTGAAACTAATGAAGGAATTACATCTTGCACTACAACACAATGCTGCCATACACGCGTTTCATACACGCGATAAATTACGAACGCGTGTATGGTCGCGCTTGTATTTGAATAGAATCGGGCGCGTGTATTTTAGCATTTAAGTTCGCGTGTATGTTTGCATTTATCAACGCGTGTATAAACGCGTTTATATACACGCAGTAATACACGCATCTATACACGGTAATATTCACGGATTAATACTCGCTATTATACACGGATAAATACACGCTACTATACACGGATTAATACACGCATGGCAGAGAAAAACTGAATTCCTTTACAAAATTAAAAACTATTTTCCTTAAACCATCTCATAGTACATTGCAGTATACATCATTACACAATCCCAC
The DNA here is from genome assembly GCF_041138505.1 of Cibotium barometz. Taxonomy (NCBI): domain Eukaryota; kingdom Viridiplantae; phylum Streptophyta; class Polypodiopsida; order Cyatheales; family Cibotiaceae; genus Cibotium; species Cibotium barometz. The sequence continues at coordinate 42,419,365 of NC_141059.1, read as the reverse complement.
TACATGCATTTACAACAATGAAATATATTCAAAAATAAATCATGCATATGAGATGATAGAAATGTCATCAATTTAGAACATACAGTGACGGATTGGTTAGGGTTCGATCTCATCTTCAATATAGCCTGCATCCCCAATATCATCAATTATAATTAGTCTTAAATCCTAAACCTTAAACCACTAATTCAAATTTGTAAGTTAGAATGCTTACTTCAACAATGCGTCAAGACTTGCATTGCTCCATCCATAAACTGTTTGTATATTAAGTAGTTCAAGTGAAGCACGTAAAACTGAGAATGTGCACCCTTCAAACACCGGTGTCGATGAAGCCTTATAAAGATGCTCTTGTTCCATATCATCGTCGTCCATACCTTTGGGATCATCCTTAAAAAGATTCCGCACCATATCATCAAGCACCTCCTCTTCCACAACTTCGTGGGGTGCAGGGCTATTGTCATCCCTTTCCCACTCATCTCTGACAATAGATCCCGAAGCTCCAGCATCATCTCGTCGACGCTTTACGTGCTCTCGTCGCGCGTAGGGTACCATGTTAGGGTGTGGTACTGCATCCTGTTTCAATTAGAGTTTATATATTACAACTCTATTAATTTAATTTGGATACCATGAGTCATTTGAATACCATCAATTTACATCTACTCACCTCTAAACCTGTTTGATTCCATTCTCCATACATGGAGATGTGATTCAAGGTAATTCGACGTGCTCGTACAATGCATCCTTGACATCGATTACACATACATTTGATCCGTTGTCCCAACCACACATCACGATTACGATGACGCATTGTCTCATCTTCCCCAGAACTGCTTGAAGAGGTTGATGACATCCTGTGTACAAATCAGAAAACACAAAATCATAATATGTTTCTAATGAAAGCACAAAAATCGCGTGTATTGACGCGGCTATTTCCTAAAAATTGCGTGTATTAACACGGCTACTTCCTAAAAATCGCGTGTATTAACGCGGGTAATTTCTGCAAAACGCGTGTATAAATGCAGCTAAAATTCATACACGCGAATATACACGCGTTTATAAACGCGAATATAAACGCGGCGGTATGTTTAAACTAAAAATAGCCCGCCTTCCCCAAATATAGATTTTGAACAAACAAATCAACACTGCTTGCGTTTTCGCCTGTTTTCGCCTCTTCCAACAGCAAGGAGGGAGCAGAGAAAGGAGCACACACACGGGAGAAGGAGGGAGCAGAGAAGGAGCAGAGAAGACTCACTTTTTCAGAGGTGAGTCACTTTGTCCTGTGCCTTGTCTCTTTCCTCAGATTTGTTTATGCTATTTGCTCTTTGCTCTTTGGGTTTGTCTCAGTCCTTTTGTTTATGCTATTTGCACACGATTGGGTGAATGATCCTGACAGGGGCGACAATAGTCCTTTTATAAGGACACTCTGTCTTTGTCGGGGGTCGGTCTTTTTGAAAAAAAAATTTCGCAGGTCGCGTGTAGAAACGCGTGTAAAAGCGCGTGTAATTTGTCTGCAGAGTCTGTTCACGCGGATATACACGCGTTTTTGGACGGGTGTATACACGCATTTTTTGACGGGTGTATACACGCGTTTCTACAGAGACTGCGTTTCAGAATTCATGATTTGCAGGCAACACAACTGACTTGAATGATAATATTTGTGTGAGTCAAGAGCCCATGATGTACATGAAGATGTTTGTTGCAGGTTCTTTATGGATATTCCAGGTTCTTCATCCGATCCATTTGCGTACAGCAATTGGCCGATGGAGATGCTGAATCATTTTGGGTGCCATCCTGGTCCGGTTGAGCTTATAGAGTATATGTATGCCCATCCCCCTCCTTCCCTGCCTGGTGTCTATACCCCTACCGCGAGTATCCAGGGCACTCCAGTGCCGTCTATTCCTCCGAGTCCGACGAGACGGCATGCAGCTTCTCCTCTTCCATGTCCACCGAGGAGACATACCTCGTCCTAGACACACTCACGTACACCCTCACAGCCACCATCACGTGCTCCCTCAACAGAGCCACCGTCACGTCAGGGCTCACAGCCACCGTCACGTAGACAATCCCCCAGTCGTGACTCCCGCAGTAGTAGGAAGAGTGGGAGTGGAGGATGCGGCGGGTGCTTTGGTGGGGGAGGTGGGGGAGGTGGGGGAGGTGGGGGAGGTAGTAGGGCACGCGGTGAGAGAGGAGATAGAGGGAGAAGAGTTAGAGGAGACAGTTTGGAAGAGGAGGAGATGAGAGAGATGGAGAGAGTGGTCTGCTATGATGTGACGGATAGGGGCGGGATAGTGATGGATGCAAGGGGGAGGGAGGTAATGGAGTACATGCGTGGGGTAGTATCAAACTCATATAGAAATTGTTTTATTAAATTTAAAGATCAAAATAGCCGATTAGTTGGGGAGGTGATAGAGGCTGTACATAGTCGGTACCCCAATCCCCCACATGCTACATTCTCGGATGTATGGGGAAGGACGTGAATAAGGGAGATCTTAAGTAATAAAAGATCTCACCTTAAAAAACTTGCGTACGATGACCGGCTAAATGTAGCTGCGGGTGGCTATCCTGCCGAGAAACCTGCCACTGCGCACAAACGCGAGTGGAAGGAGGCAAAGAGACGAGCAGAGGGTGGCGTGAAGAGCAGGCAGCATGTGGAGGCACGAGAGATGGAGACCATTGGATCTTTGCATTTCGGATCTGGCGGCGTCGAGTCATGGGAGGCAGAGTTCGTAAGTATCTTACCACTTTATTTGATTGTTTACTTAATTCATTGATTCTATGATTGTTTTAATCTTACAAATTGTGTTGATTATGATACAGCGCGACGGGTTACGGGGAGGAAGCCCACAACCCACGATACTGCATATGCTCGCCGGCATAGCAGACGTGACACGTGGGCCATCTTCAGAGCCGAGGGACGTATTACGGACGCGCAGTTTGAGATGGCCATGAGACCATACGGTCGAGAGGTACTTGAAAATTCTAAACGAATGGTTTTGGTTTATTGAATTACATATATATATACTTATATACTATATATTACTTGAACAGGCACAAGCTGATGATGATCCACCAGCCGCCGCTGCAGAGGGTGGACGTGAGCACTACTCATCGGACATTCCGACTGATGTGAGCTCATCTGAGCATGGAGGGAGCACTGAGTCATCATCTGGGTCTGAGTAGTACTCAGACTTATAGTATCACATTCTATATTGAGGATGTGATTGTATATATTTTTTTGTAAACTCAAGCCATGGGCTACTTCGAGATATGGACTCCCTTGTATACATGTATGAAATTTTGATCGTAATATTGAATTGATTGATCGATAGTATTACATTCATGTCTGTCTTGAATCGTGTATTGACAATGTATGCATTCATGTCGTTCTTGTCTTAATCTCCCTCGTGCATATGTTCTTCGTGGATGGTCTAATGGGATGGTCTAATGCACAAAAAAAAAAATCCAGAGAGTGCTATTGGGTGCTGGAATGCTGGAACAGTATTGAGGCACCAAATAGCACTCTCTGGATTTTTTTTTGGCTCTCTGTTCGCGTGTATAAACGCGTCAAAACTGCTAAAACTCGCGTGTATCTACGCGGATACCCTGTAAAATACGCGTGTATTAATGCGTCAAAACTGGTAATTATGCGTGTATAAGCGCATCTAAATTAAAGAAACACGTGTATAGACGCAGGTATAAACGCCTTGCACTTTGCCTCACAAAGTCTTTTAAGGTCTTCATGAAGCGCTCTAGGAAGAACACCTAATGTCCACCACCGCAACACCTCTCCATAGTTCCTCCAACTCATCAATCAGTGGTTCAAGATAAACATCCATATGCTTGACTTTATGTTTCCCTGGAATTAGAAGGGATAACATAAGATGTCCCTTCTTGATCGCCATTGATGGTGGAAGGTTGTAATTCACCAACACAACTGGCCACACGCTGTATGCGGTGCTTTTGAAACCAAATGGATTCACTCCATCCATACCCAGGCCAAGTCTCAAGTTTCTGGGCTCTGTATTAAAGCTGGGCCACTCATCTTCAATATGCTTCCAAGCAGGAGTGTCTGCGGGAATTCTCCACATGCCATCATCCCATCGATGTGAGGAATGCCATGACATGAGCTCTGCTATGGATTTGCACTTGAACATGTGTTTGACGCGAGGAATTATAGGAAAGTGTCGCAAGACTTTACGAGGTACATCAAAACTCTTCATATCTGTTCTGTACCTTGCTTCACCACAAGTGGGACAATGTAGAGCCTCCTTATGCGTCCCACAAAAGAGAATGCAATCATTGACGCATGCATGTATTTTATCATAATCCAGTCCTCCAAGAGATGTCACATAGCGCCTCGCTATGTCTCTTGAGGTGGGTAGCCTATTTTCCTTTGGAAGCATGTTTGATAATAGCCTGCATCCAATATCATCAATTATAATTAGTCTTAAATCCTAAACCTTAAACCACTAATTCAAATTTGTAAGTTAGAATGCTTACTTCAACAATGCGTCAAGACTTGCATTGCTCCATCCATAAACTGTTTGTATATTAAGTAGTTCAAGTGAAGCACGTAAAACTGAGAATGTGCACCCTTCAAACACCGGTGTCGATGAAGCCTTATAAAGATGCTCTTGTTCCATATCATCGTCGTCCATACCTTTGGGATCATCCTTAAAAAGATTCCGCACCATATCATCAAGCACCTCCTCTTCCACAACTTCGTGGGGTGCAGGGCTATTGTCATCCCTTTCCCACTCATCTCTGACAATAGATCCCGAAGCTCCAGCATCATCTCATCGACGCTTTACGTGCTCTCGTCGCGCGTAGGGTACCATGTTAGGGTGTGGTACTGCATCCTGTTTCAATTAGAGTTTATATATTACAACTCTATTAATTTAATTTGGATACCATGAGTCATTTGAATACCATCAATTTACATCTACTCACCTCTAAACCTGTTTGATTCCATTCTCCATACATGGAGATGTGATTCAAGGTAATTCGACGTGCTCGTACAATGCATCCTTGACATCGATTACACATACATTTGATCCGTTGTCCCAACCACACATCGCGATTACGATGACGCATTGTCTCATCTTCCCCAGAACTGCTTGAAGAGGTTGATGACATCCTGTGTACAAATCAGAAAACACAAAATCATAATATGTTTCTAATGAAAGCACAAAAATCGCGTGTATTGACGCGGCTGTTTCCTAAAAATTGCGTGTATTAACGCGGCTACTTCCTAAAAATCGCGTGTATTAACGCGGGTAATTTCTGCAAAACGCGTGTATAAACGCAGCTAAAATTCATACACACGAATATAAACGCGTTTATAAACACGAATATAAACGCGGCGGTATGTTTAAACTAAAAATAGCCCGCCTTCCCCAAATATAGATTTTGAACAAACAAATCAACACTGCTTGCGTTTTCGCTTGTTTTCGCCTCTTCCAACAGCAAGGAGGGAGCAGAGAAAGGAGCACACACACGGGAGAAGGAGGGAGCAGAGAAGGAACAGAGAAGACTCACTTTTTCAGAGGTGAGTCACTTTGTCCTGTGCCTTGTCTCTTTCCTCAGATTTGTTTATGCTATTTGCTCTTTGCTCTTTGGGTTTGTCTCCGTCCTTTTGTTTATGCTATTTGCACACGATTGGGTGAATGATCCTGACAGGGGCGACAATAGTCCTTTTATAAGGACACTCTGTCTTTGTCGGGGGTCGGTCTTTTTGAAATTTTTTTTTCGCAGGTTGCATGTAGAAACGCGTGTAAAAGCGCGTGTAATCTGTCGCATGTAGAAACGCATGTAAAAGCGCGTGTAATCTGTCTGCAGAGTCTGTTCACGCGGATATACACACGTTTTTGGACGGGTGTATACACGCTGTCGTGAAGTGTGCGGAGTAGCCAGGAAAGTACAAAACTTCTAGCTGTGAGAGTGAATGTTAAATCCAACAAGGAATTTCACGTACAAGATTTCCCAAGGAGAATTGAACACCATTATTTCCATTGACAAATACATGTGTCCTCTTCCCTCAATACATCCTTGAGTTCCTCCAGGTGAATGCACAGATTTGCATGAAATCCTTTGAACCATTCACATGTGGGCATAACAAAGATTTCCAATTATTCCAATATACATGTGCCCAGCTATATCCATTACATCCAGTGCCCTCAAAACTGTTATTTCGAGATGTACTTTATCACCTGAAAACCTGCCTTAATGTTCTAACATCTCACAAGCAACATATAGTATTTGGCATAGCTTTGACATACTCATAATTTTCAAAATCCATATGAGAAGAAAGTAAGGCAAATTTTCCTCAGCTTCAATGCATTTTTCACCAATCACCGAGCTCCAAATTCCTTAGCTTTTTCCCCAAAAATCCTTCTATTCAATTCCAAACTTCTTTTGATATATATATATGGGTTAAACGATTCTCTCAATTCGTATAGAATGAGAGTAACATTTAAGAGAATATATATATATATATATATATATAAAATCACTTAGCTGTCGAGTTGCATGCGTGGAACTCCACCAACCGTATGCTTCATATCAATTAAGCGAGGGTGAAACAGCTGGAGAAGCATCGCAGAGTGTTGGTTTAGAAAATAGCTTTTCCCATAAATATATCATTATGTTGTGCTAGAATTACTCTCTAATTCTAGCACCTACAAAGCACTCACAGTATATATATATTTTAAATAAAAACGCCTGGTCTTTTTTGACGCTGTTATCAGACGCTGCAGAAAAAAAATCTCCACTCTGCTATCGCCGTTTCATTCCGGTGGTTTTCCCTTCTTTCCCCGCGGCGATCTCGGGCCTTCCCACCTTTTCCCACTACTGATGCGGGAATTTCCTATTCCCAAAAGCTGCGCTCCAGAATTTTCCAAATAAAAGAACCTTCTCTCTTCCACGTGCGCTGCCATTCGTTATTTGCTTCTTCTAACCTTAGCATTAAGGTTATGCCACCCATCATATGTTTCTTCTAACCTTAGCATTAAGGTTAGAAGTCTAATAGTAAGACATAACCTTATATTCGCTTCCATCATCCATAAAGGAAAACCACAATGCATGTGACTCTTGATATACACACAACATCATCTTTAAACAAAACCATTGCACCACTGTAGGCACACTTACTTTGAAGAGCATGACACAAGCCCATAAGGCATTTTAGCCAATAATACCTTGAATTTCCTGCTTTGGCACAACTCAAGATTCCCAAAGCATTCTCACACCTATGAAGACATTCAATGAACTCCTCGGCACTGTGATACTCATTAAGTCTCCATTTCTCTTGACACCTTCATAGTTTATAAATTATCATGTCGGCCTATATGATTTATAGAATCCCCATTTACTTATTCAAGTATTTCTCCATGCCTTCATAAATGCATTCCTTTGTGCATTGGTATGCCATTATGCCATCATATATATCTGGATGCTTCTAACTTGCCCATGAGCTCTGAGTAACAGCAAAAACATCATCCTCCATACTCATATACAAAAAACCCCTAAATCTGACTCAGCCTCAGCTTGTCTTATTGAACCTCATATACAATATGAACATATGTACATGGCATCATATAATGACTCGTCATGGCACTTAACCTATGCATCTGGATGTGTATTTGACGGCCTCACATGCACGGTTTCATATCATAGACGTGCCATGGCACGACATCCACCCCCTCTAAACCTGCACATCCTCTGGTATGTGCCAAATCATCATCAAGGTCCACATATAACTGAATGTCGTCTTCATCTTCTGCAGTTCCAGGAAGATCATCCTCTTCCTCTTCAATCATATCCATACTTCCACTGTCAAGCCTCTCATCTTGAATCTCTTGTGAATCAAAAGGATCACCATCATGCCTTCTTTTAAATATCTTAACTCTTTTACCAGCCACAAGATTCTTTACTTCTGTTCCATCAAGTTCACACAGAGTATACGTAGCATTCCCATGCACATGCTTAACAATGTAAGGGCCAAACCATCTTTTTGCAAATTTTCTTTGAACAGTGAATTGGTTGTCAAGGCTACTATCATACATTAGAACCCAATCACCTTCTTCAATAGGTTTTGGCCGGAGTCTGTGTCTACTATCAAATCTTTCTTTATTTTTCAATCTTGCATCTTTCAGGCGAGCTTTAGCAAGCTCTACATCTTCAGGCCTCCTCTCCAACTGTCTTATTCTCAATGCAAGGAGGTCTTCTCTGCTCAATCCTTCCACCCAGGGCAATACATTCCAAGTTAGAATTACTTCTTCAACTGGCATCACTGGCTTCTGACCATACATTAATTCAGCAGGCATGTATCCTGTCACTGAGCTATGAGTTGTACGGTCAGCCCACAAGGCATATGGTAACAGCTTTGGCCACACTCTCATCCTTTCTCTGCATGCCTTAGCCAAAGCTTTAATGATTGGAGGATGTCCTCGCTCACTTTTCCCATTGCCCTCAGAATTGTAAGCACATGTTAGAGACAGTTTGATACCAATTCTAGAGAAGAATTCCCTTGCTTCTTCAACATCTAGCTCTCCCCTATCAGCTGTTATTTTCCCAACACAACCATATCGGCAGATCACATCTTCCAAGAGAAATTTGCATACTGTTTCCGTACTCTTTGTTCTAAGAGCACGCCCTTCTACCTGATTTGTCAAATCTTCTCTTGCAAGTGCTATGTACCGCATCTGCCAAATTCCCAAAGGCATTGTAACTAGATCCACTACCCATTTGTAGTGCATGGCAGGTGGGTAGGTTGGTTGCAAGCCATCACGATGCCTCACATTTGAGTACATTTGGCATACCATGCATGTTTCCACATATTGGGAAATATCCTTGTACATTCCTCTCCACCAATATTTTTCCTTTATTTTGGTAAAAGTGGCCCACACACTTCTATGCCCAGCCCAGAGACTCTCATGGAATTCTTTCACAAGCTTCCCTTGAGTCTCTTTATCACATATGACTCTCTGTGGCATAGCATTCCTCTGTTTAGGATGTTTCCAGAGATACCCATCCTTTAGAAAGTAACCATATGCTTTTCTGCGGATCCTCTTAAATTCTGAGTCAGACCAATTTTCTTGCCTTGTTAGAGTGCTCAAATATTGACCAATGAGCAACCAATCTCCTTCATATATTTCCTCAATAAAAGACTCAAGTGCATTTGATAAGCAAATATGATCCCCCTTTGCATATGCTGTAGTATAAAACTTTGTACCCACATCATCAATGTCACTAACCATCTCTTCCTCATCTTCATACCTGGCTCTTGATAGCATATCTGCAACTGGATTATCTTTTCCCGCAATATGCTCAAACTCAGGATTTAGTGACTTGATATAAGCAATCCACCTAAGCATAGCAATATCTGGAGTGGTACAACTTGCTATCATCCCAAGAAGTGGCAAGCAATCAGTCTCCACAAGTACAGATGCCCCAATAAGATATTCTTTTTCACATTTTAGAGCAGTGACTATCCCCCATAATTCTCTCTTGATCTGTGGATACTTTCGCTGTCGAAAGCTTAATACCTTTGCTCCAAATCTAATTACATACCTATGATCATCCTCATCATCTTGCCCTACTGCCCATCCAATCCCAGTAGGACTAGTATCAACTGTAACAATCACAGGCCTGCCACACTCATAATCTGCCTTTCTCAAAATGGGTGATGATTGGAGCAAATATTTCAGCTTCCGCATAGCTTTAATATGTACTGCACTCCACAAAAATTTTTGATTTTTCCTCAAAAGCTGATAAAGAGGATCTGCTACATGTGCATAATGTGGGATCCAAATAACATAAAAGACGCATGCTCCAAGAAATCTCCTCAGCTCTGTAACATTAATGCATATTTCCTTCATTCTTTGTATTGCATCTATCTTGGCTGGACAAGGACGACGTCCACTAGTACTACAAAGATGTCCCACTATTAGCACTTCACCAACCCCAAACACTGATTTTTGTCCAGATAAAGTAAGATTCACTTCTTCAAGCCTGGATAGAATCATGTCACAATCCTTTATATGATCTGCCACAAACTTGCGGCACCCTTTTGAATCCAAATTCTCATCTTTGTCTTTCTCATCACAGCCCTTTATTGGCACATCATCCAAAAATGGCATAGTTTTTTGTGGTATGAAGTCCCGTAAGACTTTATTCATTCCATTCATCATATGTGCCACTGAGTTAGTGGCTCCCTGTGGTAAGGTACACATCCTTACTAATCCCAAAGGAGTTCTCATTGTGGTCAAGTCCCTGCTTTGTATATCCAGCTGGAACTGATCATATCCCGAATACAAATCACCCATAGAGTATATAGCTTTCCCTGCAAATGCTTCTGCAAACTCATCCACAATTGGACCTGCTCCCACATTCCTGATTGTGACTTTGTTTACAGGTTGCATGTCTTGAATAAAGCGCAATGTCCCATTTTTCTTTGGTACAGTAAACCATCTGTTGGAATATGGGGCACATGAAGGCTCCAAGATTCCCATCTTGATCTTTTCCTTTAGTAATTCCATCAACTTTGGCAAGAGAGCCTTTGGTACTGGAATTGGCCGCAGATTCCAAGGCACATGTGGAACAGTAAAGATCACCATTGGTGCTGTTACACTTGGATCAACACAACCAATCTCATGCGGCTGAAAGGCAAAAGCTTTCCCATGTTTTACAAGCATCTCCTCAAAGCATTCCCTTTCAACTGGCAACAGAAAATCCCTCTCACCAATCTTCAGCTCTTTCAGAGTTTCTTGAGTAAATTTATGCCCAATTTTCTTCGGATCTCTAAGATTTGGCTGCATAGAAGCTTCATCTATCTTCTCCTTGCTTCCTGGTGGCAAGGGCAAGGCAACTGGCTTCACCTTTTTTGCAACCGTTTTGTACTTTGTATCAACATGAGCATCCATCTCACAATTCATGTTTTTACATTCCACCCCCTCAAATTCCTGGATTATATCATACATCTCCACAGATGACACCTTTATCATTTCATTTCCACCCTGTAAGCATGCTCTTCTCATATCAAAAAGCACATCCATAGTATCTATATATGACACCTCATCAAGCACCCCTGAAATAAACTCATTCTTCTCCAAAAGACCACACTGCTCAAAACTTTTTTGTTCATTTTGTATATGTTTTTGCATGCCACGCTTTAAATCCTTGCTTTTTACAAAAACCAGTGACCCATAGCTGGAGAATCCCTGAAAATTTGCTGAAAAACTATTTACATTGATTGAGTCCTGCGAGAACTCATTTCCCCTTGTACCATTGGAATCCCGCTTTACAATGGCACCTGGCCAAAATCCCTCATCTCCCTGTAATTCATAAACTCTCTGTTTATCTTTGGGAGTGACTGTGCCCGAAGAGATTCACGATTCCTTTCATGATTAATGCAAACTGTCAAAAACTGAACAGCTTTTTTACCATCTTTACTCCTTATTCTTGCATAAGCTGAACCATCATCCAAAACCTTTGTTTCCATCCTTACAGCTGTAATGTAGGGTTGCCCAAGAATGAGGGGATACGATGACATCTCCTGAACAAAGAAATTCTGATCATCCTTCATATCCCCTATAGTTACCCTTACATTTGGACATGCTGCATAAAGCTCTCCAGATGAATTATTAGCTGCTTTAATCATCCACCCATGATCCACATCCATTGGCCACTTACATTTGTTGTAGAGATTTTTAGCCATAAGATTTATTTCAGACCCATGATCAATTAGAGCGACATATGGCTCTTCCAAGTCACCTATCTTGACAAGGGTTTCAGTGGTGGCTCTTGCCCAATGGCTCCTGGAGTAATGACTCTTTGTAAGAACTTCTTTTTCATCATCCTCTTCCACAAAACGCACTTGTCGTGCCCCATCAGCAGAGTGATTACATTCCACCACATTTTCTCTCTCTTCCTTCTTCTGTACCTGTACACCATGAGTCTTGGAAGTGCTTGCTTCCCCTTGTGATGGAATAGATTCAATTATGGACTGCCTTTTTCTTCGTATAATATCAATTATCTCATCATGAAATTCTTTCTTTGCAATCCCCAAGACTTCCCCTAATGTGAATTCCACCCTGCTGTTTAGAATTCTCTCTTCAAGCACCTTTTTGAGATCTGTTGCAACTTCAATATCAGATTGAAGCTTGTAGAGTGGACTTTTCCCTTTACCCTTCTCCTTCATTTTTGCTGGCATTTCTTCCATTGAAACATCATGTGGAGGTCTGCTATGCTGTGGAGGCATATGTGATGGCCCAGGATCCTTCTTTTCACTTCCACGTGTAACTCTTTTTGATGGCCCTCCTTCCTCATTTTCCCTTTTACGTTTCTCCTCTACCTGTGCCTCATTATTTTGGCATTTGGCAATATAGGCATGAATGGATAAAGAATCCACAGGCTCCTCCCAGCCAGTCTCAAGGCGTATACAATCACCTGCCTCATGCAAAGCTTGCTTTGACACTTTCTTTGATGCAATTAATTCCATTGTTGACGGCCAAAAATTCTCATTCTCATAATCCTCATCATTCTCAAATCCCTGCTTTTGTTGACCAACCTTTAGTCCATAGGTTGCTGCCTCAACCATAGAAATGGCATGACTAGCAGCCATATCTTCTACCAGCTTTTTCATCCCTCCTTTCCCAAAGTTTGTACTCAGCGGAAGACCAGTCTCTGTAAGATGGATTTTCCCATCTTTGAAGAACACAAGTTGATTTTTAAGAGCTTCTTTATAGCTGGTACAATCCTTCTTTGCATGCTCTGGGTCATCACACCATATGCATCTATATGTAAACCCTTCTTTGATTTGAGGCCTTTGCATAGAAACCTGCCCCAATGGTAGACCTTTTTCTTCGATTCTGGACATCTTCAATTTTAAATCACGCATACCCTTGATAAGCTCATCCATCGGCCCATCTATCTTAGGAATTGTAGCTACTGGCTTGGATAAATTCTCAGGGGTAACAGCAGCTATGGGGGTTGCAGAGCCCATCACCATTTTATCCCTCCTCCGCTGCCGCTTTGCTAACATAGTGACTGCATCCTCAACATCATTCCAGTCACTCTTTAATCCTTGCTCTGTATTTTTATCCTCAAGGAGGATTTCCAATGTCTCCTGGAGATCTTTCCCAGCTGCCTGCAAGAAGAGCTCTGTCTTTTCTCTGTCCAAAGTTGCACGTTCTATTCTTGACAACTGGGCATAACGCTTCTCAAACTCCCTTAGCAATTCTGTGGCAGAAATTCCCATTTTAGGTTTTGTGACCCATTCCAAAAAAGTTCGTTTAGTCACTCGCTCAGAATCCTCCATAAAGTATTCATCTTTTAAGGCAAGCTTGAATTCTTCCCAATTTCTGCCACCCTGTGCTGTCTGCAATCCTTTTATGCGCTCTCTTATTTCAGGAACGCATACCAACTCGAAACTTCGAACCATATCCTCCTCGGTCACCCTATTTAGCTCCATCTCCTTTATATAATTGCGCAGATACTTTGTAATGTCCTTCCCATCAAATTGATCTACCTTTTTCACAATTGATTGTAAGGCTTTGGTCATGGAAATCTGTCCCCTCTCAGCAGCTTGTTGCTGTTGCATGTACATGGAAAACATTTGGAACATCTGCATAACTCCGGGGTCAAAATGAACCCCCTGGCCCTCAGAATTCTCAGCCATAGCTTCGCTGTATGTTTCACCACACTCTCACCCCAGCAGTTTCACGTCGGGTTCACCAAAGTTGTCGTGAAGTGTGCGGAGTAGCCAGGAAAGTACAAAACTTCTAGCTGTGAGAGTGAATGTTAAATCCAACAAGGAATTTCACGTACAAGATTTCCCAAGGAGAATTGAACACCATTATTTCCATTGACAAATACATGTGTCCTCTTCCCTCAATACATCCTTGAGTTCCTCCAGGTGAATGCACAGATTTGCATGAAATCCTTTGAACCATTCACATGTGGGCATAACAAAGATTTCCAATTATTCCAATATACATGTGCCCAGCTATATCCATTACATCCAGTGCCCTCAAAACTGTTATTTCGAGATGTACTTTATCACCTGAAAACCTGCCTTAATGTTCTAACATCTCACAAGCAAAATATAGTATTTGGCATAGCTTTGACATACTCATAATTTTCAAAATCCATATGAGAAGAAAGTAAGGCAAATTTTCCTCAGCTTCAATGCATTTTTCACCAATCACCGAGCTCCAAATTCCTTAGCTTTTTCCCCAAAAATCCTTCTATTCAATTCCAAACTTCTTTTGATATATATATATGGGTTAAACGATTCTCTCAATTCGTATAGAATGAGAGTAACATTTAAGAGAATATATATATATATATATATATATATAAAATCACTTAGCTGTCGAGTTGCATGCGTGGAACTCCACCAACCGTATGCTTCATATCAATTAAGCGAGGGTGAAACAGCTGGAGAAGCATCGCAGAGTGTTGGTTTAGAAAATAGCTTTTCCCATAAATATATCATTATGTTGTGCTAGAATTACTCTCTAATTCTAGCACCTACAAAGCACTCACAGTATATATATATTTTAAATAAAAACGCCTGGTCTTTTTTGACGCTGTTATCAGACGCTGCAGAAAAAAAATCTCCACTCTGCTATCGCCGTTTCATTCCGGTGGTTTTCCCTTCTTTCCCCGCGGCGATCTCGGGCCTTCCCACCTTTTCCCACTACTGATGCGGGAATTTCCTATTCGCAAAAGCTGCGCTCCAGAATTTTCCAAATAAAAGAACCTTCTCTCTTCCACGTGCGCTGCCATTCGTTATTTGCTTCTTCTAACCTTAGCATTAAGGTTATGCCACCCATCATATGTTTCTTCTAACCTTAGCATTAAGGTTAGAAGTCTAACAGTAAGACATAACCTTATATTCGCTTCCATCATCCATAAAGGAAAACCACAATGCATGTGACTCTTGATATACACACAACATCATCTTTAAACAAAACCATTGCACCACTGTAGGCACACTTACTTTGAAGAGCATGACACAAGCCCATAAGGCATTTTAGCCAATAATACCTTGAATTTCCTGCTTTGGCACAACTCAAGATTCCCAAAGCATTCTCACACCTATGAAGACATTCAATGAACTCCTCGGCACTGTGATACTCATTAAGTCTCCATTTCTCTTGACACCTTCATAGTTTATAAATTATCATGTCGGCCTATATGATTTATAGAATCCCCATTTACTTATTCAAGTATTTCTCCATGCCTTCATAAATGCATTCCTTTGTGCATTGGTATGCCCTTATGCCATCATATATATCTGGATGCTTCTAACTTGCCCATGAGCTCTGAGTAACAGCAAAAACATCATCCTCCATACTCATATACAAAAAACCCCTAAATCTGACTCAGCCTCAGCTTGTCTTATTGAACCTCATATACAATATGAACATATGTACATGGCATCATATAATGACTCGTCATGGCACTTAACCTATGCATCTGGATGTGTATTTGACGGCCTCACATGCACGGTTTCATATCATAGACGTGCCATGGCACGACAACGCGTTTTTTGACGGGTGTATACACGCGTTTTTGGAGAGACTGCATTTCAGAATTCATGATTTGCAGGCAACACAACTGACTTGAATGATGATATCTGTGTGAGTCAAGAGACAGCCCATGATGTACATGAAGATATTTGTTGCAGGTTCTTTATGAATATTCCAGGTTCTTCATCCGATCCATTTGCGTACAGCAATTGGCTGATGGAGATGCTGAATCATTTTGGGCACCATCCTGGTCCGGTTGAGCTTACAGAGTATATGTATGCCCATCCCCCTCCTTCCCTGCCTGGTGTCTATACCCCTACCGCGAGTATCCAGGGCACTCCAGTGCCGTCTATTCCTCCGAGTCCGACGAGACGGCATGCAGCTTCTTCTCTTCCACGTCCACCGAGGAGACATACCTCGTCCCAGACACACACGTACACCCTCACAGCCACCATCACGTGCTCCCTCAGAGCCACCGTCACGTCAGGGCTCATAGCCACCGTCACGTAGAGTCGTGACTCCACCTACAGCAGTAGGAAGAGTGGGAGTGGAGGATGCGGCGGGTGCTTTGGTGGGGGAGGTGGGGGAGGTGGGGGAGGTAGTAGGGCACGCGGTGAGAGAGGAGATAGAGGGAGAAGAGTTAGAGGAGACAGTTCGGAAGAGGAGGAGATGAGAGAGATGGAAAGAGTGGTCTGCTATGATGTGACGGATAGGGGCGGGATAGTGATGGATGCGAGGGGGAGGGAGGTAAAGGAGTACATGCGTGGGGTAGTATCAAACTCATATAGAAATTGTTTTATTAAATTTAAAGATCAAAATAGCCGATTAGTTGGGGAGGTGATAGAGGCTGTACATAGTCGGTACCCCAATCCCCCACATGCTACATTCTCGGATGTATGGGGAAGGACGCGAATAAGGGAGATCTTAAGTAATAAAAGATCTCACCTTAAAAAACTCGCGTACGATGACCGGCTAAATGTAGCTGCGGGTGGCTATCCTGCCGAGAAACCTGCCACTGCGCACAAACGCGAGTGGAAGGAGGCAAAGAAACGAGCAGAGGGTGGCGTGAAGAGCAGGCAGCATGTGGAGGCACGACGGATCCAGATGGAGACCATTGGATCTTCGCATTTCGGATCTGGCGGCGTCGAGTCATGGGAGGCAGAGTTCGTAAGTATCTTGCCACTTTATTTGATTGTTTACTTAATTCATTGATTCTATGATTGTTTTAATCTTACAAATTGTGTTGATTATGATACAGCGACAGGTTACGGAGAGGAAGCCCACAACCCACGATACTGCGTATGCTCGTCGGCATAGCAGACGTGACATGTGGGCCATCTTCAGAGCCGAGGGACGTATTACGGACGCGTAGTTTGAGATGGCCATGAGACCATACGGTCGACAGGTACTTGAAAATTCTAAACGAATGGTTATGGTTTATTGAATTACATATATATATACTTATATACTATATATTACTTGAACAGGCACAAGCTGCTGATGATCCACCGGTCGCCGCTGCAGAGGGTGGACGTGAGCACTACTCATCGGACATTCCGACCGATGTGAGCTCATCTGAGCATGGAGGGAGCACCGAGTCATCATCTGGGTCTGAGTAGTACTCAGACTTATAGTATCACATTCCATATTGAGGATGTGATTGTATATATTTTTTTGTAAACTCAAGCCATGGGCTACTTCGAGATATGGACTCCCTTGTATACATGTATGAAATTTTGATCGTAATATTGAATTGATTGATCGATAGTATTACATTCATGTCTGTCTTGAATTGTGTATTGACAATGTATGCATTCATGTCGTTCTTGTCTTAATCTCCCTCGTGCATATGTTCTTCGTGGATGGTCTAATGGGATGGTCTAATGCACAAAAAAAAAAATCCAGAGAGTGCTATTGGGTGCTGGAATGCTGGAACAGTATTGAGGCACCAAATAGCACTCTCTGGATTTTTTTTTTTGCTCTCTGTTCGCGTATATAAACGCGTCAAAACTGCTAAAACTCGCGTGTATCTATGCGGATACCCTGTAAAATACGCGTGTATTAATGCGTCAAAACTGGTAATTATGCGTATATAAGCGCATCTAAATTAAAGAAACGCGTGTATAGACGCAGGTATAAACGCGTCTGAGACATCTGAAGTGAACAGAACGCGGATATACACCCGTGTATAAGCGCGTCTAAAATAAGAAAAAGCGTGTATAGCCGCATGTATCAACGCGTCTGTAAAAAGAACGCGGCTACACACCCGTGTATAAGCGCGTCTGAGAGGTGCTATACACGCGCTTTTACACGCATGTCTGTGGCCGCGATGATACACGCGCTGATACACGGGCCCGCTACTTTTTTTCACAAGTCATTTTTAGCGGCTAGGAACGCGGGTATGAGCCCGATCCCTTGTAGTGTTGGTCAAAGTCTGATTCAGGTTTTTGAGTCTGGAACGGTTCTTCTTGAACTATCTTTATCAAATGGTAATATTTTAATTACTACCTTACTAAATTTAAAACTAATCATTTACCAATATTCATGGGAATTAGTCATAGGATTAAGAGAATTCTTATCTTGATATAAAAATTTCTTTTATACATCCTTTTATGCATACAAATCAATAATGATAAAAGTAACACTTTTATAAGTAAAAAAAAATTTCTTTTATGCACAAAAGTTTATTTTTGATGAAAGTAACACTTTCATAATAAAAAAAATTATTCCTTTATGCATAAAAATATATTTTGATGAAAGTAACACTTTCATAATAAAAATATTCTTTCATGCATACTTTTATGCATAAAATCAATAATGATAAAAGTAACACTTTTATAATTAAAAAAATATTCTTTTATGCACAAAAATCTATTTTTGATGAAAGTAACACTTTCATAATAAAAAAATTATTCCTTTATGCATAAAAATCTATTTTGATGAAAGTAACACTTTCATAATAAAAAAATTATTCCTTTATGCATAAAAATCTATTTTGATGAAAGTAACACTTTCATAATAAAAATATTCTTTCATTTATACTTTTATGCATAAAATCAATAATGATAAAAGTAACACTTTTATAATTAAAAAAATAAATATTCTTTTATGCACAAAAATCTATTTTTGATGAAAGTAACACTTTCATAATAAAAAAATTATTCCTTTATGCAAAAAAATAATAATAATCAATATGCATCTTCTATGCATAAAAATGACACTTTTAGAGTGTAGATTTGATAGGAATTACTCTTTAAGCATAATAAAAGGTAATACTTATTTTCAAAAAAATCGCCAGAACCTCCTTTGTATGGCTGACCATTTTTTAATTTTTGCTACTTAAATTGTCTTAAAAATTAACTCTTAATTGATTTAAAGTAATCTAGACTAATCAAAATTCACTTATAAAAGAGAAAACATTATAAAAATTTTGATTCCAATAATTATCACTTCAACTAGGATAAAGAAGGGTTGATTCTAAGAAGAGAGAGCGAAAAAGCCTTTCGATCAAGGCATAGCTTCCATTTATCGCTTCAAGCAATCATAAACATTAGAAAAACATAAAATCAATAAAGAAAATTACAAGAACCTCTACTTACATAGTTTGTTGGAGCTTTCCTTTGGCTTGAAGGCTTGAGGGTTCAACTCTTGTTTGTAACAAGAGTGGCCACTAATCTTTGGAAGAGGAAAATGTCAAAAACTAGTGAATTATTAATGAATTCACAGTTCTTGGCTTGGGAGGAGTAGAGTAACAGTGCATAAACACTATTGAGTTTCAACACAGGGGAAGGCTTCTATTTATAGGAAAAAGTGAGCTCCTAACCAAACAAACTGATACTAGAATTTTCCAATTCAGTTTGGTCAATTTTTGACCATTTTTAGGTCAGTTGAGCTAACTTTTTGGAACTAGACTTGAATTAGGAGAGAGGAGAGATGAAATATCTCAATTTTTGAAGATTTAAAACTCAATTGCACATGTGAAGTAGGCGCCTCATTCATGAGGGAAAAATCCCCATGCAGAGGTGTCAAAATGTATCATTACTTCTAAATATCTCCCCTTTTTAACTATTAGTCTTGTCCTTAGTCAACTCTTTATCTTATGTGAGTATTTACTCATTTTTGGGAGGTTTTTCTTTTATTTCTTCATTTATCTCCTCCTTACATTTGGATGAATCTTATTGGTCCATAGGAACCTTAATTTAAATTTTTGAAAAAATCTTCACCTCTAGGATAATGCCTCTTGAACAGATTATACTTAATTTCTAATGCACCTTCTGAAAATCTTTTTGAACTTCTGTTTCAGGGAAACTTATTTTAATAAGATGAGATATTTTTCTATCCAAAAATATTCAAAAGCTGAATATTCTCTCTCTAGAATATTTTCTCTCTCTAGGCTAAAACAGTTAGAAACAAGATCTTTTATATTTCTGAAGAGGAATTTGATTACACGGGAAGATGTTGGACATCTTGAGAGGTTGGGGAGGAATCTTACATTCTCTCCCACTTGAAAAACGCGAGATGTCCTCATCTCGCAAACTGGGAGTAATCCCGCAAACAGATCGGCTTCAGTCTCCCAGGTGGCATCTTCAAAAGGATAGAACTTCCATTTTACTAATAATTCTCTGAGAATTCTGTTCCTAAGAATCTTTTCTCGAACATCAAGAATTTCTTCAGGTTGGAGTTCCATCTGCCCTTGGGTTGAAGAGGTTAGGATTTCATCATCAAGCATATGATTTGGACTTGGCACATATTTCTTTAGAAGGCTTACATGAAATACATTATGAACTTTGAGATGAGGAGGCAGAAGAAGCTCGTAGGCTAAGTCACCTACTTTCTTTGTAATCAGATATGGCCCACAATATCTGGGGGATAACTTCTTGTACTTCCCAAGAGATAAGGAACTTCTTTTGGGCCGTACTCGAATGAAGACCATATCTGCTTCTTTGAATTCTCTATCTGTCCTCTTCTTATTTGCATATTGCTTCTGTCTATCCTGGGCAGTTTTTATATCTTTACGAATTGCCTGCATCTGCTGCTCCATGTCGTCAAGCATCTTTCTGGACATCTCGACCCTAATCAATGGGTCGGCGGACCAAGTTAACGGAGTTAAGCAATCTTGTCCATACAGAGCTTTAAAAAGGCTCATCCTGATACTTCGGTGATAAGAAGCATTGTAGGCGAACTCGACTAGGTGCAGATAGCTTAGCCACTTATTGGGTTCCCTGCCACAGCATGACCGAAGTATATCTTCAATTACTTGGTTTACTCTTTCAGTTTGACCATCGGTCTCAGGGTGATAAGCTGTGCTGAGATCCAAGAAAGTTCCCACTGCTTCGAAAAATGCAATCCAAAACCTTGAAGTAAATTTGGGATCTCGGTCACTTACTATTCTCCTGGGTAGGCCATGCATTTTGAAGATTTCTTTGAGGAACACTCTGGCCACATCCACTATAGTGTAGGTTTCTTTTACTGGAATTAGATGGGAAACTTTGGTTAGTCTGTCGACTACTACCACGAAGATGGAGTTGTAACCTGATTGCACTAAAGGTAATCCAGTAATGAAGTCCATACTGATACATTCCCACTTCATCTAGGGGATGTCCACCAATGAATGTAACTTCCCAGGCATTTTTACTCTCTCAGCTTTAACTTTCTGGCATGTCAGACATTGACGTACATGATTCAGCACATCCTTTTTCAAACCAGGCCAAAAGAAGCTTTTCTTTACGGACATGTAGGTCTTGATGAAACCTGGATGTCCTGCAACAATAAGGCTGTCATGGGCTTCATTCAGAATTTGCCCTTTGGTTCCTTCATCATTGGGGATGCATAGCCTTCGATTATAATACATAATGCCATCATCCAGGCTATACCCTTGAACTCTGTTTAACTCCTGTGGAGTTTTGCTTTCCTGCATAAGTAGGGTAGAAATAGGGCCAAAGAATCTATCTTGCATGATCTTCTCACTTGCTTGAATAATCAAAGGATTTGATATTATAGTAATTACAAGCAAGGAGGCTTTTTTGCTGAGGGCATCTGCTACCACATTTTCTTTGCCTGGGCGGTACTTGATTTCAAAATCAAATTCTTGTAGGGTCTGCATCCACCTTCTTTGGCGCATGTTGAGATCCTTCTGAGTGAAGATCCACTTTAAGCTTTGATGATCAGTCATCAAAGTGAATCTTTGACCCAGTAGGTAATGTCTCCATAATTAAGCCCAAGTATTCAACATGGTCGACAGAGAAAGTGCATTTGCTCTTTTTGGCAAAGAGTTTGTGCTTCCTTAGAATCTCAAGAACTTTTCTGACATGAGCTTCATGGTCAGCTGCATTCTTTGAGTAAATCAGAATATCATCAAAGAAAACAAGAACAAAATCATCCAAGTATTCTCTGAGAATGTCTTGCATTAAGCGATTAAATGTAGCTGGGGCATTTGTCAATCCAAATGGCATGACAGTGAATTCATAATGCCCATACCGAGTATTGATGGCTGTCTTCGGGATATCTTGCTCATTAATCCTGATCTGATAATACCCTGATTTAAGATCTATCTTTGTGAAGATCTGATAATACCCTGATTTAAGATCTATCTTTGTGAAGATCTGGGCTCCACCACTTAGCCTGTCCAGAAGCTCATCAATTCTGGGAATAGGATACTTATTCTTAACTGTCAGTTGATTTAGACCTCTGTAGTCTACACAGAGTCTTAGCGTTCCATCTTTCTTTTTCTGAAAGAGAACTGGCGCACCCCAAGGTGAAACACTGGGTCTTACAAACCCTTATTCCAACAGCTGTCTAAGCTGTTCCTTGAGTTTGTTGATGGCTTCAAGAACTGGCATTTTGTACGTGCGCAGGGCTACTGGCTGAGCTCCTGGGGTCAATTCTATCACATGATCTACTTCCCGTACTGGAGACATCTCTGTTAGCTCTGCTGGGAATAAATCATCATATTCACTTAACCAATCAAGTTCTTTAGCTTTTAACTTTGAGTCTACTGGATTCATTTTGACAAGATAAATGCGCTGCTTTTTTCTAAGTCCTTTTAGTAACTTAGAAGCCTTTACTAACTGCAGACTTGGGGATCCTGAAATTCCGGTTCCTTGGGCTTTGTTTCCGTGAAGGTCACTCACGGAAGGAAATGGTTCCATTATGACAGTGAATGTCAGCTTGATTTTTGTGGAGCCAATCCATTCCAAGGATCCCATCAAAAAATCCCAAAGGTATAACTTTGAACTGACAGAGTCAGTTAAATTTCCATCTAGATGGAACTGAATATGATCGGTTTCAAGGTGAGTGAAAAGAATCTTCCCACTTGCCAATTCAACTTGCATAGATTTCCCTGATTTCTGATCTAAGACTAGCTTACGCAAGCATCCAAGGAAAATGAAAGAATGAGTACTGCCTGAATCAATCAAAAGCTTAAAACGCTTACCTTGATACTCAGCTGGAGTATTGAGGACTGAGAATTGATGATTTGGCCCTTGATTTTCAATTGCTGCATAAATCTGGCCTCTTTCTTCTTCCACTACTTTTGCTATTGTGACTGCTTTGGCTGCTGTAGTCTGAGGAAGGCGGAGCTCTTTCTCTTTGGTTGCCCCAGTTCTGGGAAGGAGTTCTGAGGCTACTCTGGACAGAGGCAGATGGCTGAGTTGGAGTTCTCCTGGGATTTCCCTGATTCTGTTTGCGGGGGACCTTGATTGGACTGATAAGAAGGAGTCTGTCTCGGAATTCTGGGACCCTGGCTTCCTTGACCCACAGAAGGAGATGGGCAGTCCTTGAGCTGGTGCCCAACACCTTGACATCCGAAGCATCTGTTCTCGCTTCGAAGGTCTTCTCTTTGCATTTTGGAGAGAGCCGGAGTTCCAGAGAATGTGCTTCGGGGGAAAGGTCTCCCTTCATTTCTAAAGTTTCCTGTCTCCACATTTTGAATAGGACCTTGGAGTCTCTTTGGAGGCGGAAAGTTGGGAGAACTTCCCGGTGTCTGAAATCTCTTGAAGGGTGAGGGAGCTGGCTTTGGCGGAACTTTTACGATGAAGGCTTTGGCAAAGTCCTTCGCCATTCTGACAGCTTCAGCCATGGACACTGGCTTGGCATTTTTGACCAATGTGTCCAAGGGTTCGTTCATTCCCCGAATGAACCTTGCCATGAGTTGCTCTTCATCTAGAGGTGGTGAATATTTGAGTAGAAGAGCGAAGGCCTGGTGATATTCCTCGATGGTTTTGCTCCCCTGCTTTAGCTCTAAGAATTTGTTCATTTTGGTTTCAAAAAATCCAGGGGGACAAAATATCTTTCTCAAATAGGTTTTTAGGTCGGTCCAGGACTGAGTATTTCTATCCAGACGGTTGGTGTCACAGTGATTCCTCCATGCTACCCGGGCTGTTTCCACTATTTTCAGCCTGGCAAGAGCCATTTTGCTTGGCTCGTAGCCTGTGACATCAAAATATTCTTCCATGGCTTCCAACCATTTCTCCACAGCCTCGCCTAGGTTTTCCCCTTCTCCTTTGAAGGGTCCTGACTGAGTCCTATGAAGAGCCTTGCGAACATCAAGGTCAAGCTCATCATCTTCAGAGAGAGGGTCTGGCTGACGGCCACGGTTTTCTCGTCTCATGATTCTGCCAAAAATTATATATTATTAAATTTTTATTTTGATATCATCCACGAGATCCTAAGACTTAAGAGGTTCGAAAAATAATTTCTTAAACAAGACAATGATCTTATTGGAGATCTATGACATATGTCTGATAACAGATTTTTCTTTATCAGATCGTCTATAAACAATCACTTATACAACAGGGAATTTTTCTCCAGAAAACAATTCTATATTTATATAAAAGTTGCAATATGTACATAGAGCAGCTCGACTCCAGGATTCAAAATCTCCTCGGGAGACGCATATGACGACGGTACTGGGCCATAGCCATGCCCTGATACAAACATCAAGGGAGCTATTATCTTCCACTTAGGAATGAAGCAACTAAAGAGTTTGTAGATTTGACATGAAAGTCTGAAATTTCGAGGCATCGAATGATATAGAATGACACCACGCACCATTTTTTGCTTTAACAGAACCATTGCCAATGAGAAGTTCTATCTTATCATTGTACGTCGGTCACAAGAGGCATGGACATACTGCCAGGCAAACCACTTATGCTGTCGTCTCTCCGCTGGGTCAGGAAAATATAATTCCTTAAAATGGCTTGCGAGTCTTGCTCGGCTTGCTCGAGTTGAAGCGGAAGAGATGATATGCTCGAAGGCGAACGCAGTCATATCTCGTGATGACTGGGTGAGGTCGGGAATACCGAATAAGTACGAAACTTTCATCTATAATTTCCAAATTGATTTATAAGTTTGAATTTATTTTTTAAAAAAAAACAAGTGAAAAGCATTATTTCTCAAAATTTTAAGCAATTTCTGCTATTGTTACGTAAGTTTTACAACAGTGCTCTGATACCAACTGTGAGATCCCGCTGCCCCCTCCGTGCACCGGACTCCCGGTAGCTGAGAGCGGAAGCAGTCCCCTCATGCGTGGGGCAGGGTTTCTCACTCGGGGCCTCGCCCTCGAATGTCCGGGCACGAGACTAGGCTGGTGGTCACTCCGAAAACCGAAACCGGGAAAAATTCCCATGCCCAGAATGCGGGGACGATTCCACCTTTTTGAATTTTTCTTAACGAGTTTTCTAACGAGATCAAAATCTAAACTATCCTCCACCTGAATTAAACCAGATAGAAGGAAACTATCACTGATATAAATTGATCATCTGAGCAATTCAATGCTTTTTTCCTAATCAAGATTAGGCACCGCCGTTGATCCACTCAATCGAGAATTTTATCAGGGAATTAACTATCTACTCGAATCCTAGAGTAATCCTAAGATTTTTCAGTTTGATTATTAAAAACTCCATGATTCCAGCCTAACCCCATCTGGCCCATGGGTTAGCCACCACCCTACCACTGGAATCGGTGGAACCAAACAAGTACTCACCCACCCATAATTGAAATACCTTTCTTAACTTTAGCTTTAGAAAACAAATACGCACACACTCCTCTTTATTTAAACTTTAATAAAAAAACAATCCATTGACATTCAATTTACGGGTTACACATGTCATACTTCAAAATTTCCATTGAGTCTTTGTTTCTCACAAAACAGTATCACTCCGGACTCTCCGTTGAGACCAGCGAGTCAACAATAAGATCCAGTGTGATAGATTACAATAAACATAGGTCCATCATACAATATCTTCCTCGACATACACATGGATGTCCTCGGCACGGCGAGCCCGTGCATCTCCTGGTCAGAACCCTCCAGGATCCTCCTTAGGTGTCCTGGCACTTCACTCAGGGACCGCTTCGTCGTCCCTCGTCCATCATACCGGAAGCTCACCATTTTAACCATATCGAGGCTGGTGCCGCGTGAGCTGTCCCTTGAACACTCCCCGCCAGCTGTTGCAACCGAAATTCCCTTAGATAAACATATATACCAAAGCTCCCTCCAGCATTCTAGCGTAAGACAGTCTTTTAAGAAAACAGGGTTTCTATGCAAGTTTTCAGTTTCGATTTTCTTTTTGAATACAATGAGTATATCTTAATTCCGAATCCAAGATTTCTAGATCACAGGACAGGATTCTCAAGCAAAATTCCTCGAATTCTTAATTCTTAACCTTAGATCAAAATCAAAGGTCTCAACTTAGTTTCAGATTCGGTGGGTGAATTGAGTATAAATTCAAGAACTAGTTGCATCATCATTTCTTGAAACTAACGAAGGAATTACATCTTGGTCAAAGTCTGATTCAGGTTCTTGAGTCTGGAACGCTTCTTCTTGAACTATCTTTATCAAATGGTAATATTTCAATTACTACCTTACTAAATTTAAAACTAATCATTTACCAATATTCATGGGAATTAGTCGTAGGATTAAGAGAATTGTTATCTTGATATAAAAATTTCTTTTATGCATCCTTTGATGCATACAAATCAATAATGATAAAAGTAACACTTTTATAATTTAAAAAAAAAAATCTTTTATGCACAAAAATCTATTTTTGATGAAAGTAACACTTTCATAATAAAAAAATTTATTCCTTTATGCATAAAAATCTATTTTGATGAAAGTAACACTTTCATAATAAAAATATTCTTTCATGCATACTTTTATGCATAAAATCAATAATGATAAAAGTAACACTTTTATAATTAAAAAATATTCTTTTATGCACAAAAATCTATTTTTGATGAAAGTAACACTTTCATAATAAAAAAAATATTCTTTTATGCACAAAAATCTATTTTTGATGAAAGTAACACTTTCATAATAAAAAAATTATTCCTTTCTGCATAAAAATCTATTTTGATGAAAGCAACACTTTCATAATAAAAAAATTATTCCTTTATGCATAAAAATCTATCTTGATGAAAGTAACACTTTCATAATAAAAATATTCTTTCATGTATACTTTTATGCATAAAATCAATAATGATAAAAGTAACACTTTTATAATAATAATAATAAAATTCTTTTATGCACAAAAATCTATTTTTGATAAAAATAACACTTTCATAATAAAAAAAATTATTCCTTTATGCAAAAACAAAATTCAATATCATCTTCTGTGCATGAAAATGACACTTTTAGAGTGTAGATTTGATAGGAATTACTCTTTTAGCATAATAAAAGGTAATACTTATTTAAAAAAATCGCCAGCACCTCCTTTGTATGGTTGACCATTTTTCAAATTTTCTTACTTAATTTGTCTTAAAAATTAACTCTTAATTGATTTAAAGTAATCTAGACTAATCAAAATTCACTTATAAAAGAGAAAACATTATAAAAATTTTGATTCCAATAATTATCACTTCAACTAGGATAAAGAAGGGTTGATTCTAAGAAGAGAGAGGGAAAAAGCCTTTCGATCAAGGCATAGCTTCCATTTATCACTTCAAGCAATCATAAACATTAGAAAAACATAAAATCAATAAAGAAAATTACAAGAACCTCTACTTACATAGTTTCTTGGAGCTTTCCTTTGGCTTGAAGGCTTGAGGGTTCAACTCTTGTTTGTAACAAGAGTGGCCACTAATCTTTGGAAGAGGAAAATGTCAAAAACTAGTGAATTATTAATGAATTCACAGTTCTTGGCTTGGGAGGAGTAGAGTAACAGTGCATAAACACTATTGAGTTTCAACACAGGGGAAGGCTTCTATTTATAGGAAAAAGTGAGCTCCTAACCAAACAAACTGATACTAGAATTTTCCAATTCAGTTTGGTCAATTTTTGACCATTTTTAGGTCAGTTGAGCCAACTTTTTGGAACTAGACTTGAATTAGGAGAGAGGAGAGATGAAATATCTCAATTTTTGAAGATTTAAAACTCAATTGCACAGTGAAGTAGGCGCCTCATTCATGAGGGGGAAATCCCCATGCAGAGGTGTCAAAAATGTATCATTACTTCTAAATATCTCCCCTTTTTAACTATTAGCCTTGTCCTTAGTCAACTCTTCATCTTATGTGAGTATTTACTCATTTTTGGGGTTTTTTTTTGTTCACCTTCTGAAAATCTTTTTGAACTTCTGTTTCAGGGGAACTTATTTTAATAAGATGAGATATTTTTCTATCCAAAAATATTCAAAATCTGAATATTCTCTCTCTAGAATATTCTCTCTCTAGGCTAAAACTGTTAGAAACAAGATCTTTTATATTTCTGAAGAGGAATTTGATTACAAGGGAAGATGTTGGACATCTTGAGAGGCTGGGGAGGGATCTTACACTTACCCTAATACTCAGCTGGAGTATGGATGATGGAGAATTGGTGATTTGGCCCTTGGTTTTCAATTGCTGCATAAATCTATCCTCTTTCCTCTTCCACTACTTTTTCTATTGTGACTGCTCTGGCTGCTCCAGTCTGCTGAGGCGGAACTCTTTCTCTTTGGTTGCCCTAGTTCTGGGAAGGAGTTCTGAGGCTACTTTGGACAGAGGTAGATGGCTGGAGCTGGAGTTCTCCTGGGATTAATGGTCAGCTCAATGTAGGTCCTAGGGTTCTTATTCCGAAATGGTTTAGTGGCACACAGATTTACAACACATGGTTTTTTATATCAATGGTTTCGGAGTCCATCCAAAACAATATATAAAGACCAACTAGTCCTAAGGGAATTGAGAACATAATATCTTACAACTTATAAGCTCTATACAAAAGCCGCCCATGGATGCAAATTCTTCTAATGAGAGGACTGTTCCTAGCAAGGTTGCTAGGCTAGCTATTTCAGTTGTTTCTTCTGATGATGACTTCTATTCCTCTGTTGGGAGGATACAGATGATCAACCTATCCAGATATCTGAAAGGTTCAAGAAAGACCTTGAAGATGTCAACAAACTGATAAATGAAGCCAAAGAGGTGCATCAAAGAATTCTTCAGATGAACAACCCAGAGAAGGAGACTAAGGAAAATTATGTCGTGCTGAATTAGATAGGTCTTGTATCGAGGGACTTAGGCCCAATAGAAGTCATTGTAAGACTTTTACTGAACTGTTGTATCTTAGTAATTACTAATGTGATGAAAAATTTCTACATGGACATGTGTCTATAAAGTACTCATAACGATTTTGAAGCAAACGTCTTTAAAATTCAGTTTTAACCAAAGATAAGTTATGAGAATAAAAATTCTCAACAATGTATTTTATTAAGGCAAAGCGTAGTACTCTCATAAAATGCAAAAATGAGTAGGGCTCAATAGAAATACATAATGTTTATATAAAAATGAGCCGAGCTCAATAAAAACATAGAATCTTTATAACACTTTGGCTCTGGACATATACAAAATGTCTCTAAGCGGTTTCGGGCTCTGTAGCCTCAGCCTTGGCCTCCTCAGTCTTGGCCTCCTCCTTTAACTCAGCCTTCAGCTCTGTCTCCCTTGTTGTTGGCACCTTGCCAGCCTTGTCTCCTTGCCCTTGCCTCCAAATGGAAGCTTCCTCTTTGCCTTGCCCTTGCTTCCCTTCTCAGCACAGGGACTCCTTGTTTAAAGCTGAAATGCTTCATAGGATAACGAAACGGCATCTTTTTTCTCTTCTTTGATGCACTAGTGCTGCCAACAGCAAACCGGTGGAAGTGGCGAGTAAGGGTCATGAGGTGTAATTGCATTGTTGAGGATAATGCTTATTGCCTTTGCCCGCACACTCCACAACCAGAACTTGTCTGAGCGAATAGAATGCAAAACAACATAAAAGTCAATTAGAATAATGCGGGATCTCTCATGAAATGAACATAGAGAAATTATATGACAATGACACAAGAAACTTGCATGGCTGTCAAAATTAGTGTACTTTGGAAAGGAGGAACTTCAGACATTTGCGACTACATGCCAGCCACCACAAGAGTGCAAATCCTTTTGCATAGGAACGGGTTGGTTGAGAAATTTCCACTCTATATCCTTTTTCAATTCAAGACATAGAGTTTCAATCAATGCAATCGCTCTCTTACATGCCCTACAGTCAATGATATAAAGTAAGAATAACTTACAATCAACAATTAAGGAAGCAAGAAGGAAAGGATATAAAGTATAATGACTTACAATTTAGACTGTCCGTGCATTCCGAGAAGGCTATTCATAAAAATTATCCGGCATTTCACCACATTAATTAAACAAGTAGACCAGTGCCCTCTGAAATTGAGAAAGTAAACAAAAAATATAAGAAACCTAACACAGGTAACTAATAATTGAAATTCCATCAACAGCTTGAAATCCAAAGAGAATACATACTTCTCTACATATGGCAGCATAACAAAGCAGGTACCCGGACTAACTCCTTGGAAATAAGGAGCAAGGTCCTCTTCAGACCTTGATGGGCCCATTAGGATAGTTGATACCAAAGGATCACAAATATATATTTGCTTTGCCTAGTCTGGTAAAAGCTCTTTCAACAGTGGCCTCCTGCAGATTGAATTAAAAACATAAGGAAAGGGAAAAAGGAATCAAAATAAGGAAGCATTTAAAAAAAAAAGGCAAAGAGTACACACCTTAAACAAGTAAGCATAATAATGTCATTGATCTTCCTATTCTTTTCAAACAATGAGCATATAAACATCCGTTGGAGCAATATGGAGGTACTCCTCTTGCTCAGTGGTGTATGAGTGTATCTGGGCACTAAATGCCTGATACTTGGTAATGGAAATATCATAAAAGAACAAACACTAGCACAAAGACATTCCCTTTAGCAGAAAATCATAACAGTAAAACGGAATACGAAACATCATGCAGAAAATCCACTACACACAATAACCCTGAACAGATGATCAGAATTCATTGATATCATAATCATGTAAGGGATTACATTTCCGCTTCCTCATCTTCTACAATTCTGAATATCCGTTATGCGCCTTTTCATGATCAACTAACTACATCTCTTCATATCTCTCCCTTCTCACGAATTCCTAAGCAACTACCCAAAAGAATCATTCATATATATAGAATTCGGATATTCCAACTTAGGTAAAGTTAACCCCTAACACATGGCACAGCCCGGTGGTTGGGTTTTCGAGAAAACCCGACTCGGACCCATAAATCCCTGATCAAACCATCCATTGTCTTTACATTGCTTCAAAAAGAAAACAGAACTACAAACTGAAAGCAAAATCCTACTAAACGAGAAATCCTAAAACACTAGAAAAGCATAAATTACTAAGGTAACACCACCGGCTCCAATGGCTTCGGCGGATCATCTTTAATCTTTGAATCTTCCACCGGCTCCAGATTGACGACTGGAACAGTAATCTGATCTGCAGGCATTACATCCTGTGACACCATCTGAATGACTTCAGCCTGGCCAACTGCTTCCTTGTCAACATCCGACATAATCTCCACAGTTTGTTCATGATCCCCCACAGTAGCCTGCTCTGTATCCAACTGTCCCTCATTAGGCAACTCCATAAAACACATGGCTTGAACTTGCTTCTCAAACTCCAACAATTTCAACATCAAAGCATCCTTTTCCGACTGTAAACCTGCTACTTGATCCAACAATATCTGCTCAGATTCAGAAATGAAAGCTCCACTTAATGTATTAAATGGCTTCATCACCCAGGCTTCAATCCGATCTCGGATACCTTGCCACAGTTTGACTCCCACCTCAGTTAAGCTCCTCCTAATCACTGCTAAATCAGACTCTGAAACTAACACTCCCTCTACATCTTCATTACTCTGAGATAGCATCTGTCTTTCAATAGCCAACAATGGTTGAATACGTTGAGCTAACATCTGATTCTCCACCTGCAAACCCACATTTTGCTCAGACAACACTTCCAACTCTTTATGCATTTTCTCCTGCAACTGATTTGTCCATTCTTGAAACAATCCCAACGACATCTTTGTCTTCACCAAATTTCTCTGACACTCTGCTGCCTGGTCTTTCTCTTTAACCACTGCCTCCTGAGCCTGAACTAACAACATCTTAGTTTGCACTAACTCCTCCTCTTGATGCTTGACTTTAAGCTGATAAGTAGCTTCTGATCTCGACTGCTCCTGGATAACCCGAACCTGCTGTTTCCAATCTGCAATACTACTCTCCTGCTTCCGAACATACTCTTGGACCTTATTCAAAGACCAGAGCACATCCTGCAACTCGCCACTCTGAACACTCTGTTCTGCTTCCTTAGCTATGACTATAACAGAATCCCACTGATTTGACGTAACAGGTGTAAAATCCATCATCTTTACCACATCTTGGATCGCAGATGAATCCACATCCAATTTTCTTTTCTTGCTAAAAGTGAATTTCTTACCCACTGAAACTAAGGATGGATCAGTACCCACAGACTCTGTGGCCTGATGCAACAAATCTAACCCTTTCGGAACATCAGGTGAGACCAACACCTCCTTGGCTTCGGAGCGAGTATAGCCTGCTTCCATCAAATCCTTAAACACATTCATCTTGTCAGGCTGATGCTCAAATCCTAATGGAGAATCCACTGCTCCTTCCGGGACAACGTCATCCTGACCCGGTTCTTCAAGACCACCATGCACTGGTTGAGTCGGCAAAAGAGTCAATTTGCTGGCAGAAATCATAGGAACCTTCTCAAACAAAGCTGCTAAGAACGCCGACAGCCGAGAAGTGACTTGAGACTTCCTCTTATCAGTGATTTCCACCTCCTGCAGAATTCTAGTGTGCACCAAAGAAGCCCAACTAACTTTTCCCCCTTTCTCAGCATACAGCAAAGGTGCAAAATTGTCTTTTGACATGTATTCCAATTTGATTACCTGACAAATGCGTTCAAGGTACCATCTTAAATGCTGACGACGGGGTTCAGCGACATTCTTCACCATGTAATAGGCTCGAGACCCCTGTGGAAGCCCAAATTCCTTCCTCATGGCCACATCCGAACACTTTGCCACAGCCACAGTTTCTTCATAATGGAGATGAAACACTTCTGTTATCAATTGAGGTGTCAAACCCACAGTCGCAGAGAGGTAACCATTCCTCTTACGAATCACCTCCAACTGCGTTTTGGCATAAACATTCTCCCGCCATCTGTCCCACGGCAAAGATGCAAACTCCCATAATCCAATGGTCTGCAACCACTGAGTAGTCGCCTCCTCTGACAGATCCAGATGAACAGAAAAATCCAAGAAAGGATCCATTAAAGCCTGCAAAGTATTAGCTTCCAACCCCCCTACCTCTGCAGACAGCGCATCCTTAGGCTCGAAATCTTCATCAGCCTCCACAGACGCACGAACAGAAAGCTCCTTACTGGCGGCGGGTTGTTGACGCAGTCGCGGGGGAGAAGAGCGCTCCACAGGAACCACCTTAAGCGGCATCGAACGCCCCATCTCAGCCAGCGCTTGACGCAGGGAATTCAGCTTTGCTAAGCGCTCTGCGTTATTCATGCAAAAGGTCTCCTCCAAGCATGCCAAAATTGAAATGTGCATGACAAAACCCCCACACGTGGTGATATAAAACACAACGTCACCCAGTCAGCCAAATCTACCACACATGCCCGACTTCCTATCAAGATCCTCCACTTGTACACTAGCGGACATTCCCAAATTTTCTAACACATCCCCACTTACACCGTCACCTAATTTGCTCACTAGTGCGGATATTCCTCCATCTGCTAAAACTCCGACCTCTGCGGTTACTCCGACCACTGGTGGCTGACCCACAAACTTCTTCAATCGGAAACCATTAATCGGTTTCTCAACCAGAGTCCCAAACATATCAGCAAGTCGGAAAGTACCCTGACCACAATCCTCCATGATTTTGTACGGCCCTATGTACCTCAGCTTTAATTTACCCGGATGAGGACCAAGCTTCGAATTATACAGCAAAACCCAATCCCCAACCTGAAAAACTTTGAATTTGATCTGTCTACTTACCCAAGCCTTCCGCCTTTGCTGAATCACCTCTGTGATATACCCACTAACAATCCTATCCTCTTCGAGCTGATACAGCATCTGCTGTCGGAACTGAACAGATTCTTCCGGTGATAACCGATCAGCAATAGCCACCCGCAAACTAGGAACTACATACTCCATCGGAACCACCGCCTCCAAACCATACACCAGCTTGAAGGGTGTCAGACCTGTAGTGACTTTAAAAGCTGTACGGAATGACCATAGAGCAGAATCAAGCTTCACATCCCAGTCATCCCTATTCTCTGCTACTATCTTCTTCAAAATCTTCACCAAGATCTTGTTGGAGCTCTCTGCTTGACCATTGGCTTGAGGATGATAGGCAGTAGACTTCTTATGCATAATCAAATGAGTCTTGGTCAACTCAGCAATGACAGCATTGAGAAAATGAGTACCCCGATCACTAACCAATTCCACTGGGCACCCAAACCTGGTCATAATATTGTGATAGAGAAACCTAGCCACACTGTTGGCGGTATTATCTTTCAAAGCAATAGCTTCCACCCACTTCGTACAGTAATCAGTAGCCACCAAGATATAACGACAACCTGTCCGCTTGGACTTAGGCTTGATTGGCCCAACAAAATCCAAACCCCACTTCTGAAAAGGATCTAAGGGCAGAATCGGATTATCCGCCATGCGGTCTGAAGCTCCGGGCTGCCCCAACTGTTGACAAACCAAGCAACTCCGAGCATAATTGTGTGCATCCTTCAGCACGGTAGGCCACCAAAGCCCAGATTGAAGAATCTTCTTACCTGTAATGTCTCCAGAAAAATGCCCACCTGCAATGCCACCATGAGCCTCTTGCAGAACTGCTGATTGCTCAAATTCTGGGACACAGCGACGGATAATCTGATCTATCCCCCTCTTGTACAGAGCACCTGCAATCACCAAAAAAGGTTTACTCCGGAGTACCAGCTTTCTCCGTTGATCAGTGGAAAATTCCACTGGCAGGGTGCCATCTGTCAAGAAACTCAACATCTGATCATACCAAGAATCCAATAGCGCCACAGTAGCTGAAAACAAAACCGAATCAGGTAAATTATCATCCACCCCTTCAGCTACTTCCCCAATCTCCAACCGACTCAAATAATCCGCTACAGCATGCTCCTTTCCCGGGGTATGTAGGATCAGAAAGTCAAACTCCTGGAGTAGAAGCATCCACCTAGCTAACCTACCCGTCAAGTGTGGTTTCTTGACCAGATACAATAAGGCCTGATGATCTACATGGAAAACCAGCTTATTGCTCAACAGATAATGCCGGAACTTGTGAAGAGAATACACCATCCCCAAAGCTTCCCTCTCCGTGACGGCATAATTCCTTTCAGCACTTGTCAACATCTTGCTAGCATAGTACACTGGTCGAAACCAACCCTTAATCTTCTCCTGCATGAGGACAGCCCCTACGGCAATGTCCGAAGCATCTACAAAAACATGAAATGGTAACCCCCAATCAGGAGGTAGCACTATCGGTGCCACCACCAACATCTTCTTCAGAATTTGAAATGCCTTTTCTTGAACTGGAGACCACACAAAATCCACGCCCTTCTTGGTCAAATGAGTAAGGGGTGCACACACATCTGAAAGATATCGCAAAAACCTACTATGCCACTTAACCTGCCCCAAAAACCTGCTTAACTCCTTAAGATTACGTGGTGCGAAAGCCTTCTGAATGGCCTCAATCTTCTTTGCATCAATCAAGATGCCTTCCTGGGACACCACATGGCCCAAGAGAATCCCACGCCTTACTGCAATAGCACATTTGAAGGGATTAAGAGCTATGCGGAACATCCGACAGCGCTCCAAACAGAGCCTCAGGTGCTGTAAGTGCAAAGCCTTTTTACCAAAGACACTAAAATCATCAAGAAAGGCTCGCATAAGGAAAATGATGGTGGGCCATTCTTTAATCCAAAGCTCATCACCGTGTAAGCAAATGCTCCCCACTCAGTGATAAAGACCGTCTTATCCACATCCTCCGGTGCCATCCTTATCTGATTATACCCTGAAAAACCATCCAAAAAACTATACATCTCATGACCAGCCACAGCATCAAGGAGGGTATCACAGAACGGTAACGGAAACGGGTCAGTAATTGTGGCAGCATTCAACTTCCTGTAGTCCACACACACCCTGATCTTGCCATTCTTCTTTGGCACGACCACAATGGGAGACAGCCAAGTCACCTCATTGACCTGCTTGATAAACCCTACCCGTAATAGCTTATCCAGCTCCTCCTTGACCTGCTTGGCGAAATTTGGATTCATGCGATACCGCTGTTGGATAACAGGAACAGCATCACTCTTCAAATTGATGCGGTGCTGATGTAAAGCTGGATCAATGCCCTTCATATCAGAATACTCCCAAGCAAATACATCTCGAAACTCCACTAACAGTTTCTGCAAGTCCTCCTTAAATTGACCTTCAACATGCACACTGACTCGAACCATCTTAGGATCGGATGCAGTACCTAAATTCATGTCCTGTAATTCATCTTCCTCCACCCTGATGGACTTCTGCAAACGCCGTTCATATTGCTGTTTAGCTGCTATAATGGCTTCCTGCTCGGTAACAGTATGCACCTGCTGAGCCTTGGCAGCTAAAGCTTCTTCCACAGCCCTCTGTAAAGTATTGCCTTCCATTATCTGGCCTGGAACCACCTGGATCTCCTGCTCGGGCACCACACGGTCTTCAGTCGGAACATCCGATGATTGTTCCACCCCCTCGACACTCGGCGGAACTGCCGAGACAGGTTGTCCAGTATTCTGATATCGGGTGACAATAGCTTCCACATCTACATCAAAGACCGGTACAACCGTTGGATTTGCTTGCATATATGCCTCCTCCTCATCTTCACCTACATCACTTGCCAAATGAATGCCCTGAGCACATAAAGGCTTCTGCCCCTGCGGCAAGAGAACTTTGGATAACATGGACAAGCGAGTTGTCTTCTTGCCCTGCCTGATCACCACAGTATTATCCTCCCAATCCTGCTTGACACGGGCAATTTTAAACCAGGGGCGGCCTAGCAACATGGCATAGGCAGACCCGCTATCCTGCATCCGGAGCACCACAAAATTCACAAGAAACGACAGACCACCCACCTTAATAGATTGATTCTTAAGAATCCCCAAAGGTTGAAGTCGCCTCTGATCTGCCATCCTTACTTGAAAAGGTGCTGGTGCTAACGCCCCCAACTTCATACGGAGGTAAACGGTCTCCGGTAGAATATTGACGCCGGAACCCCCGTCCAGTAAAACCTCTTCAAACTTGTGCCCGTGGAATGCCACCTTAATCACTGGGACTTGAAAATTCACATCTGCGGACTCAGCTTGAGAAACTCCCACAAACGGGGCTTGATCCTCCACCATCTTGGCTGGAACGGGCTCCTGCAGCTTCCCCAACAGCTGTTCCCGGAAAGCCGGTACCATGCTCAACAGCTGATCCAAGGAAATGTGAATAGGCGCATGCATGAGTGCATCAAATAGATCCCCAGAACCTGGTACTGTTTCAGTTACCTTAGGAACGGGATCGGAATGGACCACCGCAATCTTTCCTGGAAGTGGATCACAAGGTGGCTGGGCTGGAATCGGTTCCTCCGACAACTGTGCCTTTAGCAGTGGCTCCATTGGTTCCACCGGGAGCTGCTTCTGCTGGAGTTTCTGAACCTGACTGGAAACTTTTCTACGAACCACCTCCTGGTCCTCCCAACTGATAGGTCCCTTACCCTTTGCACGGGTAACAGCCAAAGTGTCCACTAAATCTTGCCCCTTACAATCCCCAACGTGTATACCCGTGGAGCACTCCCCCTGCGCATCAACAGAGCTAGAAGCGTTCAGCACGTGGAACTGCTGCGGCACACCCTGAAGATGTGAAACCCCCGCGCTGGCCCCCCTGCCTGATCTCCCACCATCTCTATCAGGATGGCATTTGCTTGAGCTGGAGGGCGCTGCTGCTGCTGGTCCTGGGGAGGTCCCTGACCCCGATTCCCCTCATTGAATCGAATGACAGGTTTCCCTCTTTCCTCCCTATGCTTACACCATAATTCACAGGCCGGACCAATTCGATGCCCGTCTTTTGCACAGTAATCACACAGTGGCACACCCTGAGGTCCCCTCTGAAACCCTTGCTGCCCCTGCCAATTAGGTCTTGGAGCATATGGTCTTGGAGGCCGATTATAGGGAACATGCGGAACGGTCGGAACCACCGGATTGGCCTCTGCAACTTGCTGAGGTGGTGCTCGCTGAACCACATTGGGTGGCACCTTGCCTCTGTAGTTGGGGTTGTACCAACAGGCACTCGTAAGATGGCCGTCCTTCTCACAGATATGGCAGTACTGTTTCTCCTTGGGCAAGACAGCTGCATACCCCAAGGCTTTAAGTTTGGGAAGAAGCTTTTTCTCCTTCTCCGCCCTAACCTGTTTCTCTTTATCTTTTTTCAGCTTAGCCTTCCTTGAGGCCTTTTTCTTCTCACTTTGCCCCTCATCCTCCGATTCATCAGATGAGCATGCCGACTCGGCCTCACTATCCGAGTCTGACTCAGTCGAACTATCCGACTCTGAGCCATCCTGCTTCCTGCCCTTCCGTTTGTCCTTCTGAATGCCCAGGCGCTTTTCCACCCGAGAGGCAGCTGTCACGAGGTTATCAAATCCGCCGGCAATATCCACATTTGCGACAGCACTCTTCAAGTTCCTCCGCAATCCTTTGACAAAGTAACTGGCAAGCATTTCATCCGAGGGTCTTTCATTACCCTGCAGTCTGGCAGCCAATCCCCGAAACTTCTGAGCATAATCCTCCACTAACAGATGCTTCTGTTCCATGGCCTTGATCTTTTTGACGATATCAGTAGGAGTTTTCTCCTTCCTGAACCGGGCCAAAAACGCATCCTTCAAAGCATTGAAATCTGCAAAGTGGGCCAAGCCATATTGGCTAAACCAACTCATTGCTACCCCCTCCAGGGTTGCGGCAAACTGCTGCAATTTCACCGGATCTCCAAAATGGGCAGGGTACCCACTGGCTTGCCATCGGGTCTCGAATTGAGCCACGTGACAGTCTGGGTCTTCCTTAGGCTTTGCCTTAAATTTGGCCGCCTTAACCGTTGGATTGGGTGGTGGTGCAGCCATGTTCACAACTCCTGGTAGTGGATTAGCTGGTGGCGGATTTTTCAATGGATCAAATTGCAACCGTCTCTGACTCCGAACAGGCGGTCTGGACAGAAATAGGGCACCAACAAATTGATGCAAATGACGCCGAGCTTGCTCCGGGCTAGCGACATTCTGCCCCGGCCCTTCTGCAAGTGGTGTCGTATGCTCGACAGCGTCCGCCTCGTCCATGCCGGTCTACGCCAATTGGCCCTCAATTATGCCAGCAAAAACCGACGTAACCGCCACAGGTGGCCCTTCCGCAGCATCACCGCTTCCACTGCTAGAAGCTTCCGACCTGTCATATCTGCGCTTCCTGGCTTGTGCCCTCGTGAAATGAATGGGACTAGTTTGCCGCTCCCGATCTGACATTCAGGCGAGACACAAACAGCACAGCACAAAACAACCCCATACCCAACAAAACAAGACAATGCTGAGTATGCGAACACCGCAGGATCGCCAATGTGTATCTGGGCACTAAATGCCTGATACTTGGTAATGGAAATATCATAAAAGAACAAACACTAGCACAAAGACATTCCCTTTAGCAGAAAATCATAACAGTAAAACGGAATACGAAACATCATGCAGAAAATCCACTACACACAATAACCCTGAACAGATGATCAGAATTCATTGATATCATAATCATGTAAGGGATTACATTTCCGCTTCCTCATCTTCTACAATTCTGAATATCCGTTATGCGCCTTTTCATGATCAACTAACTACATCTCTTCATATCTCTCCCTTCTCACGAATTCCTAAGCAACTACCCAAAAGAATCATTCACATATATAGAATTCGGATATTCCAACTTAGGTAAAGTTAACCCCTAACAATGAGTCTGTCATTATTCTCTGTCTCCAACTCCAGAAGGTTTTATGCCAATTCATTCCTAACCACATTCTCTTCTAAAATTGTCTACTTTCCCTTCAAATCTGCCCCCTTTACTAGCCTCTTCCAACTTTGTGGACCTGGTGTTGTCACCTCTTCAATCACCACCTTGTCAACAGCCCTCTTCCTCTTCAAAGAAGGAGTAATGGAGAGGATTTCTATTGCCTTCCTATCCCTGAATGGTAGAGGTTGCATGAACTTATCATACCTATACCTAACTCTGCTTACCGTTGTCATGTCCTTGTCCATTAGTGTGACCCTCCTCCTAGCATGGGCAGCAAAAATGTTACTATCATTCAATAAGTCTATAAGGAAGTCCTTGCATGACTCTTGAAGACATGCAATGGCACTACTCTTAAAGTAACCTTTCATCTTTATTCTCTTGCACTAATGGATCTGACAACCCTCAAGAGAAAAGAGCTTTGCGGATGAGGAGATTCACAGTCGCCTGCACCTTCCTTATCTCCACAAACATTTTCCTTTGCCTCTGCAAAGAGACCCAGGCCTTTGAAATATTCCTGGTGGTTGGGTTTGACCTCAGGGAGCACAGGTTCACTTTTGCGAGGTCCTTTGGAACATCTACTGGAAGATCTGGAATCGATGCTAGATTTGGTGCTGGATCTGGTGGTGCTAGCACTAAAACTCTCCTGACAGTCTGTTTCATGCAGGCCATGGCAGTACTGGAAAAGAGAAGGCAGAATTAGTAGCCAAAAATCAATCATCGACAACCATCCACTGCGCGATATGGTGAATCCAAATGTGGACCAATATAATATCGCACGGGGAACAAAACAATAATGTGGGAATAAAATCAACCAAACCATCCACGGAGCGATATGAAGATTCCAAAAGTTGGAGAATGGCCATATCGCACAGTGAACGAGACAATGTGGACCAATATAAATATCGCACGGTGGACCAATATAAATACCGCATGGTGAATGAAATAATAATGTGGCAATAAATTAACCCAAACCGTCCATGGAGCGATATGACGATTCCAAAAGTTGGAGAATGGCCATATCGTGCCGTGAACGAAGAGAGAGAAATACAAGGCGAAGAGAGCAAAAAACCTACAAGGGCTGAGATACAGGGGTTGGTATGGAAGGATTGAGCTGTCTGGCAAGCTGCAGGAGCAAAGCGTGGAGACGCAATGGAAAAAAAAGGCTGGAAAAAAAAGCATGGGAAAAAAAATATTCCTCCTTTTTATAGAGTAAAACGCAATCAATGCGTTGTAAGCGTCAGCCCTACACGTGGCAATTCATGAATGGATGATGATGTAAGCCCTACCACACGTGGCATTCGATCCTAAATCATGTGACCTCAGCCCTATTATTGGACCTATAAAAATATGTCTTTTCATAATTTCTATACTGTTCAAATCCACGGTGCGAGTGTTTTTTTTCTGTGCTTCTCTCTGCGCTCAAAAATTTGCTTCTCTGTGCTCAAAAATTTCTCGCCTTCCATACTAGCAATGGTGCGAGTATGGCCCATACCGTCCACGGTGCGATAGCTGCATTCACCCTCCTTTTCTTTCCCCTTATCGCACGACGGTGAACGGTTTCCAGCCAGATCACAGTAGTGGATGGAGGTTAAGAGTTCTCACTTGTACAATGCTGCAGATGACATGGATGATTTATTGGCTGGAGGAGTTTAAGGATGAGCCCATCGCTACATAGAGCATCTCTTTGATATGATGAGGAGGGCTGGGCATGAGAGATACCTTTCTCATTGAGAGCCTATGTTCAATGTTCCTTTCAGTCTGGAGGATATTATCAAGGACATGGCAAGGACATCGTTGGAGAGGGAGAGTGGATAGAGTATTGCAGGTTGCTTGGTCGAGGAACTGTCTCGGAAGGGTCAATTACGTATGTCCACATGTCAAGCTTTGTAGTCACCTCGTCTCAGAATGGAAGCATGGCGAAGAGGTGGGACACTTATTGAGATGATCAACGTATCAAGATATGTGTTGACATGTGCCCAGTGCATGGCAGGAAATGCAGGTACCTCTTTCTTCATGTTGATAAGGAGGATTACACAAAGGAGGAGCTCAAAGGAAGGACTGATAAATCAGAACAATCCTTTATTTCAAGTGCTCAGTCTACAGAAGAAGAGGTCGTGGACCTTGTGTCCAAGAAGGAGGAGGAACTCCTTAGCACAAATTTTGATGTGGTAGAGTTTAAGGCCTCCACCGTCATTGATGAAGGAACGTCATCCGTCCATGGGGAGCGATTGACGTCCAATTTTGTCATCCCTGGGCTACCGTCCTTCCTAATTAATGGGAAGTATTACCTCCTCCTGTCCCACATTAAAAAACTCTACAATTTTAGGGAGGATTACTGTCTTTCTATAATAGCAGCCGGTTGTGAAGCTGCGTCCGGTGTTCTCGATGTACAGAATGAGCATAAGGATGAATTTCTCGTATTGGACACGGAAGTGAAAGAAAACTTCATAGAGCCCCCAAAAGGAATGTCTTTGTGCTTTAAAAAAAAAGCCAAGGAGAATGAAGCTTCTCTTCCTTCACAGGAAGAATTTCAAGCCCTTCAGGATATGGGCATTTCTGAGTTTGGCAAGGAACTTCCTCCTGAACTTGACCAAGAAAATGAAGAGGGCTCCATCAACCTTTGGGATGCAGCCAAGTTGGAGGAGGATGAGAACCAGAAGGTAAATTTTTGCTTAAGTTTGTCTCGTTTAATTCTTATTTCTTTAGTTTGTCTCGTTTAATTCT
Organism: Cibotium barometz; assembly: GCF_041138505.1. Classification (NCBI taxonomy): domain Eukaryota; kingdom Viridiplantae; phylum Streptophyta; class Polypodiopsida; order Cyatheales; family Cibotiaceae; genus Cibotium; species Cibotium barometz. The sequence continues at coordinate 42,376,677 of NC_141059.1, read as the reverse complement.
TATTGCTTTAGTTTGTCTAGTTTAATTCTTATTGCTTCAGTTTGTTTGAATTATTTCTTACTTTAGTTTGTTCCCTCTTGGTTCTTTGTCAATGCAAATAGAGCTTGACGACGGTAATGAATTTCTTGGACGAGGTGGTGCTGGTCGTGCAAGAGTTGGGCAAGATGCCGCTCTTGCACACTACGTCTCTTCTATCGACAAAAATATATTTATTATATATCATAGCAAGTACTCCAGGGATGCAGAGATTCCACTCCTTACACTGAAAGCCCTATCCAGGGTATGCATTTATACCTTATAATATACATGAAGTCATGCTTATAGAGAAGTGTGCTACCATTCGTATCTTTGGATACGGCCCTAGTTATTTGGACTTCTCGAGCTGGTTATTTCCTATGTTATTCAAGCTATGCCCTAGGTGCACGAGTGGAGGATGTAAAGTCACTCAAGGGCTATAGTCGTAAGAGGTTTTTGTGTTTTAGAGGGAAAATGCCTACCGAAAAGGGGGAGCAAGAAGAGAAGAGACTCAAGAGCAATTAGAGAGACTCAAGAGCAATTAGCTCTTTTCATTGTAAATATTTCCACTGTAAATCTTCAATATAATGAAATGGTTAACTATTTTTTATTTTCAAGTCAAAAAGCTTTACAACTTTCTTCTAAATGTCTACTTCCTAAGTCAAAAATATTTACAACTTTATTCAAAATACTTTCAACTTCAAAGTGCTATTTCTACTTCCAAATTCTTCCTGTGCATCTTCATGAAGATCTCCATGCTGCTTGACGTATTGGTCCTATGTCAGCTTTCCACTTTAGTGCTCTTCTCTGTTTGGCATTATTTCGTATTGCCCTTGCTAGATTACTCATACGTGCCCTTTCCATGGATAATTTTTGCCCAAAAGTGTATTTGTAACACCAGTTAAACATCTCCTTGAGGTAATTTGTACAAGTCTTCCCTCCTCCATACCGGGTGTTTTTAAAATATACTCCTCTAGCTCGATAGTGAGATTTCTCCATTCCTTGTGTGCTCCACATGTCTAGAGAACCATACTCATTCATGAAGTATGCACCATGAGCATAAAGAATGTGCTGCATAAAAATTAAGACAGAGTCAGTAGAGTTATTCATACTCGTTTCTTAATATCTAGTAGGAAGGAGCAAATGTGTTTACCATCACTACAAGACAATGCTGCCATACACGCGTTTCATACACGCGATAAATTACGGGCGCGTGTATGGTCACGCATGTATTTGAATAGAATCGGGCGCGTGTATTTTGGCATTTAAATTCGCGTGTATATTGGCATCTATCAGCACGTGTATAAGTGCGTGTATATACACGCAATAATACACGCATTAATACACGCATCAATACACGCTTTATTAAGAAAAACTGAATTCCTTTATAAAATTAAAAACTATTTTCTTTAAACCATCTCATAGTACATTACAGTATATATCATTACACAATTCCACTACATGCATTTACAACAATGAAATATATTCAAAAATAAATCATGAGATGATAATTAAAAGACAACACATACAATAGAAATGTCATCAATTTAGAACGATACAGTGACGGATTGGTTAGGGTTCGATCTCATCTTCAATAAGATCCATCCCTGCCAAACGATCAACATCAATATCCATTTGATCAATTTGTAAGGCTACGATTAAATTTATTCCACTATCGATATTCTGTCCATTGATAATCGTATCGATGTCCTGATCATCCTCATCAACATCACCATCATCCTCAATGGTAGGGTCATTCTCATAATCATGAGAAATGGCACGCTCATCCTCATTATTACGATTATCTCTTATTTCTTGATCATCGATCACAACATCTTCATTGGCATGTTCGACATCATCTTCATTGCGGCTTGTTACATCCTCCATATGCTCCATATCAGTGAATGTATTATACATCACTTTGGAACGTGGTGCAATAGGGATGATGTACCACCATTTAATGTCATGCACCATTGGTAGATAGATAACCTACTCAAATACACATACTGCAGTAATTAATTAGCATATCAAAGTCAAGGGGTAAGCGAGCTTAGATATATATGTACATGAAACACATTAGTAAAAAAATGCATACCTGCTCATATTGTTGTGGCAATACAAGCCTATCTTTCTTTGTTTGCCAAAACTTTGTAGAGTCAATAGTTACATAGCCACTTGCATGGCGTTTTATCGTTGCATTAGGCCCTTTTTCCACCACATTCATTTGCCATTTGACATCCAAAACATACACAAAGAAGCGACGAAAGTCAAGCCTAAATATGTCTTGGATTGTGCCACAATAATCATCCATTTTTCCATTAGCTCCCTCAAAGCTACTAATGACACCGCAATCTTGTGTATTCCTCTTTTCATCAATTCTTTGTGTTCGAAAATGCTTGCCTTCACACCATATAGCATTGAACATAGTGCACTGGACCAAAATAGAAGCAATATTTGTGTAAGCAATGTGAATAAATATTAAAAGCAAATCACTTACAACTAATGCAAAACATTAGTTCTATGTACCTTTAACATGCATTCTCGTGCATACTCCCATTCTGCCACCGTGATATAGGAAAGTGTCGCAAGACTTTACGAGGTACATCAAAACTCTTCACATCTGTCCTATACCTTGCTTCACCACAAGTGGGACAATGTCGAGCCTCCTTATGCGTCCCACGAAAGAGAATGCAATCATTGACGCATGCATGTATGCGATCATAATCCAATCCTCCAAGAGATGTCACATAGCGCCTCGCTATGTCCCTTGAGGTGGGTAGTCTATTTCCCTTTGGAAGCATGTTTGATAATAGCCTGCATCCAATATCATCAATTAGTCCTAAATCCTTAACCTTAAACCACTAATTTAAATTTACAAGTTAGAATGCTTACTTCAATAATGCGTCAAGACTTGCATTGCTCCATCCATAAGCTGTTTGTATATTGAGTAGTTCAAGTGAAGCACGTAAAATAGAGAATGTGCAACCTTCAAAAATCGGTGTCGATGAAGCCTTGTAAAGATGCTCTTGTTCCATATCATTGTCGTCCATACTTTTGGGGTCATCCTTAAAAAGATTCCGCACCATATCATCAAACACTTCCTCTTCCACAACTTCGTGGGGTGCAGGGCTATTGTCATCCCTTTCCCACTCATCTCTTACAATAGATCCCGAAGCTCTAGCATCATCTCGTCGACGCTTTGCGTGCTCTCGCCGCGTGTAGGGCACCATGTTAGGGTGTGGTACTGCATCCTGCTTCAACTAGAGTTTATGTATTACAACTCTATTAATTTAATTTGGATACCATGAGTCATTTGAATACCATCAATTTACATCTACTCACCTCTAAACCTGTTTGATTCCATTCTCCATACATGGAGATGTGATTCAAGGTAATTCGACGTGCTCGTACAATGCATCCTTGACATCGATTACACATACACTTGATCCTTTGTCTCAACCACACATCGCAATTACGATGACGCATTGTCTCATCTTCACCAGAACTGCTTGAGGAGGTTGATGACATCCTATGTACAAACCAGAAAACACAAAATCATAATATGTTTTTAATGAAAGTATAAAAATCACGTGTATTAACGCGGCAACATCCTAAAAATTACGTGTAATAACGCGGCTATTTCCTAAAAATCGCGTGTATTAACGCGGCTACTTCCTGAAAATCGCGTGTATAAACGCGGCTAGATCCTTAAAATCACGTGTATAAACGCGGCTAATTTATCATACACGCAAAAATACACGCATTTCTACACGCGAGGACCTGTTTAAATTAAAAATAGCCCGCCTTTCCCAAATAAACATTTTGAACTAACATATCTGCTCTCTTTCGTTTTCGCCTCTTCCACAGACACTAAACCTAAGTGCAAGGAGCAGAGAAGGAGCACACACGGGTGAAAGAAACCGACCAAAAAAGAAGACTCACTTTTTCAAAGGTGAGTCAGTTTGTCCTTTGCCTTGTCTCTTTCCTTAGATTTGTCCTCAAATTTGTTTATGCTATTTTCTCTTTGCTTTTTGGGTTTGTCTCCGTCCTTCTCCTTCACTGGTGAACAATTCTGATAGGGGCGACAGTGGGTCTTTTATAAGGACACATTGTTGCTTTCAAAATTTTTTTTGCATAGGTCGCGTGTAGAAACGCGTGTATGTCTGCGTGTATCCTGTCTGCACAGACTGTTCATGCGGATATACACGCGTTTCTGGACGGGTGTATACATGAGACTGTGTTTCCTGTTTCTATGGTTTGCAGGCTGATAGGTGGCTTGGATGCTGATATTTGTGTGAGTCAAGAGACAACCCATGATGTACATGATTATTTTTGCAGATTCTTTATGGATATTCCAGGTTCTTCATCCGATCCATTTGCGTACAGCAATTGGCTGATAGAGATGCTAAATCATTTTGGGCACCATCCTGGTCTAGTTGAGCTTACAGAGTCCATGTATGCCCATCCCCCTCCTTCCATGCCTGGTGTCTATATCCCTACCGCTGCGAGTATCCAGGGCACTCCACTGCCGTCTTATGCCTACGAGTCCGACGAGATGGCATGCAGCTTCTCCTCTTCCACGCCCACTGAGGAGACATACCTCATCCCAGACACACTCACGCACACCCTCCCAAGCACCGTCACGTCAGGGCTCACAACCACCATCACGTACTCCCTCAGAGCCACCGTCACGTCAGGACTCACAGCCACTGTCACGTAGACAATCCCCCAGTCGTGACTCCACCCGCAACAGTAGGAAGAGTGGGAGTGGAGGATGCGGCGGGTGCTTTGGTGGGGGAGGTAGTAGGGCACGCGGTGAGAGAGGAGATAGAGGGAGAAGAGTTAGAGGAGACAGTTCAGAAGAGAAGGAGATGAGAGAGGTGGAGGGAGTGATCTGCTATGATGTGATGGATAGGGGCGGGATAGTGATGGAGGATGCGGCGGGTGCTTTGGTGGGGGAGGTAGTAGGGCACGTGGTGAGAGAGGAGATAGAGGGAGAAGAGTTAGAGGAGACAGTTCGGAAGAGAAGGAGATGAGAGAGGTGGAGGGAGTGATCTGCTATGATGTGATGGATGCGAGGGGGAAAGAGGTAATGGAGTACATGCTTGGGGTAGTATCAAACTTGTATAGAAATTGTTTATTAAATTTAAAGATCAAAATAGCCGATTAGTTGGGGAGGTGATAGAGGCTGTACATAGTCGGTACCCCAATCCCCCACATGCTACATTCTCGGATGTATGGGGAAGGACGCGAATAAGGGAGATCTTAAGTAATAAAAGATCTCACCTTAAAAAACTCGCGTACGATGATGGGCTAAATGTAGCTGCGGGTGGCTATCCTATCGAGAAACCTACCACTGTGTACAAACGCGAGTGGAAGGACGCAAAGAAACGAGCAGAGGGTGGCGTGAAGAGTAGGCAGCATGTAGAGGCACGAAGGATCCAGATGGAGACCATTGGATCTTCGCATTTTGGATCTGGTGGCGTCGAGTCATGGGAGGCAGAGTTCGTAAGTATCTTGCCACTTTATTTGATTGTTTACTTAATTCATTGATTCTATGATTATTTTAATCTTACAAATTATGTTGATTATGATACAGCGAACGGGTTACGGGGAGGAAGCCCACAGCCCACGATACTGGGTATGCTCGTCGGCATAGCAGACGTGACACGTGGGCCATCTTCAGAGCCGAGGAACGTATTACGGATGCGCAGTTTGAGATGGCCATGAGACCATACGGTCGACAGGTACTTGAAAACTCTAAACGAATGATTTTGGTTTATTGAATTACATATATATATACTTATATACTATATATTACTTGAATAGGCACAAGCTGCTGATGATCCACCCGCCGCCACTGCAGAGGGTGGACGTGAGCACGGACATTCCGACCGATGTGAGCTCATCTGAGCATGGAGGGAGAACCGAGTCATCATCTAGGTCTGAGTAGTACTCAAACTTATAGTATCACATTTCATATTGAGGATGTGGTTGTATATATTTGTTTGTAAACTGAAGCCATGGGCTACTTCGACATATGGACTCCCTTGTATATATGTGTGAACTTTTGATAGTAATATTGAATCGTGAATCGATAGTATTGCATTCATGTTTTTCTTGAATCGTGTATTGACAATGTATGCATTCATGTTGTTCTTGTCTTAATCTTCCTCGTGGATATGTTCTTCGTGGATGGTCCAATGCACCCAAAAAAAAAATCCAGAGTGTTATTGGGTGCTGGAATGCTGGAACAGCATTCAAGTACTAAATAGCACTCTCTGGATTTTTTTTTTGCTCTCTGTTCGCGTGTATAAACGCGTCAGAACTGCAAAAAATCATGTGTATATACGCGGATAATCTGTAAAACACGTGTGTATAAACGCGTTAAATCTGAGAAATACGTGTGTATAAGCGCATCTAAAGTCACAAAACGCGTGTATAGACGCTTGTATCAGCGCGTCTAAATGCAGCTGAACTGACATAACGTGTGTATACGCCCGTGTATCAGCGCGTCTGAACAGTCCTATACACGCGCTTTTACACGCATGTCTCTGGCCTCGATTATACACGTGCTGATACACGAGCCCGCTACTTTTTTTCACAAGTCATTTTTAGCGGCTAGGAGCGCGGGTATGAGCCTGATCCCTTGTAGTGCATGTAGGGTTGTTGCAAGATCAGGCTGTCCAGTTTTATCCAGTTTCTGCTGGACTGGGACAATGCTTGGAGAGCAAATTTTGGGGGGCAAGGTACTTAAAATGAGATCAAGCAAATGATAGAAAATATGCTTGCCCTTAAATTAACCCAATATAACTTAAATTAATATAAATTAGTCTAATTAATCAAAATTAGTCAAAAATATGATGAAATGATAAACAAATGATCTTTCCATACTTAGAGTGATCCAATTTATTTTTCCATAGATGCACCATTACAAGTACACTAGTCCCTATAGGTTTTAGATGATTCACATCAAAAATGTAATTTTACTAATTAGATTATTAATATTTGCAGGACTTCTGATAGTCTGGAAGAATTTTGAAAAAGAGATCATTAAAAATCCAACCATTGGATTTGTAATTTTTACTAACCACCACATTCTACTAATGTCTCAGTATCTACCCACTCTTTTGATCTACAAGATTGAGGATTTTAAGTGGTAGCTATTGTGGGTACAAAAAGTGGTGTATATTATAACACTTTAAAGACCTTGAAATATTTAAAGAAAATAGACAAATATCTTAAAAATTTCTCAAAAATCAAGTTAAGCTCCATATTATGTGAAGATCTAAGGTACAAAGTGGGAATCTCATATGAGTTTATATGTAAAAGATATTAGCATTTTATGGAATCAGTTCAAATTTGGGACAGGGTGTATACATTGACTTTGTACCTAAGAAAATGGGAACTTTTGACTATCTAATGCTTAATAAAATTATGCAACTATATTTCCAACTTTGAATATGATGTTCCAACAAAAGAACTTGAAACGAAATTCCTTCATTTACTAGGAGAGATTAGCCACTAAAGGTAAACAAATGCCTGTTTTTTTACTGTTTACAGGGTGCCTGAGTGGACAAAACTGGGTACCCTGATCTTGCAACCACCCTGTAGTGCGTAATGTTGGTTTCACCCCATGTATCAACCATAGACTTCATAAAATTAGAAAGCTCATCTTGAAATTTTTGTCGCTCCTCTACGGTTGTCCTGCTTTTGGTCAAAAGTTTCACCATCTTATTGAAGTCTGACCAAACCTTCTCACGTAGAATTACAAGGCTTGAATTGGTGCAGTCAAATGTTGTACATTTGCATAAATCCTTCCACAAGTTCCAAGGCTTGGTTGAGTCCTTTGCATTTTCTGGCTTCTCTAGAAAATGTCTTGCTTTATTTCCACTCATGGTGGACACTTATTGTGCAACCTCAAGATTCATGTCGCCAGAGATCTTTTTGTTAACAGTAATTTGCACATTGCCCCCATGGCACCCAATTGAGTTGAGTAGTTTCTCTACTTTATAAAGAGCTTCTTCTTGTCGTTCTTTGCCTTGCATGGTAAATGCATAATCTATGTAACACTTGAGCAAAGTAGTTGCTCTACTTTATAAAGAGTTTCTTCTTGTCGTTCTTTGCCTTGCATGGTAAATGCATAATCTATGTGACACTTGAGCAAATGGTCAAACACATGCATGAATGCATGCAGTGTATAGAAGTTGACATTCTTCAATTCAAATGGAATTATAAGATTCCATTATGGGTCTCGCAAATGCCTGTTTGGCATAGCTAGCATGTTGGTAGACAAGACACCTCCAACCCAATTGCTAGCATCATCGTCCATGGGGTCGTGTTCAATATCTTGATTCTTAAGCATCCTCTTCTTTCTTGACTTTTGTTTGTTTTACCTCACCACAGAGACAAGGATTTGGGGTGTTAGAACCTTCTGGACACCCAAGCAAGCACTTTATTGTCTTCAGGTCACCCCCCAAATGCCAATCTACTGTATAAGTACCCTTGCCCTCTACCTCAAGTTTTTCTCCCTTAATCTATGCTTTGATGACACTGGTAATCCTATTAAACATCCAAGAGAGAACTTCATGTGTCTCTCTTGGTACTTCAAATGCCCCAAGCTACCATATCTCTTTCTCAGATTGGACACTATATGAGGGAAATTCTAGCTTGCAAATCCTCTCCCTATCAGGAGTTTGGTTGATCTCAGTATTCCTCTCCTCAAATGTGTCTTCAATCACTGAGAAAACACGATAACTGAACTTTTTACATATGACATCTTGATTCATGAATGTGATACTCATTCGCTCTATCCTCTTTCCTTTCACAATCTGACACTCATCCATTTTCAACACAAAGCTAACTTTGTCACCTTGCATGATAAACAAAATTAAATAGCTTTGATTTTTCATAGACTTTTTCAACTAGTTTGCAAGAGATATAAAAGTTACTTACAATTATAAGGTAATTCATAGAATAAGATCATAAATTTTTGAAGACATTGTAGATCAACAAATATATTGTTGAACTCGTTATAAAGAACCACAATATTACCACGCTTTTTCTCCCAATCTCTAATGGTCAGCACATCATTGACGCAGTAGTACTATCCAATCTTACATTGCACATCTTCATTGCATGTCCTCTTTGCTGATCTTAATCTTCTTGGGGCAGGTAAAATATTACGTATAATGCCTTGTTTGCAAAGTGTATCTTTGCAGTAATTGATGGAGAGCCTGGTATCCATTTGTGCTTATGCCCACTTGATCGTATGCATTCTGAACTTCCTTAATGCCTAAAATATTAGTTATATCTTTCATTATCTCATTTGCAAGTATCTGTCGTACCTTCTTGTAGCGTGGATCTCGAACTATGGAAAGAATGTCATGTTTTCTCACGCAACTACGTAACATATCTCCAATATCTTGAGGACCATTATAATTTATCACCACACGCATCTTTAAGAAAGGTCCTGTAATGAACTAACAAAGATTACTTATAGCAGCAATATTATATAATGAATTAACATTTAATGAAAAAAATCAAACAATAGATATACGCTAATAAGAATAACTTATAACCAAAAAGATGAATAGAAAACAAACCTTGCTACATGACTTCTTCGCTTGAGAGCATCACCACCAATTACAAGTGTCTGAATGTTGTTCATTGTCCTCTTTCGCTCTCTGGCTCCCATGGGTGTGTTCTTCATATGCGAGATTGTATCTTGTAACTTCAGGATTTGGTGCTCTTTCTCTTTGTCCTCTCTCTGTTGCTATAAAATATTATTCTGTGCATTTTCAAGAGCTTGTTGCACACTACTCAAAGGTGACTTGCAAGCTATGAATTTGTGAGTTTAGAAATTGAACCTTCCATGCATCACATATACTTAAGCGTTTGCAATATCCAAGGAGCCCATTCTCACCCTCTCCAACAAAATGAATGAATGAGGGTAGGTCTGTGAAAGGTGGAGAGAAATTTGAAGAAGGATCATTAGTGTCCTATACTAGAGTATTGGGCAAGCATAGATCTTTGATTTTCTTTCACTACAAGGGATCGGGCTCATACCCGCGCTCCTAGCCGCTAAAAATGACTTGTGAAAAAAAGTAGCGGGCCCGTGTATCATCGCGGCCACAGACATGCGTGTAAAAGCGCGTGTATAGGACCTCTCAGACGCGCTTATACACGGGTGTGTAGCCGCGTTCTTTTCACAGACGCGTTGATACATGCGGCTATACACGCCTTTTTTTAATTTAGACGCGCTTATACACGGGTGTATAGCCGCGTTCTGTTCAGTTCAGATGTCTCAGACGCGTTTATACCTGTGTCTATACACGCGTTTCTTTAATTTAGATGCGCTTATACACGCATAATTGTCAGTTTTGATGCATTAATACACGCGTATTTTACAGAGTATCCGCGTAAATACACGGTGTACGTGAGTGTGTCTGGGACGAGGTATGTCTCCTCGGTGGACGTGGAAGAGGAGAAGCTGCATGCCGTCTCGTCAGACTCGGAGGAATTGACGGCACTGGAGTGCCCTGGATACTCGCGGTAGGGGTATAGACACCAGGCAGGGAAGGAGGGGGATGGGCATACATATACTCTGTAAGCTCAACCGGACCAGGATGGCGCCCAAAATGATTCAGCATCTCCATCAGCCAATTGCTGTACGCAAATGGATCGGATGAAGAACCTGGAATATCCATAAAGAACCTGCAACAAACATCTTCATGTACATCATGGGCTGTCTCTTCTCACACAAATATCATCATTCAAGTCAGTTGTGTTGCCTGCAAATCATGAATTCTGAAACGCAGTCTCGTGTATACACCCGTGCAGAAATGCGTGTATACACCCGTCAAAAAACGCGTGTATACTCCCGTCCAGCAACGCATGTATATCCGCGTGAACAGACTTTGCAGACAGAGTACACGCGCTTTTACATGCGTTTCTACACGCGACCTGCGAAAAAAAAATTTCAAAAGGACCGACCCCCGACAAAGACAAAGTGTCCTTATAAAAGGACCATTTTCGCCCCTGTAAGAATCATTCACCCAATCGTGTGCACAGAGCAATGTTGAAATTTGAGCAAAATGATGAGCTATGGTGGATCAAACACTAGAATCAACATAATTAACAAAGTGATTAGCAAGTGATTAAGACATAATTAGTTTATATTACATAGATTAATGTAGGCATGGATACTCAAAAACCAGCAAATTCTCATTAGGGCTATGCCTCAATTTATAGAGTTTACATCAAGCATCAAATCCCATTGATTTCTCCATGATTCACTCCCAGAATATCTCCACCTCTTGCCTGATTCTCTCCACCTCTTCTCTTTTCCCTGAATATCTCCCAGAATAACTCCACACTCCTAAATTCCCTCATGCTACCCATTATTCTCTCCCAGTAGATTCTCCTAACCTTTTCACAGGTTCTTTCACAATTACATCTCCTCTTTTACAGCCTCTATCCAAGAGCTTGTTCCCACACACACCCTATTCACTTGTATATTTCAACACCTCCCCTCAAGTGAATAATCCTAACACACCTGGACCCTGTATCAAGTTTCCCTCTTACTTGATAGCCCGCGACCAGTGCCTCAAGTCCCTAAACTCCATAGTCCTTGACACTCTCTCTCTCAATGTGTCCAAGGCTACTATAAGTACCCGCAACCTTGACTAAAGTGCTCACACATACATCTACCACTTGGCCTACATCATCGGTGGCTCAGAGGTGGTTTTACTTTATTGGGGCAGGTTACATTGGGTTGTGGGTTCTCTCTCTCTCTCTCTCTCTCTCAGAAAAGATGATCCGACTCCACTTCTCTTGGAGCCTCCATGAAGTTTGCCGATGTCGTTCCTTCTTCACTGGGTTTGCTTAGCAGTCTCTCGCCATGTGTCTTGGCTTTCCACATTTGTGGCAAGTGAAGGTCCTCCCTCCTACTCTGCCTCTTCCTCGTCCTCGTCCTCGAGAGAATCCTCCTCGGGTGAAGAATGCTTTTTCCTCTCCTGCTGTTGAGTCGAGCCCTTTCTTCTCTTTGCCTCTGCTCTCTTGCTCTAATAGAGCTGCTTCTATCTCGTGTATCTTCAGTTCAGGTACATTCTTTAGCGTTGCTACAATGTTTTCATAATCTCCTTTGTCCACACTCTTCAAAAGTACAGCTAATGCTTCATCATCTTCTACCTTTTTGCCAATAGCTGCCAGCTGTTGCTTAATGCTTTTATATTTGTTCAAGTGTGTGATTAAAGGTTCACTTTCCTTCATGTCCAATTTGTAGAATTGCATTAATAGATTTATCTTGGAATTTTTTGCTTGTGTACCAAATAATTTATTGAGTTCATCCCATGCATCTTTTGCCCACTGTATCCCTGTGATATGATGAATGATCTCATCATTTAAATTGAGTGCAATAAGTCCCAATGCTTTTTCATTCCTACTCTTCCACTCATTTTCTCCTCTCTCTGGGCATTCATCTCTCCCTTCAACTAATCCCCACAGATTTTTCCTCATCAGCAAATACATGGTTTTTGTCTGCCATGTATAAAATTGTTCCCCATTAAATTTGGCTATTTCCTGTGCTGAATTCATGGTGATGTGAAGAGGGTCTTACCTCTTGTTCCAAATTCAAGATTCAAGGGCTGTGTCTACCCTTTTACAACTCAATCTGGTGTTTAATAGATGATTACAATAATTTTATCAGCATAAAATCACCAGAAATTACATTAAATTGAGGGTAACTAATTTGTACGGGATGGTTGGAGTATCAAACCAACTCCGATTTGAAATCTGAAGTTATAGGGATCTGTATCAGATACCTAATGGTTAATTTGAACCCTCAATTGCACCAAAGTACAGTGATTAGCACTGATTAATCATTGATTAGAAAATTAATGCTCTGGTTTGTGTGCAGAAAACAGAGTATGCGGGGAGCCCAGATCTGGTGCCTTCCACTTCAAATGAGCTCAAATGATTTCAAAGGAATCAATAGCAATGAGTCTAGTAGAGGATTAAGCCAAGAAACACAAGATTTGACCAAATAATGAAAGCTTAATCTCTGTTTTACCAAAGTCACCTGCAGATTTGATGAAGAGCTTGGATCTCACTGTAGACTTGATGAAATTGATTTCTGTCTTCACCAGCTTATAGAGCATGCTTTATTACCCTTTGTGCTAAGAGGAATTAGAAACATTTGAACTGTGCTTGAAGAAATCTCCATTCTGCTTTAGAAAAACGACGCCTGCAAAATTCGTAAATTCAGCTGCTTCCGCCGGTTTGCTGTGTGGAGTAGATGGGCTTGAAGCTAGGGATGTTAGCTATTATGTGCTAGAAGTTCTTGCCCTAATTTTGAGTGTGCTAGATGCTAGAGACCCTCCACTGGCTGGGGGTGAAGGGGAAGATGAAAAACTCACTAAAAATTGATTTTTTTGCTAATTACTTACTAATCGTGATTAATTCACTAATGGGCTCATAAATCTGGTTGATTCTAGGCATGGATCTGATACCATGTCGAAATTTGAGCAAAATGATGAGCTATGGTGGATCAAACACTAGAATCAACATAATTAACAAAGTGATTAGCAAGTGATTAAGATGTAATTAGTGAATAATTAGCACATAGATTAATGTAGGCATGGATACTCAAAAACCAGCAAATTCTCATTAGGGCTATGCCTCAATTTATAGAGTTTACATCAAGCATCAAATCCCATTGATTCACTCCCAGAATATCTCCACTTCTTGCCTGATTCTCTCCACCTCTTCTCTTTTCCCTGAATCTCCCAGAATAACTCCACACTCCTAAATTCCCTCATGCTACCCATTATTCTCTCCCAGTAGATTCTCCTAACCTTTTCACAGGTTCTTTCACAATTACATCTCCTCTTTTACAGCCTCTATCCAAGAGCTTGTTCCCACACACACCCTATTCACTTGTATATTTCAACAAGCAAAAGGACGGAGACAAACCCAAAAAGCAAAGAGCAAATAGCATAAACAAATCTGAGGAAAGAGACAAGGCACAGGACAAACTGACTCACCTCTGAAAAAGTGAGTCCTCTCTGCCCCTTCTCTGCTCCCTCCTTCTCCCGTGTGTGCTCCTTCTCTGCTCCCTCCTTGCACTTAGGTTTCGTTACTGTTGGAAGAGGCGAAAACGAAAGCAGTGTTGATATGTTAGTTCAAAATCTATATTTGGGGAAGGCGGGCTATTTTTAGTTTAAACATACCGTCGCGTTTAATATTCGCGTGTATGATGTTTTAGCTGCGTTTATACACGCGTTTTGCAGGAATTACCTGCGTTAATACATGCGATTTTTAGGAAGTAGCCGCGTTAATACACGCAATTTTTAGGAAATAGCCGCGTCAATACACGCAATTTTTATACTTTCATTAAAAACATATTATGATTTTGTGTTTTCTGGTTTGTACATAGGATGTCATCAACCTCTTCAAGCAGTTCTGGGGAAGATGAGACAATGCGTCATCGTAATCGCGATGTGTGGTTGGGACAACGGATCAAATGTATATGTAATCGATGTCAAGGATGCATTGTACGAGCACGTCGAATTACCTTGAATCACATCTCCACGTATGGAGAATGGAATCAAACAGGTTTAGAGGTGAGTAGATGTAAATTGATGGTATTCAAATGACTCATGGTATCCAAATTAAATTAATAGAGTTGTAATATATAAACTCTAATTGAAGCAGGAATCTTTTTAAGGATGATCCCAAAGGTATGGACGACGATAATATGGAACAAGAGCATCTTTATAAGGCTTCATCGACACCGGTGTTTGAAGGGTGCACATTCTCTGTTTTACGTGCTTCACTTGAACTACTTAATATACAAATAGTTTATGGATGGAGCAATGCAAGTCTTGACGCATTATTGAAGTAAGCATTCTAACTTATAAATTTGAATTAGTGGTTTAAGATTTAGGATTTAAGACTAATTATAATTGATGATATTGGATGCAGGCTATTATCAAACATGCTTCCAAAGGAAAATAGACTACCCACCTCAAGAGACATAGCGAGGCGCTATGTGACATCTCTTGGAGGACTGGATTATGATAAAATACATGCATGCGTCAATGATTGCATTCTCTTTCGTGGGACGCATAAGGAGGCTCTACATTGTCCCACTTGTGGTGAAGCAAGGTACAGAACAGATATGAAGAGTTTTGATGTACCTCGTAGTCTTGCGACACTTTCCTATAATTCCTCGCATCAAACACATGTTCAAGTGCAAATCCATAGCAGAGCTCATGTCATGGCATTCCTCACATCGATCGGATGATGGCATGTGGAGAATTCCCGCAGACACTCCTGCTTTGAAGCATATTGAAGATGAGTGGCCCAGTTTTAAAACAGAGCCCAGAAACTTGAGACTTGGCCTGGGTATGGATGGAGTGAATCCATTTGGTTTCAAAAGCACCGCATACAGCGTGTGGCCAGTTGTGTTGGTGAATTACAACCTTCCACCATCAATGGCGATCAAGAAGGGACATCTTATGTGTAAGACTATATTCGATAATCATCATCGATTTCTCCCCTCAGATCATCCTAAATATGTTGCTAGTAAGAGTAACATTCCTCCACAAACACTTCGTGCAAAAGATTGGAAGCGTATTTGGGAGTCTACAACTATTCTTCCTCCAGATGGCATGAACAGGTATAGTGATGTTTTTTCAATCTTGTTTTGTGTAGTCTCTAATTGGATTAAAGGTCACATAGAGCAATCCCTTGTGTAGGTACTCCATTTTTTTTCGGCTGCCATATTGGACCCATCTTAAGATCAACCATCTTCTTGATCCCATGCACATCTTCAAGAATGTGGGATCTGGTATTTGGGAACATATTATTGGTAAACGAGACAATGTTAGCGTACGTGAGGACTTGCGGGTCGCAGGACGTATGCGTCAAGCTTGGCCACGAGAGGTGGGTGGGCACGTTCGTCTTCCACCTGCACCATGGATTATATCAAAGAAAGAGGAGAAGCAGGTAAAGCAGGCCATCACCACTTTGCATACTCCCACTGGATGCATGAGATAATTGAAGGGAGCCTTTACAACCACTAAGAAAAGAGGCGTTGAGCAACTATATGGGTTGAAGTCCCACGATTGGCACAAGATGCTTCAAGTAAGTGTTTTCCAAGTCTTGTACGTACGTTGAAATTAAATTTTGTAATGCCATAAACCATACATACATGTGCTCTTATGTGCGTAGTTCATACTACCTACTAGCATCGACCATTGTGCAAATAAGAGTTTGAAAAAATGTATTTATAAGATGGGCGAGCTTGTGAGGTATGTAAAACCCATGCTCAGATCACCCTTCAGATATAACGTGCATGAGGTATAACGTACTATTTATTTATTTTTCAGATATGTTAGTTCCAAAGCAATTGATCCAGCCACGTTGGATGATGCGCGTGTTATGGCAGTGGAGGTGGTTTGTTTGGTAGAGGAGACTTTTCCGCGAACCATTCTCACAAGTCAACTACATCTCATTGTGCATTTAGTGGACGAAATTGCTTTATGTGGTACTGTGCATGCACGCTGGATGTTCTTCCTAGAGCGCTTCATGAAGACCTTAAAAGACTTTGTGAGGCAAAGTGCAAGGCCTAAAGGAAGCATGGCCGAGGGTTGGTTGATACAAGAGTCTCTTGTATATATTTCAAAATTTCTTGGTCAGGTGGACAGCTCTTTGCCACGACTATGGAGCAATGAAGAGGACTTGAGGATGACCTCTAATGTGCCTCAAGGAAAAGGACAGAGTAAAGTAATTGACAGAACATTGATTGATGATCTCAATTTCACTTGTATCCTTAATAGTGATGTGATGAGCAGATGGGTTACAAGATATGAGGATGCAAAGACAAAAAGGCAAGCAGAAAGAGCTCTCTTTCGGAGGCAACATGGCTCTCGGAAGGCGTACCCTAAGCATCTAGCAACACTTCCGAATGATATCCATGTTGATTGGTTGCATGAGGAAATGGAGAGAGCAGAGAGCGACGAGGGGCTGCATATCACGGCGGAAGAATGGGAGTATGCACGAGGATGCATGTCAAAGGTACATAGAACTAATGTTTTGCATTAGTTGTAAGTGATTTGCTTTTAATATTTATTCACATTGCTTACACAAATATTGCTTCTATTTTGGTCCAGTGCACTATGTTCAATGCTATATGGTGTGAAGGCAAGCATTTTCGAACACAAAGAATTGATGAAAAGAGAAATACACAAGATTGCGGTGTCATTAGTAGCTTTGAGGGAGCTAATGGAAAAATGGATGATTATTGTGGCATAATCCAAGACATATTTAGGCTTGACTTTCATCGCTTCTTTGTGTATGTTTTGGATGTCAAATGGCAAATGAACGTGGTGGAAAAAGGGCCTGATGCAACGATAAAACGCCATGCAAGTGGATATGTAACTATTGACTCTACAAAGTTCTGGCAAACAAAGAAAGATAGACTCGTATTGCCACAACAATGTGAGCAGGTATGCATTTTTTTACTAATGTGTTTCATGTACATATATATCTAAGCTCGCGTACCCCTTGACTTTTGATATGCTAATTAATTACTGTACTATGTGTATTTGAGTAGGTTATCTATCTACCAATGGTGCATGACATCAAATGGTGGTACGTCATTCCTATTGCACCACGTTCCAAAGTGATGTATAATACATTCACTGATATGGAGCATATGGAGGATGTAACAAGCCGCAATGAAGATGATGTCGAACATGCCATTGAAGATGTTGTGATCGATGATCAAGAAATAAGAGATGATCATGATAATGAGGATGAGCATGCCATTTCTCATGATCATGAGAATGACCCTACCATTGAGGATGATGGTGATGTTGATGAGGATGATCAGGACATCGATACCATTATCAATGGAGTACAGAATATCGATAGTGGAATAAATTTAACCGTAGCCTTACAAATTGATCAAATGGATATTGATGTTGATCGTTTGGCAAGGATGGATCTTATTGAAGATGAGATGGAACCCTAACCAATCCGTCACTGTACGTTCTAAATTGATGACATTTCTATCATCTCATATGCATGATTTATTTTTGAATATATTTCATTGTTGTAAATGCATGTAGTGGGATTGTGTAATGATGTATATTGTAATGTACTGTGAGATGGTTTAAAGAAAATAGTTTTTAATTTTGTAAAGGAATTCAGTTTTTCTCTGCCATGCGTGTATTAATCCGTGTATAGTGGCGTGTATTAATCCGTGTATAATAGCGTGTATTAATCCGTGAATATTATCGTGTATAGATGCGTGTATTACTACGTGTATATAAACGCGTTTATACACGCGTTGATAAATGCAAATAAACACGCAAACTTAAATGCTAAAATACATGCGCCCGATTCTATTCAAATATAGGCGCGACCATACACGCGTTCGTAATTTATCGTGTGTATAAAACGCGTGTATGGCAGCATTGTCTTGTAGTGTTTGTGAATGTTAGAGAAGGTCTATTGTCCTATACTAGAGTATTGGGCAAGCATAGATCTTTGATTGTGTAAAGTATCCTTAATTGGGTACAAAAGGCATCCTTCATTGGGGGTGCAATGTGCAGGCATTACCATAGTTGTTATTTCCAATGTTAGCATTCATAAGTAGTTTTGTGTTATGTGATGATCTTTTGTGTTTGTCAAGGTAGTTTCGAACTGCTGATGTATGTTTTGTAATACGTGAGTGACTTTGTTGTTTTTTCATTTGTGTATTCATTGTTATATGCTTGCTTGAATAGGTTATTTGAGATGGAGGACAATGTTGGATCTAGTGATACCTCCAATAGAGTCCAAATTTCAAATAGTAGGAAAAAAAAGGCACCTAACACCATATTGGGGAATATGGGAATTTCCCACAAGTTTGGGACACGTGGTCAAAAGTTTGGATTAACCATAACTTGAAAACCACTAATCCAAAATGAGCGCTTTATAGCTCTTTAGATTCCATTTTTCAAGCGCTTTCCAACGATAGGTCATATTATAGGGTTTTGAGAAACTTACAAACATGTTATCCATGTCCCCTTTTTTAAGTATTCAAAAATGGGAATTGGAAAATTCCCAAATTCACTAATATGGTGTTACCTGGGATAGAGTGGCAATATGCAATTAACTTCGGTGATAGATTCATAGATTGGGAGTGTAAGCTATGCCACGCAATAAAATCAAGTGGGGCGCCTCGACTAAGAGAACACTTTTTAGGCGGAGCGAAGAAAAAGTCATGTACCCACCCCTCTGCACCTGCAGTGGCCAAACGCATAAGAGAAGAAATTCAAAAGAAAGATGCAAGAAAACATTACACTCCTACCGTTAATGTATCAAGGCAGCAAGAACATTGTTGTTCTAATCATCAAACTCCGGCTACATCGCCTGCTTGTACTCCGAACGTCAATGTGCAACCAGAAAGTAATCTACCCACCAGTGCATCTTCCTGCAAGCGGAACTTTGACGTAGGAAATATACCCATACGTCAAACTTCATTGCAAGAAAGCCTATGTCAAGGTCGGCTCGATGATGCACAACTCGCCCTTGCTGAAGCGATTTACTTTTCTGGGAGTGCTATGATGATGGTGGACAGTGAGCATTGGAAGAGAGCATGGAAGAAAATTGGTGAGTTTGGACCAAGGTTTTCACCGCCTACGTACCATGCTATGCGAAATGATCTATTAGAGAAATGTTATGGGCAAGTAAAAGAACATGTACAAAGAATAATTCTTAGCAATATAGAGCTTTTTGGATGTAGTATAGTAAATGATGGATGGTCCAATGTACAAAGAAAAACATTAATTAATATAATGGTTATTTCACCTAGAGGTGAGACTTTCATCCGTGCCGTGGATTCTGCTGGTTCAATCAAAACTGGGGCTTACATTTCTCAAGTCATTGGTGTGATAGAGGAAGTGGGTGCCAAAAATGTAGTCCAAATCGTCATGGACAATGCAAAGAATTACAAGAATGCATTCAAAATCCTAAAGCGACACTATCCTCATGTTTTTTCGGTAGGCTGTAATACTCATAGTTTGAATCTTGTATTAAAAGATTGGTATAAAAGTGATGACACCAAATGGTTTGCCTCAATCGTTGACACTGCTCGCCAGCTTGTGAGATTCATGCTCAAGAGACAGAGAGTGTTAGATATTTTTCGACCTCGCATGTCAGTTATGTTAAAGCTTCTAGCGGAGACTAGGTTTTGCACTCACTTTTACACTTTTGAGTCTCTTCTTCGAAATAAAGATGCAGTTTGCGAAACATGTACATGCATGACATTTCATGACTGGGAGAGCACTCAACCTGAAAAAGTGAAAGAGAAAATCAAAGTCTGCCATACAAAATCTTGATCAAAGAGCGCCTAATCTCGGGAAAGCATGGATGCAATGGTGGACTGTCCAACGGAGTTTGGAGTGTCCTGAGAAATTAGAGCATTCAGAGGTGGAAAAGCAATGGCGTGTACCATTCTCCAATAGGCAAAGAAAAGTCCTATTGCATTAGGACCTCAATGGAAGGCTTCTTGGGCCCTTTTATTTAGCAGTTTAAGGAGTCAAACCTTTTCTCTTAAGAAGAAACGTTTTCTAATTAGAAGCTTCAAAACGGCTACTTTATTCGAATTTGAATTTTGGGAAAAAAATGGAATTTAAAATCTAGCGAACAAAACCATATCATGTAACATATCTATGGAAAGCTCTTGATGCGTAGATCACGGATCTATAATCTCCGCTCAAATTGGAGCTTGTATGTAGAAGTTATGGAGGTCCGAAAATTGTAAAATTGCCTCCCCCCTTTTTGGGGAAAAAAGTGCACCCTTTGACCACTCTTACACCTCTCTTACAAACCCAACATTTCAGTCCACATGGCATTTGGCTATTCCTTAATCACCTTGATTAGGCTTGGGCAAATTAAAGGGCCCAAGAAGACCCCATTCACTTCCTAATGGAAGTACTTCCGTGCTAGATGGATTGGAGTGCATTCACCACTACACAGTGCTGCTTACATGCTAGATCCTGAATACTGGAATATGGATTTGATGTCCAATGTTGAGGTGGTTCAAGATTTTTATAAAGTGGTAAACACTTTTTATAATAATGTTGATGATCGTGTAAAGTGCATAAAGGAGATGACCTCATTTCGATTGAAAGAGGGTTTATTTTCCAACTCCCTTGTTCAACAAATGGCTAAAGAGCAGCCTGCATATGGAAGTGGTGGATGATGAATGGTGGTGAGCACTATGCTTTATTGCGCAACCTTGCGATGAAGGTTCTAAGTCAGTGCTCGTCAAACTCAGGCTCAGAAAGAAAGAGCATGTACAAATATATTCACAGTACTATTCGCAATCGACTTCTTGCAGATCGAGCAGATAAACTTGTTTACATGTATTGCAATGAAAAGATCTTGCGCGACATTGAAAGCGAAGAGTATGAAGAAGATATGCCCAGATGGATGTACGATTGTGATGATGTAGTAGACGAGAACTTTGATGTTGGACGTACATCGTGCACTAGCCTTGAGATAGAAGGTAATTTGGACATACGGTGAAAGAATTTTGGAGCAAGATACTGACATGGAGGAAGAAGCCATTTCATTAATTTCATAAAAAACACTTGTACAAATGATTGTATTTGGAGAAATTATCAATACAAAAGTAGGATTTATGTCTTTCTTAGCTTTCATCTTGAAATAAATTGCGTTACCAACCATATGCCCGCATTTGACAAAGGGAAGGGAAGGGAAGGTGACATCGCCATAACAATACTATGCTTGCCACGTTACCGACTAGTACCGCTACGGCATGCCATACTTACCATAGGACACAAACTAGCCGCGTTACCGACTATGTGCCCCATGATAAGCACCATTCCGAAGAATGGCCTTACACACACACCCCTCGTGTGGCGGACCACCCACATCCTACCACGCATTGTGACCATGGGCGGCTGCCCGCACGAACACACACACCCACACACACACACACCCACAACTGTCATTACCTGTGTATACTGTCAGCAATGAACTCCCAAAGGGCCCCCCGGGCCCGTATATATACAAAAATGTAGCCTGCCGGGCTAAATGACAACCCCGACGGGCCCGCCGGGGTTTTAAAATTCCCGGCGGGACCGCAGGGTATTGCAAAAATCCCGGCAGGATTTTAGCCAGTTACTAGGGAACCTCCCACTGGCTTTTTTGGGAACATGTTAACATGTTAACATGTTAACATATGTTATAAACAAAAAGAAAAATTGTGATCACATGAATATAAAATCATTGATAGTGACTCACTAATATACAAGCTTTGAGGTAGATAAGGACACTCACAAAATGTTAGCGATTCCAAGACTGATGCAAACTTACTAAAGGCAAGATCTTCTTTGGCCAAATGGTACGCAGCTGCAAATAAATTGAAAATAGCGATATCAAATTTATCTCTATTCTTAGCCAAAGTATCAGTGATTACCACCTTCTACTTTACAAAAATTAGGATGCTTCTCGACATGAGCTTTAGTCTTTGCATGATATATGTAAGTGTACTATGTTGAATATTGATGGAGCCAGATTTCCCAAATTCACTTTTGGCACATTTTATCTTGTCTACAAAATGCATAAAAGATTTTGGCTACATCTCTATCAACTTAAGGCCAATCAAAAGTTGTAGTCTAAGATTTGTTCAAATCTTCTCGTGCTCTCTTACGAGACAAACAACCCCTTTGTCACTAACACCAACATCTTTCTCTATAAAGCTCTCATTCTCTACTTCCACTATCAACTCTTGAACCACTATAGATGCATCCTTTGGATTTTTTCCTCTTTTTTTTGGAGACTCAATTGGATTCTTTTGTGTGAACCCACACATGCCAAAAAAAAATGATTGAGCAAAAGATAAATTCGACAACCTTAAAAAAAGATAAATTCGACAACCTTAAAAAAAGATAAATTCGACAACCTTAAAAAAAGATCAAGTATCGAAGCAAAACAATGTCAAGATCATGAATCTATCCCATCTTGTAATAAATCCATATGTGTTGCTTCATCAATGTTTATATCTTATGGAAGCTCAATGAAAAGATGGGGTTCTATATCAATATCAATATCACTATCATGATCTAATGAAGCATTGTCACGATTGATAGGTGACTCATCATCTTCTTCTGATTGATGTTCCTCATGCCCTTCATCGGCCCCATCCAAAATGTTTTCTTCATCGTCTTCTTCCAATGAGCCAATTTAAGGTAGTACTTGCACCTCATCCAGAGATTCGGCCTCCACTTCTTGATCTTGAAAGATATGTTTTAAAAAACGAGGGGAGACTTGTATAACATACCACCACTTTGGATCAATTCGATCGGCATGAAACACAACCTAATATCACAAAGAAAAGGGGTTACACTTTTGTTATACTACATCAAGATTTAATTTGGGATTGGTTGGGTTACTAACCTGTTGACAGTGTTGAGGTAGTACGAAGGTATCTTTCTCATCATTTTAAAACTTGGTGGAATCAATTTGGAAGAACCCATTTGGATGTTTCTTCACAGTATCTTGAGCACCTCTATATGTATCACCTTGAACCATTTGACATCAAAGATGAATAGACTAAATGCTATAAATCCAACCTCAAGAATATCCTGAATAGTTCCACAATACTCAAGATTGTGCTCTATGACATTGGTATCGCTGGCTTGACTTTCTTGCTCAAAAGTTGCCATCACACCACGATCAAATGTGTTTTTTTTAGAATCCACATGCTCTGCGCGAAAGTGCCTTCCCTCTGACCATATTGCATTATATATTTTGTACTAAAATTAAACAAAAGCATGAAATTTAGTATATATCTAAGTGCACTAAACAAGGCATATACGTGAGATAGAGATGAATAATGTACTTACTTTTGAGGGTCACATCCTCTTACATACTCATGCTCTTCTCTTGTGATTATTTTTCCATTTTGCGATGCCATCGATATGCCATACGAAGCCAATCTATATTGATCACATTTGGTAAGGTTCCAAGCTAGGCGGGAAAATGAAAAAGATAATATTTATATACCTGTAATATCTTGTGCCAATCATGTGTCTTGAGGCCATATAATTGTTCCTCTCCTTCCTTTTTGGTCTTTATAAAGGCACCCTTCAATGAATGCATTACTCCCGTTGGTGTACGAAAACGGCAATCACACTTTTCACCTTATTGTGCTCCCTCTTGGTTAATACCCATGGTGCCTTTGGTAGGACTATTTTGCGGCTCTCACTTTCAATTGGCCATGCACTTTGAAGGCATCCAATGTCATGTAAGTCATCCCTCTTCCACCCTTTGTATCTCTTTTACCAATTAAATGCTCCCAAATATTTTTTACCACATTCTTAAAGATATGTATGGGATCTAAGAGATGATCGATCTTCATGTCACACCAATATTGCATGCTCTTGCATATATATGGGACATAGAGGAATTCAATCCACATTAGCTTCATGTAAAGAATATTTCTTTTGGCCTGACATGAAACATGACATTGCAAAATTTGTGTCTGAATGTATTATTTGTCAAAGAATTAAACGTCATCATGGTAAATCTTTTAGCCTTTTAATGCCCCTACCTATTACCAAAGGTCCATGGGAAGATATTTTAATGGACTTTATTACTAGTGTTCCGACTACCTCCTCTCATAATGACATGATATGGACCATAGTTGATAGATTTAGCAAGCATACTTTGTACCCTTGCAAGAAGACCATGTCTGCCCCTCAGTTATTATCCTTCCTTGCCATGGCTTTCCCAAAGTCATTCTTTTTGACTGAGATAGCGGTTTTGCAATCGTTTGTGGGTTGCTCTATTCAAGAACTTAGGTTCTAAAATGGACTTTACATCTGCTTTCCATCCAGAAAAAACCAATGGCCAGATTGAAGCTACCATCAGCACTATTTTGGATCTTCTTAGATCCTACACTATTGATCAACCTTCTAATTGGGATCAACATTTACCTCTACTTCAATTTGCTTACAACAATACCCCCCATTCGCCCCCCATTCGGCTACTGGTCGAACTCCCTTTTAAATTGTCTATGGCAACAAACTTCCCATTCCTGTCTCTACCATAACTGGTGATGTTCGAGCTGCTGCTGCTGACAGTTTAGCTCTCATGACCATTCTACTATTCTAGCTGAAGTCATTGGAAATGAAATACACTGCTTAAGCCAACAAGAAATGACAACCAATGAAATTCAAAGAAAATAATCTAGTTTGGCCTCAGATAGAGAAAAGACGCTTCAAGAATATTTCCAAGCATCCATAACTGGTGATGTTCTAGCTGCTATACTGACACTTTAGCTCATGACCATTCTACTATTCTAGATGAAGTCACTGAATCTTTTAAGCGAGCACAATTGAAATACACCGCTCAAGCTAGCAAGAAATGACAGCCAATGAAATTCAAAGAAAATGATCTAGTTTGGCTTCACATACAGAAAAGACGCTTAAAGAATATTGCCAAGCATCCTAACATCAAGTTGGCTCCTAGATTTTATGGACCGTTCGCAATTATCCAACAAGTCAATGAAACTACATTTCGCTTAAGAATTCCCACTCACTGGAAGATACATAACTCATTCTACATTAGTTTATTGAGACCCTTTAATGGCCCCACTCCTATTAACCCCATTATTGATGACCCTCCTCTCCTCAAGGATGACTAAAGTTCTAGTTTCTGAAAGTATTATTGACCATGACCAAACAACCACCCGTACACTGGCATTGTGTATCATCATTACTTGGTGAAGTATAAGAATCATTCTATCGAGAGGAATCACAGTGGATTCTTGAAACATCACTTACCTCACACTACCGACACTTGATTCTGGCATACCACTCACATTCACATTAATTCTTTTATGGACACTGATTCATCGACTAAGGAAGTGTCATAGCTCTTCCACATGTTTTAGTGCCCGATTCGCCGATTGAGGCAGCATGCTAATTTAATGTCAATTCGTCGATTGAGACAACACGTTGATTTAGCATGAGGTTGGCCACCCTTGCTTTTGTTTAGTTCACAAAACTACGTATAGTTGGTTTTTTTAATCCCACGGTATGTTACAAAAATATGAATTATGGATGAGGAGGCGTGCTCACTCATGCATTGGGGGAGATTGAACCCTCTCTTTGTCATGCATAGTTTGCCATATTTGTATTCTTCTTGTATATTTGCAAAGCTTTATATGCTATGGCTATGGAGGTTGATTCACATCATTAATCTCATCCTATTGCATAATTCTTTTTGCAGATCCAAATTCTGCAAAAAAAGGAGCATTTTTCTTCAAAACTAATCGATATGAAAGTATGATCATTGCCTAGATTCAAGCTATTAAGATATTGTGTTGCATATAAAAAGTTAGCCTTGAACATAGGATATGATCATTGCCTAGATTCAAGCTATTAAGATATTGTGTTGCATATAAAAAGTTAGCCTTAAACATAGGATATGCATTACACTTAGAGAAATGTCATTAATAGCATCAATCTCAACATTTTGAGGTGCAAGGAGAGTACACTCTTCAAAAGAACTTGCATAGTCTCTAGTTCTCAAAATTCCCGTGTACACCCATTGAATGAGTTGTTGCATAGAACCTATCTGAAGAAGCATTTTGGGAGAGATTGACACAAAACCTTCTTCTATTTCGGTATGTACAATCCCATTACCAATGTCTAGGATCCAACATGCAAATTCTCACTCTGTCAAGTCACTTATATTCTAAAGTGGCACGCATGTTCTGCATAAGCTTTAACACTTTGGTATCTCCCTAGATTTTTGAATGGCGCAATGTTGAATTGACAATGTCCTCTCTTCCTCCCTTTGGAATAATTATAAAAATCTATCTAGAATCCCCACCAAAAAGCATGCCCTTTCCACCAAAGATCTTGTCATTAGACATTATGTCTTGTAGTACTCTATTTAATACTTCAAAGGCATATTGATGTGCCATCATTCTAGCCAATATCAACAGCTCTACAAGTGGATTATTGAACTTTATCTTGCAAGTCAGCATTTAGGTCTAATGGTATCCTGAATGGAGAGTGAGCTATATGCCCATTAGCTAATAGCAAGGCAGCTATACCAAATGAAGCACACACAAGAGTAACATGGCCATCTCTAGATACTCAACAAAGCAAGCAATTATAGAGAAAGGTCTCTTGAGTTCCTCTAGGACCATCAAGAAAGAATACATCACCAACATTCTTATTAATTGCATCAAGAATCTGATTAAAGGAAGCCCACTGATAATTATTGAGAGTCATTTACATCTGATTGGCCATTTTTGCTTGTTGCATAGGATCAAACATTTTCTCTTCTTGCAACAACCCATTCACAACTCTTGTCCTACTACCTGATCTATCAATTGACGGAATTCCTTTAAACTTGGACAACCTTCGCCCATGCTCTTGAAGAATGCATTGTACTTGTAACAAAGCTTTGCTTTTTGCCATAGTTTGACAGACATTAATAGTTTGCATTGTACCTTGTAAATCATGGAATATATCCTCCAAAATATCTCAAGAGCATGTTTTCCATAAACACCCAAAAAAATTAGGCTCACAAAAGACCAAAATTATTGCAAATAATTATCTCAATTGTTCAACACTTTGATGAAATATGGCCTCTTGCATACATGTAAACCACTTTTCATCACTTTCTAATAGACCTCTAGCTATGTAAGCAGCCTTGAAAGTCAAATAAAGTCAACCTTCAACAATACGCAAGTCATCAAAAGACTTAGAACCTCTACAAATAGTAAGCAAGATAAATAAAAAATATTGCTTGTCCCAGCATATGGAGAAACATTGTACATGCAGCCAATGGTATTACCTACCTTTCTTATAATCCACTTCTTTGTGCGTTTGTTCCAAACTTGATTGCAAGGAAAGTCACTATACATCATATTGTTTGCATCGGCATATAGAGCTCATTAGTTTCAAACCACTCTGTAAAAGTAGTTTTCTTATTGTTATCCTCCTCAACTACATCTCGCAAGTCATCATTGTCTCAAAACATCATGTCATTTTGCAACGGCAGATGAATTTGCAATCTCTACATATTTGGCTTCTCCTCATGCAAATCGTATTCATAGATTCTCTTGCATGCCTCTGATGCTCATACATAACGTGCATCCGAGTATTTACAAATTTCATGAACTACACCACTAAGAGCTCATCCATCCTTATCGTTGCGTCAAGAGTTTTATACACACTTGTATAGATATTTCATATAAAAAATTGTGGAGCACACTTCAATATTAATGTTAGCCTTGTATCTCATCAAAAAAGAAAGGAGAGGATGTCACGATCCACCTATTGTCCATTGTAACTCCCTTTACTTTTACGCTATTACCATCATCTCGATGTATGTAAATAGGATAACTATCACTATCCACTATTGTAGACTAAGTGAAGTTATGTGGATAACCCCGAATACATCTCTCACCAGCCATACAAATAGTAGGGGGAATTGATGTACCACATGGACCATGAACACTACCCTGTTTGTGACAACTTCATGTAACTCTAGAAACATTTCTAAGTTGGGCAGCTTAATGAATACCAATGAATCATAGTGAGCTATGTTACTTAACTTGAATTCATCTTCCAGAATCAATAATCTTGTCGTCGATAGAGTATTCTTATTTCTTCTTTCCATAACTGAGCACGGGAGAAACTATAGATATAATCCATACTTCCCAATGAGTGAGCACTATACACACCAAAAAATAATAGATATGTTGCTGGATGCCTTCTGTTATTTTGTGTAGGATATTGATGAGCAATAGATGCCTTTTGTTATCTAGTGTAGGATATTGATGAGCAATAGAAAGACACGGGACTCTTGGGCCATTTGTCAATATGTTGAAAAATTTTGGGATCTTTAGATGTTAGTAGGTGTTTAGGATCCAAGATATGGTGGCATGTGTAAAATATTGACTTCTATAGAGGCTTGCGTTTGACAAGTACTGAAAAATATATGCTACACTATCATGGCGTAAGTAAAACTTCCGTGGCAACATTGAATAACGTGTGCGTTGGTTGTTGTCACGTGCACAAATGCGATATTAATATAGTCCTAATGTAGAATTTATATTGAATTTGACTGTGACGATAGCGGCAAAATCCCTCAAAATTTGTTTTTGTTTTTCGAGCCGAACAGACGGAGGAAACGCACGTTTGTGTAATCGCTTATATTATTAATTAATACGAAATACGTTTGTGTAAGCGTTACGCTGGCATGAGGACAGCTTGCTTTTGTGGAGAAGAAATTTCTAATATGCATGATTAGCTTGGACCAAAGAAAATGAGTCTTACAATGTCTCTTATGTCTCTATATAAGGAGTGCCAAAGCATAGAATGACAGCATTCTCTCGTCTAGATTGTGGGCCTTTACTTTTGTCAATTGTGGCAAACTTCACCATGCTGCAGCTTTGGTTTTTCTACACATTGGCATTAGGGATCTTATTAAGCTTAGCGCCCTTACATGGAGCTCATTATCAACCAGATGAGGCTCACAGAGTGTCAAGTACTCCCCCTAATCTTTCCCTTGAATCTCCACCATTAGGGCATCCCCTAGCAAAGCCACCTAGCAATGAGTCCCCTCTAAATTCTCCTTCTACAGAGACCCCATTTGAAACCCCTCCTCCTAAGTGGCCATCTTCTCAAGAGACAAAATATCATGCTAATCAGCCTTCTCCTTCTAAAGAGAATGCTCGGCGTTTACATAGGCATTGGTCTGAGTACGAAAAGCCAAATGCCTCCTCGTGGCAACATCACCATGGTTATCGGCCAGCTGATTCACCCAAGCCTCCTCCTAGTTGGCCTCATAATACAAGGAACGTGACTAATTCTGACAGGTGGAATCACTCCTATTGGCCCAACCCTTGGTATAATCGCCGTTGGGGGTCCCCTCCTCCTCCTACTACTACTACTACGAAAGCAACGCCTCCCGTGCCCCATTTCAAGTGGCCGCCGCCACCTGCTCCTAGTCCTTCAACACCATGTGAAGATGGAGGAGGCAAGCATGCAGCCGCCCCAAAGCTTCCCCATCGCTGGCCTCGACGCGTTTCTCCTCACTTCTAAGGCCTTCACCCTTTGCCTTCTTACAGCACATGGCTTACGCCTTATATAGCTCTCCTACTTAAATAATCATGTGTTGCACAGGAGATCACACATGCAATCGTGATAGTATTCATTTCAACTTCACTTCGTATTGTAGAACTCGAAAACTGATGTCCACGTGATTTTATGCGTTTCAATATTATTTTTGCAAAGAATTCTCATACTGTTATTCGCACGGATGTAAAGGCATACACGACGAGTTGGAGGATGTGGTCATGCACGTGTGCTTCATCCATGCATGTGTGCACACATGCATGCGTGCACGTGTGTCTGGATGACAAACATAAGAATTTCTTCTAATATAAGTTTTTTTCCCATTTTAAAAATTAGTTTAATGAGGCTAATAAGCGCCTTAACTAAAAAAAAAATATCACTATAGGCTACCCATGTTATGTAAATGAGGATTGAAAAAAATAGCTTATTAACTGTCCAAACGAAAACCATATGATATTAAATATCAATGCTCATTTTGCAAATAAAGGTTAATAGCATTTACGTTTTAAAATATGTATCTGCAATAATGGTATTGCAAACCATATGAATTATTATTACACTTAACATGAAAGACAATGCCTGCAGTATTTTTACAAGACTTCTTCTTTATGGGATACTCCACAAGTTTCTTTCTAGTCTACTTCAAAATTAAAATGCTTCACTAAAATTTGAGCATCTTTGTTAAACTAATGTAGAAGAGCTTTGGTTTTTTTGTACATTTGAGTATCATGATTATTTATTTTTAGAAGATCTCGCACCCAAGCATTGCTATAAGTGTCAATATAGGCACCAGTGTGAGCGGTGCTTATAATAGCGGCATTGGGGAATGTAAAATATTTTTTGTGGAATATTCAAGGTTATCCCCAAATTATCCCTTTTTAATTTATCCTTTCATGTGAGAGCTCTTTCAGGCATGACAATTTTAAAAAAAAATACATGTTCAACAATATTAGCATCACAAAATACATGTTCAAGTTTTTACAAAATACATGTTCAACAATATTAACACCACAAAGTAAGAAGAATAAATTGACAAGTTCATGTATAAAATTGATAACGAATTGACATTTTCATGGATAAAAATCAAAGAAATATTTTGCATTAATTAAGAACTGCCATGAAGGTAATTGACAAGTTTGCCGTGCAAGCAAGTTATAATAGACGAAGAAAGAAGCAGACTGGCCTCTACTTCACATCATCAACATCCTCCTCTATGTTCTCATATGTTGACTCATCTTCATCTTTATCTTCATTTTCTTCTTCTTCTCCTTAGACATCCTATATTTCATAAGAAAGAAGCAGATTGGCCTCTACTTCACATCATCAACATCCTCCTCTATGTTCTCATATGTTGACTCATCTTCATCTTTATCTTCATTTTCTTCTTCTTCTCCTTAGACATCCTATATTTCATAAGATTAAGTCTATATTATAAAAATAAACTACATAGACATATAAAAGTAACTTAAATAGGTAATTATCAAAAGTAAAAGAGTAAATTAACTTGTTGGGATAATAGAAACATATTTTGATTCGACTTCACACTAATGTTCCAACCAATCAAACACGTCACTTATGCTGCAACCAATCAACCAATCAACCAATCAACCGATTACCTATACCATGGCGATATGTGTGATCGTCAGGGATTTAATATTCACGTGATCACAAGATTTTTTGTGATAATAACACATGTGAACAAGTTATTCACATGTTCTCATGTTACCGTTCACAAAATAACAGTTCACTTGCTATTTGGGAACCCCTTAAAAGCTTGGCTACACATGGGAATAAGCTATTCACATGTTCTCATGTTACCATCTTCAAATAATAGCAGGTCAGTGGGCCACCTAAGAAGATTTTTTATGCCCGACAAAGATAATTTTTTTAGGCCCTTGTGAAAGCTTTGTGAATATAACATGTGAGCACAAGATTTTTTGTGTTATTAACATATGTTATTAACATGTTCACATGTTCTCGTTTATGTCAGTGAAATCCCTGGTGATCGTACTCCTCACGAGTAGGTGATCAGCTAACATAACTTTCCTACATTCAAAACACACATATAAGCAAAAAGATTTATAAATTTTAATCATTTAGATAACCAACTATACACATAGACAACATGTAAAGTAGTCAAATACTTATAAATTATGAAAGGAAAGAAGTTCTTCCACCCAAGCCAAGATGGAAAGTCCCTTTTTTTGGTGTCGAACTCAAGGTACTTCTCGTCATTTGAATGGATCGGGGTTACATCTTCTTGGAGTTCTTCCAATCCTTATTTGAGCATGCATGCGACTTAGGCTAGACACCCTCTTTAGGGATTTTATAATTAGGGATTTCTTGTGTGGATAGACCGAGAGGATGAGAGAGATTAATAAGGGATGCAACCATGTACCACATGTTGCTAAACTTGCCCAAAAGTTAGAGATAAAGGGATGTAGATTCTCTCCGTGCCATTGTCACTAGCATGGAAGATAGTGTGTCAACCATGCTTCAACATTTCTCATTGCAGAGCCAATGCGAGACCATGTAGATCACTTTTATTATATTGCCAATTCTTATCCCATTAACCTTTATATTTATTTGGCTACATAATTACATTGTCCTCTTGCACAATCAAGTCTAACTCTCTCAAAGAAAAAGGAAGATTTCTAGAGAAAGAAAACTCTAGACATTCCCTTAAAACTCTTAAAGTTGAGAACAACCAATATAAAGAAAAGGGTGTATCCCTGAAGCTAGTGTAAGATGCCTTGAAAACGGAAAGAATAAGGTCTTGGAAAGCCTAAATACACCGCATGCACTAGCACAAAGCTAACCAAATAAGGAGTACTCATCTCTCACATGTTCTTGCGAACTTGGTAGTTCACCCGCCATCTCATAGAAGAGGCAACTGCACGAGTGCCATATAACACCTGGGAAGACCCAACTCCCATTGTCACGAGAGTTGTTTATGTAACGTTTAGGAGTCCCTGCTGTTTATGTAACGTTTAGGAGTCCCTGTTGTTTTGCAAGACCATGCTCCACCACGCAAGACAATAATTCACTCTCTCTCTCTCACTAGCAAAACATGGCACGACCAAGAGGGTAAGAGGGAAACACTACAAGACAATGCTGCCATACACGCGTTTCATACACGCGATAAATTACGGGCGCGTGTATGGTCGCGCATGTATTTGAATGGAATCGGGCGCGTGTATTTTGGCATTTACACTCACGTGTATATTGGCATCTATCGGTGCGTGTATAAGCGTGTGTATATACACGCAATAATACACGCATCAATACACGCATTAATACACGCTTGGTAGAGAAAAACTGAATTCCTTTACAAAATTAAAAACTATTTTCTTTAAACCATCTCATAGTACATTACAGTATATATCATTACACAATCCCACTACATGCATTTACAACAATGAAATATATTCAAAAATAAATCATGAGATGATAATTAAAAGACAACACATACAATAGAAATGTCATCAATTTAGAACGATACAGTGACGGATTGGTTAGGGTTCGATCTCATCTTCAATAAGATCCATCCTTGCCAAACGATCAACATCAATATCCATTTGATCAATTTGTAAGGCTACGATTAAATTTATTCCACTATCGATATTCTGTCCATTGATAATGGTATCGATGTCCTGATCATCCTCATCAACATCACCATCATCCTCAATGGTAGGGTCATTCTCATGATCATGAGAGAAATGGCACGCTCATCCTCATTATCATGATCATCTCTTATTTCTTGATCATCGATCACAACATCTTCATTGGCATGTTCGACATCATCTTCATTGCGGCTTGTTACATCCTCCATATGCTCCATATCAGTGAATGTATTATACATCACTTTGGAACGTGGTGCAATAGGGATGACGTACCACCATTTAATGTCATGCACCATTGGTAGATAGATAACCTACTCAAATACACATACTGCAGTAATTAATTAGCATATCAAAAGTCAAGGGGTACGCGAGCTTAGATATATATGTACATGAAACACATTAGTGAAAAAATGCATACCTAGTGCAATGGACCAAAATAGAAGCAATATTTGTGTAAGCAATGTGAATAAATATTAAAAGCAAATCACTTACAACTAATGCAAAACATTAGTTCTATGTACCTTTTACATGCATCCTCGTGCATACTCCCATTCTTCCGCCGTGATATGCAGCCCCTCGTCGCTCTCTGCTCTCTCCATTTCCTCATGCAACCAATCAACATGGATATCATTCGGAAGTGTTGCTAGATGCTTAGGGTATGCCTTACGAGAGCCATGTTGCCTCCGAAAGAGAGCTCTTTCTGCTTGCCTTTTTGTCTTTCCATCCTCATATCTTGTAACCCATCTGCTCATCACATCACTATTAAGGATGCAAGTGAAATTGAGATCATCAATCAATGTTCTGTCAATTAATTTACTCTGTCCTTTTCCTTGAGGCACAATAGAGGTCATCCTCAAGTCCTCTTCATTGCTCCATAGTCGTGGCAAAGAGCTGTCCACCTGACCAAGAAATTCTGAAATATATACAAGAGACTCTTGTATCAACCAACCCTCGGCCATGCTTCCTTCAGGCCTTGCACTTTGCCTCACAAAGTCTTTTAAGGTCTTCATGAAGCACTCTAGGAAGAACACTTACTTAGAGCATCTTGTGTCAATCGTGGGACTTCAACCCATATAGTTGCTCAACGCCTCTTTTCTTAGTGGTTGTAAAGGCTCCCTTCATCCATTCAGCTTCATTTCTTCATTTTGAGCCAGAGTCAAAGCTCGATGCTAGGTTTAAAGTTATGAACTGTGAACCGGATGTTAGGATCTAATCCATGAATGAATTGATTCATATTGGCTTGGTCACATAACCCTAACTGTTGTGGTAAAATTATAACCTTACCGGAAAACTGAAGCACGGGTGACCCGTTCTGTCTGAGTCCATAGAACTCATCTACCAAGCTGGTCAAAAACTGGGGAGGGAGATATTTGATCTCAAGGTTGTGAACAAAGTATGGCCATAATTCCATTTTACCTTGCTTACTTAGGCGTGGTGCATAAGGCAAGAGAATTCTTTGAACATTGTCCTTTGGAAGGATTGGTTTGCTTAGAGGACCTGTACAGAAGATCTTATCTTGTGTGGATTTCTCCTTTGGTGATAAAGTTGTATTCCCATGACGCCCATCCTCTTCTGGACAACATACATGAGTGGCATATATGACCGATGCAAGTTACTTCTTCTTTTCACCACTCCATTATATTAATATCTCAAAACCTAATATCAAAATTATCCCCTTGC
The DNA here is from genome assembly GCF_041138505.1 of Cibotium barometz. Lineage (NCBI taxonomy): Eukaryota > Viridiplantae > Streptophyta > Polypodiopsida > Cyatheales > Cibotiaceae > Cibotium > Cibotium barometz. Next base: position 42,341,171 of record NC_141059.1, on the reverse strand, counting down.
CCTGGCATAATAGCAGCAACCTCGTTAGCAATTGGCACCAAATACTGCCTTGAAGTTTGTCTCATAGATTACCATCCTTAACTCTGCGTGTGGACTACTTTGCAAAAAATCTCCCACATATCGAAACACATTGGCATATGGATTACATTCATGCATCAATTCTTGCAACCTTCCCAACACATCTGGATCCAACCCAGGCATACCATCTGAACGATTATGTAACTCATGTTCTATGCCATACACATATAGTTGTGTATACCATGGATTCCCTTCTCGTGTCTAGTCGTGCAACAATATTCCGACACGATGACATAAACTACCATGGATTCGAAAATTATACACACCTTTATTTTTGCCAAATCTTTCATCAAAATGAGCACCGAGCGAAAAAAAAGCTAAGGCATTATTGTAAGCTTGTATATCCTTTTGGAATAACTTGCTTTTGGCATCATTATGGAGCAAAAGAGCTTTTATATCCTCAAGGGATTCTCTAAGGCCAAAAAAGATACCTTCTCAACTCGACAACAATGCTTCCCCATAACTTATCGATAGAGTATTCTTATTTCTTCTTTCCATAATTGAGCATGGAAAAAACTATAAATATAATCCTCCAGACCTCCCAATGTGAACAATATATGCACCAAAAAATAATAGATATGTTGCTAGATGCCTTATGTTATCTCTTGTAGGATATTGATGAGCAATAGAAAGACACAGGATTCTTGGGCTGTGTGTTGTGTGTGTTGTGTGCATTCTTGCTTCTTCTTCTCCAAGTTTTGTGTGCCACCAAATTTACATGCTTTTTCAGACTCAGATTGGGCTGGTTGCTATAACACAAGAGTGTCCACAAGTGGTTTTTGTTTCATGCTCGGTAGCTCATGCATATCTTGGTTGAGCAGAAGCAACCTACTGTGGCAACTTCTAGTTGTTGTGAAGCTGAGTACAGGGCAGCTTTCACAGCTACAGTTGCTCAGACAGCTTATGGTGACTTGGGTGTTGGACAGGAGTCTGTGGACAGGGGTCTGCCACCTCTATCTACACTGACAGTCAGAGCGCATTGGCAGTTGCGAGAAACCCAATTTTTCATGCTCGCACAAAACACATTGAGGTGCATTATCACTATGTCAGGGAGAGACTCTCAGTAGGAGAGATCAGCTTGGCATATGTGCCAACACAAGACAACCTTGCCGATCTTTTCACAAAGGCGCTTCCTTGTGAGAAGTTTGAAGCTTTCCGCAAAGCTTTGGGCTTGCTCCCCTTTGTGGACTGATCCACTTTTCGGGCATGGCACTTCCCTATACATGAGTGCCAGCTCTCGTTCACACCATCACTCTGGCAGTGATGTGTGTGAACACACTTAGGACCGTCGGGCCACTTTTTCCCTCTTTAGGAGGTTTTTTCCCCCGGCTTGTATATACGCCTATCATTCTAGGGCTAACTTGTCTTTGTACATTGACACAATCTAATACACTGTGTGTTGTGTGCATTCTTGCCTCTTCTTCTCCAAGCTTTGTGTGCTTTCCTGCAACCCTAATTCCAACAAATAGATGCATAAAAGGATTTTTTTAAATAAAAGTGTTATTTCCATTGAAGTTGATTTTTATGCATAAATAGATGCATAAAGAATTTTTATATCAAAATTAGAATTCTCTTAAATTCTATGTTTAAATTTTATGAGTATTTGATAAATGAAGAATTAAATACTCTAAGAGAGAAATTTATATCGTTTTATATTTCCACAGATTGTAAAAAGAAAATTCATAAAATATATCGAGATCAAAATATTCAGATAAATGATTAATTTATTCCTTGTTAAAATTCGTAACTAATTTAGAAATTAGTTAAGTGAATATTCAAGGAAAGAAATTTAGTAAAATAGTAACTGAATTACCAAACCTTTTCGAGAAAGATAGTTCAGTAAAAATCTTATCCGCGACTCGAGCCTTGAATCAGACTATGACCAAGACCAAACTCTTTTGTCAGTTTCAAGGAAAGAAGATGTGACCAGTTTAGAAAAATACACTCAAAACTCCCGCCAAATCTAAAACTAAGTTTGAGACCCTTTGAATTGATATGTGGATCAAGGTTATAGAATTCGAGGAATTGTGGTATGAAATTCAGAATTCTGATCAAGAAGTTTTGGGGATACTGATTCAAGAAATACTCCTTGTAATCAAAAGAAAATCAAACTGAAAACTTGCTTAGAAACCCTGTTTTCTTAAGGACTATCTTATGCCAGAATGCTAGAGGGAGCATTTGGTATATGTTTTTTTAGGGGAAGTTCGGTTGCAATAGCTAGCTTGGGAGTGTTCAAAGGACGGCTCATGCGGCAAAAGCCTTGACCAGCCTTGGTATGGTTGAAAAATGGTGCATTTTCGATACGATGGGCGAGGACCAACGAAGCGGTCCCTGAGTGAAGTTTCCCTGAGTGAAGTGCCTGAGTGAAGTGCCAGGACACCTAAGGAGGATCCTAGAGGATTCTGATCAAGAGATGCATGGGCTAGCAGTGCCTATGACACCCATGCGTATCTCGTGGAAGATATGTATGATCGACAAAATGATTATTATAATTTGTTACTGGATCTTGTTGGCTGACTAGTTGGTCTCAACAACAGAGAGTCCAGAGTGATACTGTTTTTTGAGAAACAAGGGACTGGATGGAATTTTTGAGTTATGACATCGGTAACCAATAACTATTTGTCAATGGATTATTTTATATGTTAAAGTTTTAAAGAGGAGTGTGTGCATATCTGTATTCGAAAGCAAAAGTTAAGAAAGGCATTCAATTATGGGTGGGTGAGTAATTGTCTGGGTCTACTGATTCCAGTGGTTGGGTGTTGGCTAATCCATGGGCCGATGGGGTTAGGTTGAAATCAGTGGAATTTTAATAATTAAATTGAAATAATAGAAATACACTTAGAATTCGAGTAGTTAAATGAAAACCTGAAGAATTTCTCAAATGAGTAGATCAATGGCTATGCTTGACTTCGGTTAGGAAAAAAGCGCTGATTTCTTGAAATGCTTAGATCAACGGCTATGCTGACTTCGATTAGGAAAGAAGCATTGATTTTCTCAAATGATTAGATCAATGGCTGTGCCTGATTTGGGTTAGGAAAAAAGCGTTGATTTCTTCAAACTAAGTCAGTGATAGTTTTTCTTCTATCTAGTTTAATCAGGTGATAGTTTTCCTTCTATCTAGTTTAATCAAGTGATAGTTTTCCTTCTATCTAGTTTAATCAGGTGAAGGATAGTTTTCCTTCTATCTAGTTTAATCAGGTGAAGGATAGTTTAGTCTCTTGACCCCATTAGAAAATTCGTTAAGAAATTCAAAAAGGTGGAATTGTCCTGGTTTTTCGGGCAAGGGAATTTTTCTCGGTTTTGGTCTCGGTTTCGGAATGACCACAAGAATAGTCTCGTGTCTGGACATTCGAGGAGGGCGAGACCCCGAGTGAGAAACCCTGCCCCGTGCATGAGGAAGCTACTTCCGTTGCTAGCAACAACCGAGAATCTGGTGCACGGAGGGGGCAGAGGGGTCTCATAGTATCAGAGTGCTGTTGTAGACTTACAAAATAGCAGCAGAAATTGCCTAAAATTTTAAAGTAAATCTAGGAAATAATGTTTTCACTTGTTAGGATTATGTTTGAAATGAACTTCATAAATTGAAAACTCATAAATTGACATGGATTTTTGGATGGATACCCCAAATCTGTGTAGTATTCTTGGACTCTTCCAGAGTCAGGATATGATCACCTTTACCTTTGAAAATCTCATCAACTCCACTATAGAACCCAAGAAAATAGAGTGAGACTCGCTCCTCACTTTGAGGATCTATACTTTCCTGATCCAGTAGAGCGAGGTCAGCATATGTGGTTCTTCTGAGGGTGAAGTATTCGTGTCAATACCAATCAACGATAGAGACTCAGATAGAATATCTCGCTAGCCGTGTGATAAGGCTAAAAGTTGTTCATTATGTACAACTCTATAATCTCTCACCCCAGAATTTTAGAATTTCTTATCGTATTTTTAGACTTCTTAGCTACTTTATTTCTAGGAGAAGAATTACATTACCATTATCAATGATGAATCGTGTATATCATAGCATGTCTCCATTGCAATATCGCCTTTTTATGCGTATGCAATTGAGGCGGTGACTTTTGGAACGGAGATACTCTATGTATATATCAAAAAATTTTGATAATAAATGATGTTTTGCAAAAGATTCCTAATTGTTTTTGTGGTTGTGAATATTGGTTGATAAAATTATCAGAGTGAATCTTGTTTTCAAGAATTATGATGGAATATTTAATTGTTTGAGAAATAAATCTCAAAAATTAGATAGTCATAAATCTAATGACAAAGTTAAGTTGACAAAAATATCATTTTGTCAGAATCATGAGCCAGATCCTCTTACAAATGATGAAGAGTTAGATCCAGACGTTTGTAAAGCCCTGAACCGATCCCAACCTGGGCCCTTCAAGGGTGAAGGAAAACTGTTAGGAGAAGTAGTGGAAAAATGGATCGAGGAAATGAAAGAGTATTTTCATGTGATCAGTTATAACGAGAAGAGCAAGATGGCTCTCGCAAGATTGAAAATTGTGGAAACTGCCAGCGTCGCATGGAGGGACCATTGCAAGACAAACCCTCTTGACCGAAATACCCAGACCTGGTCAGATCTTAAAGCTTACCTCAGGAAGAGGTTATGTCCTCTCCAGCTTCTTGGAAACCAAAATGAATGAGTTCTTGGAACTGAAGTAGGATAGCCGGACGATTGAAGAATACCATCAGGCATTTGCCCTTCTCCTCAAATATTCTCCACTTTTGGATGAAGAGCAACTGATGGCCAGATTCATTCGAGGGGATGAACGAGCCATTGGACACTTCAGTGAAAAATGCCAAACCAGTCTCAATGGCAGAAGCTGTCAGAATGGCAAAGGACTTTGCCAAAGCATTTGTTGTTAAGATCCCGCGGAAGCCTGCACCCTCAAACTTTAAAAGGTTCCAAACCCCGAGAAGTGCTTGAAACTTTCCACCCCCAAAGAGGCAACAAGGCCCTATTCAGAATCAAGATGCTGGGAAATTCAGAAGTGAAGGAAGACCCTTCCCTCATAACACTTTCTCAAGAGCCTCACCTTTTTCAAGGATTCGGAGGGATGAGCTTAGAAGTGAGAACATGTGTTTTGGGTGTCAGGGTTTCGGTCACCAGCTTAAAGACTGCCCAACTCCAGCCATTGACTCCAGCCATGTCAAGAGGAGAGGGAAGTCAAGGACCCCGCAGAGACCAACCCCTTCGTATCAATCAAAAGCAGGGCAAGACTAGGAGGACTCTAGCTCAACCGTCTGCCTCTTTTCAGAGTAATCTAAGAACCCCCTCCTAGAACTCGGGTAACCAAAGAGAAAGAGTTTCTCCCCAATCTGGAGTAGCCAGAGCACTTAGGATAGCAAAAGTAGTAGAAGAGGAAAGAGGTCAGATTTATGCCGCGATTGAAAACCAAGGGCCAAATCATCAATTCTCTGTCATCCATACTCCAACTGCGTATAAGGGTAAGCCATTTAAGCTTTTGATTGATTCAGGCAGTACTCATTCATTTATTTCCCCGTGATGCTTGCATAAGCTAGCTTTAGAACAAAAATCAGGGAAATCTATGCAAGTTGAATTGGCCAATGGGAAGATTCAGGCAGTACTCATTCATTTATTTCCCCAGGATGCTTGCATAAGCTAGTTTTAGAACAGAAATCAGGGAAATCTATACAAGTTGAATTTGCCAATGGGAAGATTCTTTTCACTCACGATGAGACAGATTGTATTCAGTTTAATCTAGATGGGAATGTAACTGACTACAAGTTGAATTGGCGAATGGGAAGATTCTTTTCCCTCACGAGATGAGATGGATTATATTCGGTTTAATCTAGATGGGAATGTAACTGACTACAAGTTCAGAGTCTTACCTTTGGTAGTTTTTGACAAAATCCTTGGAATGAATTGGCTCCACAAAACTCAAGCTAACATTCACAGTCACAATGGAACCATCTCCTTCCGTGACCTTCTCGGGAATAAAGTTCAAGGCACTGGAATTTCTAGATCCCCAGGTTTGCAATTAGTAAAAGAATCTAGGTTACTGAAAGGACTTAGATAGAAGCAGCTCATTTATGTTGTCAAAATGAATCCGGTAGACACAAAGCTAAAGGCTAAAGAACCAGAATGGTTAAGTGAGTATGATGATTTATTCCCAATAGAGCTAACTAAGATGCCTCCGATATTCGGGAAGTAGATCATGAGATAGAATTGACCCCCAGAGCTTAGCCATCGGTAGCCCAGCGCACGTACAAAATGCGAGTCCCTGAAGCCATTGAGCTCAAGGAACAGCTTAGGTAGCTGTTAGAACAAGGGTTTGTAAGACCCAGTGTTTCACCTTGGGGAGCGCCAGTTCTCTTTCTGAAAAAGAAGGATGGAACATTAAGACTCTGTGTGGATTAGAGAGGTCTCATTCAATTGACATCTAAGAATAAGTATCCTATCCCCAGAATTGATGAGCTTCTAGATAGGCTAAATGGAGCCGAGATCTTCACAAAGATAGATCTCAAATTAGGGTATTACCAGATCAGGATTAATAATCAAGATATCCCAAAGATAGCCACCATCAATACTCGCTATGGGCACTATGAGTTTACTCGCATGCCGTTTGGATTGACAAACGCCCCAGCTACATTCAATGGCCTAATGCAAGACATTCTCAGAGAATACTTGGATGATTTTGTTCTTGTTTTCTTTGATGATATTATGATTTACTCAAAGAATGCAGCTAACCATGAAGCTCACGTGCGTAAAGTTCTTGAGATTCTAAGGAAGCACCAACTCTTTGCAAAAAAGAGAAAATGCACTTTCTCTATCGACCACGTTGAATACTTAGGCTTTCTGATATCCAAAGATGGAATTTCTCTAGATTCCACAAAAGTTCAAGCAGTCATAGATTGGCATGAACCAAAGATAGTGAAAGAAGGCAGGGGATTCTTTGGATTAATTGGTTGGTATAGAATTTTTATACCTTAGTATGCTCTTATAGCTTCCCCCCTAACTAATCTTCTTTAGAAGAATACCACGTTTCAATGGTCTAGTAGGTGTCAGAGCGCTTTTGATAAGGTGAAGACCACCTTGGTAACGAATCCCATTCTGAAGTTGCCAAATTTCTATCTACCCTTTGAGGTAGTAAAAACTGATGCTAGTGGTTTTGTCGTGGGAGGTGCGCTCATGCAGGAAGGTCATGTAGTGGCCTATGAATCCCAAAAACTCAGAACGCATGAGAGAAATTATGATGTTCACAACCTGGAGCTACTTTCAGTAGTCTATGTCGTGAAGTTGTGGAGACATTACTGGGTCAAAGATTCACTTTGATGATAGATCATTAGAGCTTAAAGTGAATCTTCTCTTAGAAGGATCTCAACATGCGCCAAAGAAGGTGGATGCAGACCCTACAAGATTTTGATTTTGAAATCAAGTACCGCCTAGGCAAAGAAAATGTGGTAGCAGATGCGCTCAGCAGAAAAGCCTCCTTGCTTGCAATCACAGTGGTGTCAAATCCATTTTTTAATGAAGCAAGAGAGAAGATCATGTAGGATAGATTCTTTGGCCTTATTGTTGCTACCCTACTTCTGCAGGAAAGCAAAACTCCTGAGGAGTTGAACCAAGTTCAAGGGTACAGCCTGGATGAAGGAATTATGTATTATAATAACAAGCTATGCATTCCCAAAATGAGGGAACTAAGGGTCAAATTCTAAATGAATCCCAGGTTTCATCAAGACCTACATGTCTATAAAGAAAATCTTCTTTTAGCCTGGACTAAGAAAGTATGTACTTAATCATGTACGTCAATGCCTCATTTGTCAGAAAGTGAAAGCCAAGTAAAAATGCCTGGAAAGTTACATCCATTAGACATCCCCCAGATGAAGTGGGAGTGTATCTTATTACTGGACTACCTTCAGTGCAATAATGTTACAACTCCATCTTTATGGTAGTTGACAGACTAACCAAAGTTGCCCATCTGATTCCAATAGTAAAAGAAACCTACACTGCAGTGGATGTGGCCAGAGTGTTCCTCAAGGACATCTTCAAATTGCATGGCCTACCCAGGAGAATAGTAAGTGATCGAGATCCCAAATTCATGACAAGATTCTCGACTGCATTCTTCAAAGCAGTAGGAACTTTCTTGGATCTCAGCATAGCTTACCACCCCGAGACCGATGGTTAAACAGAAAGGGTGAATCAAGTAATTGAAGATATACTGTGGTAGGGAACCCAAGAAGTGGCTAAGCTATTTGCACCTAGTCAAACAGAAAGGGTGAATCAAGTAATCGAAGATAGACTTTGGTCATGCTGTGGTAGGGAACCCAAGAAGTGGCGAAGCTATTTGCACCTAGTCGAATTCACCTACAATGCTTCTTATCACCGAAGTATCGAGGGATGAGCCCTTCCAAAGCTCTGTATGGACAAGACTGCCCTCGGGGGGGGTCACTATATGTAAAATATCCCTATCGCGTGCGCTAAGGGCCTATATTTTAAATCCCTTATTTGTGAATTTTCTAATCTATATAATATCCCCTTTTCTTTATGAATCTGTAAATTTTTTTGGAAAAAATTTAAATCATACCCTTATGTAAATATATTTCTATAAGTTTCATAAATTAAAATTATGCTTCTGTTGAACACACGTGATATTCACATTTTTTGTGACCCCCCCTCCCCCCCGAGAGACTGCCTAACACCATTAACTTGGTCCGACCCATTGATTAGGGTCGAGATGTCTAGACAGATGCTTGACGACATGGAGCAGCAGATGCAGTCAGTCCGCAAGGATATAAAAGCTACCCAGGATAGACAAAAGCAGTATGCAAATAAGAAGAGGTCCCGTAGAAAACTCGAAGAAGCAAATATGGTCTTCATTTGAGTACGCCCCAAAAGAAGTTCTCTATCTCTTGGGAAGTACAAGAAGTTATCCCCCAGATACTGTGGTCCATATCTGATTACAAAGAAAGTAGGTGACTTAGCCTATGAACTTCTTCTGCCTCCTCATCTCAAAGTACATAATGTATTTCATGTGAGCCTACTTAAGAAGTAAGTACCAAGCCCGAATCTTGTGCTTAATGAACTCTTAACTTCTTCAACCGAAGGGCGGAACTCCAACCTAAAGAAATCCTTGATGTTCACGAAAAGGTTCTTAGGAAGAACAGAATTCTGAGACAATTATTAGTCAAATGGAAAGTCTATCCTTTTGAAGATGTCACCTGGGAGAAAGAAGCCGAACTGATGCGGGATTACCCCCAGTTTTCAAGATGAGAACATCTCACGTTTTTCAAGTGGGAGAGGATGTAAGATTCCTCCCAAGCCCCTCAAGATGTCCAGTTTCTTTCCCTATAAAATCAATCCCCTTTTTAGAATAATAAAAGATCTTGTTTCTATCTGTTTTGGCCTAGAGAGAGGTAATTCAGTTTTTAGATATCTTAGGATGGAAAAATATCCCTTCTTATTAAAATAAATTCCCCCGAAACAAAAGTTTAAAAAGAAATTCCTAAGGTGCATTAGAAATAAATTATAATATGCACAAAAGACAGCCTAAGGATCCCTGTTTTCAAAAAAAATTGGATTAAGGTCCAAACAAAGGTTTGACAGGCCAATGAGATTAATTCAAATGTAGGGGGGAGATAAATTTAAGAATAGAAGAACCCCCCCAATAAAATGAGTAAATGCTCACATAAGATACAATCTGTGGGAATATAAAACGATAGAAATTTCTCTCTTAGAGTATTTAATTAGTCATTTATCAAATACTCATAAATTTAAACATAGAATTTAAGAGAATTCTAATTTTGATATAAAAATTCTTTATGCATCTATTTATGCATAAAAATCAACTTCAATGGGAATAACACTCTTATTAAAAAAAACTTTTTTTGCATCTATTTATGCATAAAATCAAATTTAATAGGATAAACACTTTTAAAATAAAAAGAATTTCTTTATGCATCTATTTATGCATAAAAATTAATTCTTATAAGAATAACGCCAGCTAATGGCCAGATTCATTCGAGGGATGAACGAGCCATTGGACACTCAAGTGAAAAATGCCAAACCAGGCTCAATGGCAGAAGCTGTCAGAATGGCAAAGGACTTTGCCAAAGCATTTGTTGTTAAGATCCCGCGGAAGCGTGCATCCTCAAACTTTAAAAGGTTCCAAACCCCGAGAAGTGCTTGAAACTTTCCACCCCCAAAGAGGCAGCAAGGCCCTATTCAGAATCAAGATGCTGGGAAACTCAGAAGTGAAGGAAGACCCTTCCCTCATAACACTTTCTTAGGAGCCCCACCTCTTTCAAGGATTCGGAGGGATGAGCTTAGAAGTGAGAACATGTGTTTTGGGTGTCAGGGTTTCGGTCACCAACTTAAAGACTGCCCAACTCCTACCATGTCAAGAGAGGACAGGGAAGTCAAGGACCCAAAGTGCAGAGACCAGCCCCTTCCTATCAATTAAATCACCGTCTCGCCAAAATCAGGGCAATCCTAGGAGGACTCCATATCAACCATCTGCCTCTGTTCAAAGTAATCTCAGAACTCCCTCCCAGAACTCGGATAACCAAAGAGAAAGAGTTCTGTCCCAATCTGCAGCAGCGAGAGTAGTTACAATAGCAGAAGTAGTAAAAGAGAAAAGAGGTCAAATTTATTCTGCGATTTGAAAACCAAGGGCCGAGTCGTCAATTCTCCAGCTGTCATCCATACTCCAGCTGAGTATCAGGGTAAGCCAATTAAGCTTTTGATTGATTCAGGCAGTACTCATTCATTTATTTCCTTAGGATGCTTGCGTAAGCTAGTCTTGGAATAGAAATCAGGGAAACCTACGCAAGTTGAATTGGCCAGTGGTGGGAAGATTCTTTTCACTCACCATGAGACAGATCGTATTCAATTTAATTTAGATGGGAATGTAACTGATTGCCAATTCAGAGTCTTACCTTTGGGAGTTTTTGACAGAATCCTTGTAATGGATTGGCTCCACAAAAATCAAGCTGACATTCACTATCACAATGAAACCATTTCCTTCCGTGACCTTCTCGAGAACAAAGTTCAAGGAGCTGGAATTTTTGGATCCCCAGATCTGCAACAACAGATCTGCAACAATTAGTAAAAGATTCTAGGTTACTGAAAGGACTTAGAAAGAAGAAGCTCATTTATGTTCTTAAAATTAATCTGATAGACACAAAATTAAAGGCTAAAGAACCAAAATGGTTAAGTGAGTATGATGATTTATTCCCCAATAGAGCTAACTAAGATGCCTCCAATTCGGGAAGTAGATCATGAGATAGAATTGACCCCAAGAGCTCAGCCAGTAGCTCAGCGCACGTACAAAATGCCAGTCCCTGAAGCCATTGAACTCAAGGAGAAGCTTAGGTAGCTGTTAGAACAAGGGTTTGTAAGACCCAGTGTTTTAGTTTGGGGAGCACCAGTTCTCTTTCAAAAAAAGAAGGATGGAACATTAAGACTTTGTGTTGATTACAGAGGTTTCATTCAGCTAACAGTTAAGAATAAGTATCCTATCCCTAGAATTGATGAGCTTTTGGACAGGCTAAATGGAGCCCAGATCTTCACAAAGATATATCTCAAATCAGGGTATTACCAGATCAGGATTACCAGATCAGGATTAACAATCAAGATATCCCGAAGACAACCATCAATACTCGCTATGGGCACTATGAATTTACTGTCATGCCATTTGGATTGACAAATGCCCCAGCTACATTCAATTGCCTAATGCAAGACATTCTCAGAGAATACTTGGATGATTTTGTTTTTGTTTTCTTTGATGATATTCTAATTTACTTAAAGAATGGAGCTGACCATGAAGCTCACGTCCGTAAAGTTCTTGAGATTCTAAGGAAGCACCAAATCTTTGCAAAAAAGAGCAAATGCACTTTCTCTGTCGACCATGTTGAATACTTGGGCTTTCTGGTATTATCCAAAGATAAAATTTCTCCAGATTTTGCAAAAGTCCAGGCAGTCATAGATTGGCCTGAACCAAAGACAATGAAAGAAGTCACGCAATTCTTGGGATTAACATGTTGGTATAGAATTTTTATACCCAAGTATGCTCTCATAGCTTCCTCCGTGAGTAATCTTCTCAAGAAGAATACCCCATTTCAATGGTCTACCAGGTGTCAGAGCGCTTTTGATAAGTTGAAGACCGCCTTGGTAAACCAATCCCGTTCTGAAGTTGCCAAATTTTTATCTACCCTTTGAGGTACCAGTGGTTTGGCCCTGGGAGGTGCACTCATGCAGAAAGGTCATGTAGTGGCCTATGAATCCTGAAAACTCAGAACGCATGAGAGAAATTATGTTGTCCACGACGTGGAGCTACTTTCAGTAGTCTATGCCGTGAAGTTGTGGAGACATTACCTACTGGGTCAAAGGTTCAATTTTATGATAGATCATTAGAGCTTAAAGTGGATCTTCATTCAGAAGCATCTCAACATGCACCAAAGAAGGTGGATGCAAACCCTGCAGGAATTTGATTTTGAAATCAAGTACGGCCCAGGCAAAGAAAATGTGGTAGCAGATACCCTTCAGCAGAAAAGCCTCCTTGCTTGCAATCACAGTGGTGTCAAATCCATTGATTAATGAAGCAAGAGAGAAGATCATGCAGGATAGATTCTTTGGCCCTATTACTACCCTACTTATGTAGGAAAGCAAAACTCCTCAGGAGTTGAACCAAGTTCAAGGGTACATCTTGGATGAAGGAATTATGTATTATAGTAGAAGGCTATGCATTCTCAATGGTGAGGGAACTAAGTGTCAAACTTTGAATGAAGCCCATGGTAGCCTTACAGCAGGACATCCAAGTTTCATCAAGACCTACATGTTTGTAAAGAAAAGCTTCTTTTGGCCTAGACTAAAAAAGGATGTACTTAATCATGTACGTCAATGCCTGATATGTCAGAAAGTCAAAGCCGAGAGAGTAAAAATTCCTGGGAAGTTACATCCATTAGGCATCCCCCAAATGAAGTGGGAATGTATCAGTATGGATTTTATTACTGGACTACCTTCAATGCAATCAGGTTACAACTCCATCTTTGTGGTAGTTGACAGACTATCCAAAGTTGCCCATCTGATTCCAGTAAAAGAAACTTACACTGCAGTGGATGTGGCTAGAGTGTTCCTCAAGGAAATCTTCAAATTACATGGCCTACCTAGGAGAACAGTAAGTGATCGAGATCTCAAACTCACATCAAGATTCTCGACTCCATTCTTCGAAGCAGTAGGAACTTTCTTGGATCTCAGCACAGCTTACCACCTCGAGACCGATGGTCAGAGAGAAATGGTGAACCAAGTAATCGAAGATATATTTCGATCATGTTGGGACAGGGAACCCAAGAAGTGGCTAAGCTATCTGCACCTAGTCGAATTTGCCTACAATGCTTCTTATCACCAAAGTATCGGGATGAGCCCTTTCAAAGCTCTAAATAGACAAGACCGCCTAACACCATTAACTTGGTCCTACCCATTGATTAGGGTCGAGATGTCCAGACAGATGCTTGACGACATGGAGTAGCAGATGCAGTCAATCCGCAAGGAAATTAAAGCTGCCCAGGATAGACAGAAGCAGTATGCAAATAAGAAGAGGTCAGGTAGAAAATTTGAAGAAGGAGATATGGTCTTCATTCGAGCAAGCCCCAAAAGAAGTTCTCTATCTCTCGGGAAGTACAAGAAGTTATCCCTGAGATACTGTGTGCCATATGTGATTACAAAGAAAGTAGGTGACTTAGCCTATGAACTTCTTTTGCCTTCTCATCTCAAAGTACATAATTTATTTTACAAAGAAAGTAGGTGACTTAGCCTATGAACTTCTTTTGCCTTCTCATCTCAAAGTACATAATTTATTTTATGTCAGCCTACTTAAGAAGTATGTACCGAGCCCGAATCATGTACTTAATGATGAACTCTTAATTTCTTCAACCCAAGGGCAGATCGAGCTCCAATCTAAAGAAATCCTTGATGTTTGAGAAAAGGTTCTCAGGAACAGAATTCTGAGACAATTATTAGTCAAATGGAAGTTCTATCCTTTTGAAGACACCACCTGGGAGAAAGAAGCCGAACTGATGCGGGATTACCCCCAGTTTGCGAGATGAGGACATCTCGCATTTTTCAAGTGGGAGAGGATGTGAGATTCCTACCCATCCCCTCAAGGTGTCCAGTTTCTTCCCCTGTAATCAATCTCCTTTTCACAATAATAAAAGATCTTGTTTCTACCTATTTAAAATAAATTTTCCTAAAACATAAGTTTAAAAAGAAATTCCTAAGGTGCATAAATATATTATAATGTGCATAAAAGACCTTAGCCTAAGGGCCCCTGTTTTTAGAAAATTTTGGATAAAGGTCCAAACAAAGGTTTGACAGGCCAATGAGATTAATCCAAATGTAGGAAGGAGATAAATTGAAGAATAAAAGAAACCCCCCCCAAAATGAGTAAATGCTCACATAAGATGAAGAGTGGACTAAGGACCAAAGAAAAAAATCAAAAAACTGAATTTGACACCTCAGTGTGGGGATCCCCCCTTATGAAGTAGGCAACTTTTTCTCATCAATACCCCTAATTTTAAATCAAAAAATGAGATATTTTCATCTCTCCTGTTTCAAATCTAGATCCAAAAAGTAAGCTGAACTGACCCAAAAATGGTCGAAAATTGATCAAACTGATCTGGAAAATTCTAGAATCAGTTTGGTCAAAAATTGACCAAACTAATCTAGAAAATTCTAGAATCAATTTGCTTGGTTAGAGGCTCACTTTTTCCTTTAAATAGAAGCCTCCCCCTTTTGTAAAAGCTTAATGGTGTTTATGCAGTGTTACTCTACTGTTCTGAGCCATCTACATTGAATTTTTTAAAAATTCAATTGTTTTTGGCCTAATCCTCTCCAAAGTGAATTGGTGGACACTATTTCTTCAAACAAGAGTAGAACCCTCAATCCCTCAAGCCAAAGGAGCTCCTACAAGCTCCATGTAAGCTAATTTTCTTACTTTTGCTTATGAATTTTAATGAAAAATCTATGGTTTTCTTGATTTTTATGTTTTACAAATGATTGAATTAAATTCAAATGATATGCCTTTGAGGAAAATGTCACCCTCTTCTCTTCTTTACATAAACCTTTCTTAATCCTGTAAAGATTAACTAAGTGATAAATTAAACTCTTCTTATTGTTTACTCTCTTGAATTCAGAAAATTGTGTAGATTAGAGTTCTATAATTCTAAATTGGGTTAATTAAGTTAAGTGAATAAAGATAAAAAATGAGAAATGGTCAGCCATACAAAGGAGGTTATGGCAAAATTTTTCAAAATTTTGTGAAAAAGAAAGTTTGTTTTTATGTTATTCCAAAAGAATAATTTCCACCATTTTTGCATCTAAAAGAAATATTCTAATTACTCCATGTACATATTCACCTATAAATATGCATGGATATCACTGATATTAATTATTAAATTTGATTTCTATGCATAAAAAGATGCATAAAGGAACTTTTTTATTATAAAAGTGTTATTCCTATTAAATTTAATTTCTATGCATAGAAAGATGCATAAAGGAAATTTTTTTATTACAAAAGTGTTGTTCTTATTAAATTTGATTTCTATGCATAGAAAGATGCATAAAGGATTTTTTTAAATTATAAAAGCGTTATTCTTATAAAAAATGATTTTTAGGCATAAAAAGATACATAAAGAAATTCTTTTTATTTTAAAAGTGTTATTCCTATTAAATTTGATTTCTATGCATAGAAAGATGCATAAAGAATTTTTTTAATTATAAAAGCGTTATTCTTATAAAAAATGATTTTTATGCATAAATAGATGCATAAAGAAATTCTTTCTATTTTAAAAGTGTTAATCCTATTAAAGTTGATTTTATGCATAAATAGATGCATAAAGGATTTTTTTTATATAAGTGTATTCCCATTAAAGTTAATTTTTATGCATAAGTAGATGCATAAAGAATTTTTATATCAAAATTAGAATTCTCTTAAACTCTATGTTTAAATTCTATGAGTATTTGATAAATGAATAATTAAATACTCTAAGAGAAAAATTTCTATCATTTTATATTCCCACAGATTGTAAAAAGAAAATTCATGAATTCTATCGAGATCAAAATATTCAGATAAATGATTAATTTATTCCTCATTGGAATTCGTAACTAATTTAGAAATCAGTTAAGTAAATATTCAAAGAGAAAAATTCAGTAAAATAGTAACTAAATTAACAAACCTTTTCGAGAAAGATAGTTCAAGAAAAATCTTATTCGACTCGAGCCTTGAATCAGACTATGACCAAGATCAAACTCTTTTGTCACTTTCGAGAAAAGAAGGTGTGACCAGTTGAGAAAAATACACTCAACACTCCCACCAAATCTGAAACTAAGTTTAAGACCCTTTAAATTGATATGTGGATGAAGGTTATAGAACTCAAGGAATTCTGGTATGAAATTCATAATTCTGATCAAGAAGTTTTGGGGATATGAATTCAAGAAATACTCCTTGTATTCAAAAGAAAATCAGACTGAAAACTTGCTTAGAAACTCTATTTTCTTAAGGATTGTCTTACGCCGGAATGCTGGAGTGTAAGATTCCTCCCCAGCCCCTCAAGATGTCGAGTATCTTTCCCTGTAATCAATCCCCTTTTCAGAATAATAAAAGATCTTGTTTCTACCTGTTTTGGCCTAGAGAGAGAAAATTTTCTAGAGAGAGATAACTTAGTTTGTAGATATCTTTGGATGGAAAAATATCCTTTCTTATTAAAATAAATTCCCTTGAAATAGAAGTTTAAAAAGAATTTCCTAAGGTGCATTAGAAATAAATTATAATCTGCTAAAAAGACCTTAGCCTAAGGGTCTAGATTTTCTAAAAATTTTAGATTAAGGTTTTAAGTGGCCAATCAGATTAATCCAAATGTAGGGAGGAGATAAATTAAAGAAATAAAGAAACCCCCCCCAAAAAAAATGAGTAAATACTCACATAAGATGAAGAGTTGACTAAGGACCAAAGGAAATATTAAAAAAAATAAAATTTTGACACCTCAAAATGGGGATTCCCCCTCATGAAGGAGGCACCTTTTTTCTCATCATTGCTTTCCATTTTAAATCAATAAAATGAGATAATTCATCTCTCCTCTCTCCTAATTCAAGTCTAGTTCCAAAAAGTAACTTTAACTAACCCACAAAAATTGACCAAACTGATCTGGAAAATTCTAGAATCAGTTTGCTTGGTTTGAGGCTCACTTTTTCTTATAAATAGAAGCCTCCCCCTTTGTAAAAGCTTAATAGTGTTTATGCACTGTTACTCTACTCCTCCCCAGAGCCAAAAACATTGAATTCCCTTGATAATTCACTTGTTTTTGACTAATTCCTCTACAAATAATTGGTGGCCACTCTTGATCCAAACAAGAGTTGAACCCTCAATATCTCAAGCCAAAGGAAAGCTCACAAAACTCCATGTAAGTTAATAATTCTACTTTTTTTTAATTCTAATCTATGGTTTTTGGAATTCTTTGCTTTTTAATGTGAATATGGATGTTAAGCCTTGATGAAAAGGCTTCCCCCTTCTCTTCATTAAACATTTTAGCCTTTCTTTATCCTAAAATGAGTAACAAATAAAATGAGTTAAACTTTTCCTATTGATTACTCTTTAGAAGTTAAAAATTAATTAGACTAGAGTGCTTTATTTCATCTTGGGATAAATTTTGAATGTAAAATTTGAGAAATGGTCAACCATACAAAGGAGGCTATGGTAAAATTTTCTTAAATTTTGTGGAAATAAGTTTTATCTTTATGTTATTCAAAAAGAACAATCCCCACCATTTGTGCATTCTAAAAGAAATTCTTTTTATTTTAAAAGTGTTATTCCTATTTTATGCATAAATAGATGCATAAAAAGATTTTCTTTTATTATAAAAGTGTTATTTTCATTAGATTCGATTTCTATGCATAGAAAAATGCATATTGGATATTTTTTATTATAAAAGTGTTATTTTCATTAGATTCAATTTCTATGCATAGAAAGATGCATATTGGATATTTTTTATCATAAAAGTGTTATTTTCATTAGATTCAATTTCTATGCCTAGAAAGATGCATATTGGATATTCTTTTATCATAAAAGTGTTATTTTCATTAGATTTAAATTCTATGCATAGAAAGATTTGTTTTATTATAAAAGTGTTATTTTCATTAGATTTAAATTCTATGCATAGAAAGATGCATATTGGATATTTTTTTATATTATAAAAATATTATTCTCATTACATTTAAATTCTATGCATAGAAAGATGCATATTAGATAATTTTTTTAATTATAAAAGTGTTATTTTTATTAGATTTAAAATTCTATGCAAAGAAAGATGCATATTGGATATTTTTTTAAATTATAAAAGTGTTATTTTCATTGGATTTAAATTATATCCATAGAAAGATGCATAATAGAAATTTTTTTATTATGAAAGTGTTATTTTCATTAAATTCAATTTCTATGCGTGGAAGGATGCATAACAGAAATTCTTTTTTATTTTAAAAGTGTTATTCCTATTAAATTGATTTTATGCATAAATAGATGCATAAATAGATGCATAAAAGGATTTTTCTTTTACATAAAGGTGTTATTTCCATTAAAGAGTGATTTTATGCATAAATAGATGCATAATGAATTTTTATATCAAAATTAGAGTTCTCTTTAATTCTATGTTTGATTTCTATGAGTATTTGATAAATAAATAAGTAAATACTCTAAGAGAGAAAATTATATCATTTATATTCACTCAGATTGTAATGAGAAAATTCAAAAAATCTATCAAATAAGTAAATACTCTAAGAGAGAAAATTATATCATTTATATTCACTCAGATTATAATGAGAAAATTCAAAAAATCTATCAAAGTCAAAATTTCTAATAAATTATTAATTTATTCCTCATCAGAATTCGTGATAGTTTAGAAATCACTTAAGTGAATATTCATTGAATGAAATTCAATAAAATAGTAATTGAAATATCACCCCCTTTTTGAAAAAGATAGTCTAGGAAGAACCTTATCAGACTCAAAACTTGAATCAGACTATGACCAAGACCAAACTCTTTCGTCAGTTTCAAGGAAAGACGATGTGACCAGTTCAGAAAAATTCACTCAAATCTCCCACCAAATCCAAAACTAACTTGAGACCCTTTGAATTGATCTAAGGATCAAGGTTACAGAATTCGAGGAATTCTATTTTGGAATTCAGACCTATGATCAAGAAGTTTGGGGATGCGGATTTAAAATATACTATTCAAAAGAAAATTAAAACTAAAAACTTGCATAGAAACCTTATTTTCTTAAAGGACTGTCTTACACGAGAATGTTGGAAGGAGCATTTGGTATATGTGTTTTTCTAAACAGCTGGCAAGGAGTGTTTAAAGGACAGCTCATGCGGCAAAGCCTACTCAGGTCTTGACCAGCCTCGACACGGTTAAAATGGTGCGCTTCTGGTACGATGGACGAGGGCCGACAAAGCGGTCCCTGAGTGAAGTGCCAGGACACATAAGGAGGATCCTGGAGGGTTCTGACCACACGATGCACGGGCTCGCATGGTGCCAAGGATACCCTTGCGTATGTCGAGGAAGATATTGTATGATGGACCAATGTTTATGGTAATCTTACTGGATCTCATTGTGCTGACCAACTGGTCTTAACGGAGAGTCCAGAGTGATACTGTTTTTCAGAAACAAGGATTGGATGGAAATTTTAAGTTATGATATCTGTAACCAATAATTGTTTGTCAATGGATTGTTTTATAAGTTAAAGTTCAAGGAGAAGTGTGTGCGTATCTGTATTCTAAAGTAAAAGTTAAGAAAGGCATTCAATTATGGGTGGGTGAGTACTTGTCTGGTTCTACCAATTCCAGTGGATGGGCGGTGGCTTAACGGATAGGCCAGAAGGCCAGAATCAGTAGAGTTTTAATAATAGAATTGATTAATAGGAATACACTTAGAACTCAAGTAGTTAAATAAAAGCCTCTAGCCTTCTCAAATGAATAGATCAACGGTTGTGCCTCATCTGTAGAGTTTTAATAATAGAATTGATTAATAGGAATACGCTTAGAACTCGAGTAGTTAAATAAAAGCCTGAAGACTTCTCAAATGAATAGATCAACGGGCCATTAGGAAAAAAGCATTGATTTCTTCAAGTTAAGTTTGTAATAGTTTCCTTCTATCTGGTTTAATCAGATGAAGGTTAGTTTAGTCTCTTGACCCCGTTAGAATATTCAATAAGAAATTCAAAAAGGTGAAATCGTCCTCGTTTTTCGGGCAAGGAAAATTTTCTCGATTTCGGTTTCAGAATGACCACCAAATTTGTCTCATGCCCGGACATTCGAGGGCGAGGCCGCGAGTGGGAAACCCTGTCCCGCACAAGAGGAAGCTACTTCCCCTGCTAACCAACCAGGAATTCAGTGGGATCTCACATGGAGGGAGCATTTCGTATATGTTTTTCTAAGGGAACCTCGGTTGCAAGCTGGCGGGGAGTGTTCAAAGGACGGCTCACGTGGCAAAGCCAGGTCTTGACCAGCCTTGGTATGGTTGAAAAATGGTACGCTTCTGGTACGATGGGTGAGGGTCGATGAAGCGGTCCCTAAGTGAAGTGCTAGGACACCTAAGGAGGATCCTGTAGGGTTCTGACTAGGAGATGCACGGGCTCACGGTGCCCCATGCATATGTCATGGAAGATATGTATGATAGATGAAATGATTATTGTAATTTGTTACTGGATCTCATTTGCCGACGAGTTGGTCTCAATAGAGAGTCCAGAGTGATACTATTTTTTGAGAAACAAGGGAGTGGATGGAATGTTTGAGTTATGACATCGGTAACCACTAACTGTTTGTCAATGGATTATTTTATATGTTGAAGTTTTAAACAGAAATGTGTGCATATCTGTATTCGAAAAAGCAAAAGTTAAGAAAGGCATACAATTATGGGTGGGTGAGTCATTGTCTGGTTCTACCGATTCCAGTGGTTGGTGGGTGGTGACTAACCCATAGGCTGGAATCAGTGGAGTTTTAATAATTAAATTAAAATAATAGAAATACGCTTAGAATTTGAGTCGTTAAATAAAAACCTGAAGAATTTCTCAAATGAGTAGATCAATGGCTATGCTTGACTTCGGTTAGGAAAAAAACATTGATTTCCTCAAATGATTAGATCAACAGATGTGATTGATTTCGATTAGTAAAAAAGCGTTGATTTCTTCAAACTAAGTCAATGATAGTTTTCCTTCTATCTGGTTTAATCAAGTGAAGGATAGTTTAGTCTCTTGACCCCGTTAGAAAATTTGTTAAGAAAATAAAAAAGGTTGAATCATCCCCGTTTTTCGGGCAAGGGAAATTTTCCCGGTTTCGGTTTCGGAATGACCACCAGATTAGTCTCGTGTCCGGACATTCGAGGGCGAGGCCCTGAGTGGGAAACCCTGCCCCACGTATGAAGAAGCTACTTTCGCTCTGCTGCTAGCAATCGGGAATCCAATGCGCAGAGGGGCAGAGGGTTCTCACAGTAATGGAATTGTAGTACTCCATTATTGCAACCTTATAATGACAGGAGGAGGAGTTGCCAATGTTGAGGGTATATCATTAGTTAGCTCTATTGGCAGTAGAATGGGGGTTATAGTGTCACTGTGAAGCTTCTGCTTCCCTTTTTCTTGGGCAGTCTTTGTGGCGGAGGACACCTTGGGTTTCCATTGAAATATTGGGGACTACTGATGAGTGACACGAGGCAAAAGTTGGGGATCCAAATATGATTATTTCCCTCGTAGAAGTGTTGGGCTTGTAGGAGAGGCTTGGGGATCCACTACGGGGTTGGTTTTAGGCAAGGCTAAGGGTTTTATTGAGGATTGGGGTTCCGTTGGAGAGAGTTTAGGCTTACGTGTGTCTTGTACCACCCTGTAGGCTTGTGGATGGCAAATGTGTTGCTGACAAGGGGGAAGAGGAGCTTTGGGACAAGGGGAAGGGTTGGATCGTCGGGGGATCCACAATGTAAAATTGCCCTCATAATAGCCTTGTGTTGTGAGTGGTTTCTAAGGTACTGAGTGGGGAGATCGCATGCTGAGTGGAGTTTCATTAGTTTTGTTAACAATGTTAGTTTTGTTAGTTTGGTTAGTTTGGGTTGGTGGGTCAGCAACTTGTGGGGTAGCGATGTGAAACTGGGTTGCTGTTGAGCATGGTGGTAGGGAGGGTGTGAGAGGTATTGATGTGGTTGGAATGATGAGCGGCCTCTTTTTTAGTGGGATGGATTTGTGGGGGTGTGGTGATGGAATGATGGTGGGTGGTGAAGGGGGAATTTTATGGCATGGGGGAGCAGCAGGTACGGACTTGAAAGATCCCTTCCCCCTCCTCTGCGCATCAAATTTTGGGGTGCTAGCAGTAGAAGTAGCAACTTCTTGTGCAGGGCAGAGCTTCCCACTTGGGGCCTCACCCACGAATGTCTAGACAAGAGACTAATCCCTCGGTTCTTCCAAAATCGAACCCGAAAAAAACTTCCCTCGCCCAAAAGGCATAGGCGATTCCTCCAGGTAAATTAATTCTAACGTAGTCAAGAGCCTTAATTATCCTTTTGCATTCTGACCGAACCTGAAGGTCACATAGCCGGATCAAGGGAGGGAGGAGCTTACACTTGGATCATAGAGACCAATGCTTTTTTCCCCATCAGAGGCACAACCGTTGATTATTTTCTATAGAACAAGGATTATTCGTGATTTACTTCAACTATCGTAACTTGAATAGAATTGAATTTTATTATAGGAATCCATCAGTCCAACCTAACCCCATCCAATCCCATAGATTAGCCAACTGCCCAACCATTGTATTGATAGGATCCATTATAAAAATTTGGTTATGTTTTGTCCCCTGAACCAAGGAAAAGAGTTCCCACGCCCCCTAGCCAACACTCAAGCAAATTACAAAATAGACACACCACTTACGCACCCAATATGAAATTGCCTTTTTCACAGATTTAGCTATCTTTAAAACAGAGTTGGAACACGAAACCACATTGTTTCCCATCAGGATCATTAGTATTTCATTTCCCAGTACAATTTCCAATCATTTCTTCCTCGGCGTTCCTATGGCATCATTGGTAACTAGAACGCTCACCACATGCTCACACAAAGGGCCTTTTCAATAGTCCCTAGCCCATAGTACCTAGGAATATAATCATGTAAAATCTATATGGACTCTTGAAGATTAGCTAGATCAAACAACAAGATCAGCTAGATCAAACAACAAGATCCATGTAAAAGAGCCATGAAATACTCCATTGAAGACCAGAAAGGCCAATCAACCAGATCCATGCCTGTTCAGAAAACAACTGCAACTCATTTTTTTCCTCGGATGCACGTGTGGTTAGCCTAGGCGACCGAGATCCCAAGCACGTGTGGTTATCCTGGGCGACCAAGAGCCCAAGAACCGTATGGTCAGCACCCTCTAGGCTCTTTCGCAGGTCACCTAGCACTTCACTCATAGGCTCCTTCCTTGGTCCCTCATCAACCATACCAGAAGCTTACCCTTCATTGACTCTTCGTCAGCTATTGTGCAACCTTTTCACTTAGGTCCTTACGGCCTTATTCAACAAGATAGTCAAAATGCTTTCCCCAGCATTCTTGACATAAAACAATCGTTAAAAATAGATTTCATATACAAATAGAGTTTCCAACAAACTCCCATTATTCTACATCATTTCTGATTACTCCATATTTTTCTACATCAATTCTCATCACATCATTCCACATCCATTCATATCCATTCACATCGTCCTACATCCATTCACATCATTCCATATCTAATCACATCCATTCACATCATCCTACATCCATTCACATCATTCCACATCCATTCACATCATATCACATCCATTCACATCATATTGCATCCATTCACATCCCTTCACATCCATTCACATCATCACATCCATTTACACCATTCACATCATCACATCCATTCACATCCATTCACATCATCACATCCATTCACATCCATATCACATCACATCATATCGCATCCATTCACATCCATTCACATCATATCGCATCCATTCACATCATATCGCATCCATTCACATCATATCGCATCCATTCACATCATATCACATCCATTCACATCCATTTACATCTGTTCACATCATATCACATCCATTCACATCCATTTACATCCGTTCACATCATATCGCATCCATTTACATCTGTTCACATCATATCGCATCCATTCACATCATTCCATATCCAATCACATCATATCACATCCATTTACGTCCACCCACATCGTATCGCATCCATTCACATCCATGTTTTCTCGATGTATTCATATGAATATTTTCACATTCTTTCTCAAGTTTCTCAAGATAAAATATGCTCAATGTTCTTCTTTTTGAATAAAAGGTTCATGGGATTTACAAAATCGATTATACCCATATTTCTATAAACACTAATCCATTTATCTAAATGAATCATTTTCATAATTCTCATAAATTGAATGATTCTAGAAAATTTGTGCATAACCTTCTTTATTTTTCTGACACAATTGAATAATGCTCAAAACTTCACTTTTAGCATAAACTTTATTATGCATAAATTCATTCTCTAATGATATAAAATTTTCCATAGCCTCCCCATATTGTCTAAGAAATGATAATACTCAAAATTTCACTTTTAAATAAATAAAAATATCCATATTTTGAAATATGCTAAAAATTCCTCTTTTAATTTTCAAAATGTTTGTACCTACAATATCGTGGGAATTCCTCTTTTTGCATCTAAATTTTATGCATCTAAATCATTCTTTTAGCATAAAAATATATATGCCTATCATACTCACTTAACCATTTTGGTTCTTTAGCCTTTAACTTTGTGTCTATCGGATTCATTTTGACAACATAAATGAGTTGCTTCTTTCTAAGTCCTTTCAATAACCTAGACGCTTTTACTAATTTGCAGATCTGGGGATCCAAAAATTCCAGTTCCTTGAACTTTGTTCCCGTGAAGGTCACGGAAGGAAATGGTTCCATTATGACAGTGAATGTTAGCTTGATTTTTGTCGAGCCAATCCATTCCAAGGATTCCATCAAAAACTCCCAAAGGTAAGACTCCAAATTGGAAGTCAGCTACATTCCCATCTAGACTTAACTGAATACGATCTATCTCATGTGGTGAGTGAAAAGAATCTTCCCACTGGCCAATTCAACTTGCATAGGTTTCCCTGATTTCTATTCTAAGACTAGCTTACGCAGGCATCCTGGGAAAATAATTTATGAGTACTGCCTGAATCAATCAAAAGCTTAAATGGCTTACCCTTATACTCAGCTGGAGCATGGATGACAGAGAATTGACGATTTGTCCCTTGGTTTTCAATTGCGGCATAAATCTAACCTCTTTCCTCTTCCACTACTTTTGCTATCGTAACTGCTCTGGCTGCTGTGCAGATTGGGGCGGAACTCTTTCTCTTTGGTTACCCTAGTTCTGGGAGAGAGTTTTGAGATTACTCTGAACAGAGGCAGATGGTTGAGCTGGCGTCCTCTTGGGACTGCCTTGATTTTGGCTAGACACTTTGACTGATACGAAGGGGCTGGTCTCTACACTCTGGGTGCTTGACTTCCCTGTCCTCTTGACATGGCAAGAGTCGGGCATTCTTTAAGGTGGTGACCAAAACCCTAACACCTAAAACATCTGTTCTCCTAAGCTCATCCCTCTGAGTCCTTGAAAAAGGTGGGGCTCTTGATAAAGTGTTCTGAGGGAAGGGTCTTCCTTCACTTCTAAATCTCCCAGCATCTTGATTCTGATTAGGGCCTTGCTGCCTCTTTGGATGTGGAAAGTTTGAAGCACTTCTCGGGGTTTGGAACCTTTTAAAGTTTGAGGGTGCAGGCTTCAGTGCGGGACCTTAACAACAAATGCTTTGGCAAAGTCCTTTGCCATTCTGACAGCTTCTGCCATTGAGACTGGTTTGGCATTTTTCACTAAAGTGTCCAATGGCTCGTTCATCCCTCGAATGAATCTAGCCATCAGCTGCTCTTCATCCAAAAGTGGAGATTATTTGAGGAGAAGAGCAAATGCCTGATGGTATTCTTCAATTGTTCTGCTATCCTGCTTCAATTCCAAGAACTCATTCATTTTGGTTTCCAAGAAGCATGGAGCACAGAACTTCTTCCTGAGGTAAGCTTTAAGAGATTTGACCAGGTCTGGGTATTTCAATCGAGACGGTTTGTCTCGCAACGGTTCCTCCATGCGCCCCTGGCCGTTTCCACAATTTTCAATCTGGCGAGAGCCATCTTGCTCCTCTTATCATAACCAGTTACATCAAAATACTCTTCCATTTCCTCGATTTCCCCTTCACCCTTGAAGAGACCAGGTTGGGATCGATGCAGGGCTTTACATTTGCTCTTCTTTGCAAAGAGTTGGTGTTTCCTTAGCATTTCGAGGACCTTGCGCACATGATCTTCATGGTCTGTAGCATTCTTTGAGTATACCAAGATATCATCAAAGAAGAAAAGAACAAAATCATCCAAGTATTCTCTGAGAATATCTTACCTAAGACGATTGAATGTCGCAAGGGCATTAGTCAATCCAAACGGCATGAGTGTGAACTCATAATGCCCATAGCGAGTATTGAATGCTATCTTTGGGATGTCCTGCTCCTTGATTCTGATTTGGTAGTACCCAGATTTGAGATCTATCTTTGTGAACATTTGGGTCCCACTTAACCGATCCAGAAGCTCATCAATCCTAGGAATAGGATACTTATTCTTAATTGTTAATTGATTCAGTCCTCTCTGCAGTCAATACAGAGTAACGTTCCATCTTTCTTCTTTTGAAAGATAACAGGCGACCCCAAGGTGAGACACTGGGTCTGACGAACCCCTGTTCTAAGAGTTATCTTAATTGTTCCTTAAGTTCTATGGCTTCAGGGACTGGCACTTTTTATGCACACTGGGCTACTGGCTAAGCTCTGGGGGTTAATTCGATCTCATGATCTACTTCACGAGATGGAGGCATCTCAGTCAGCTCTTCAGGAAACACATCTGCATACTCACTTAACCACTCTGGTTCTTTAGCCTTGCATTTTATGTCTACTGGATTCATTTTAACAACATGCATAGCTTGTCTCTTTCTGAGCCCTTTTAATAGTTTGGAAGCCTTCTGGGGATCCAAAAATTCCAATTCCTTGAACTTTATTCCCGTGAAGGTCAAGGAAAGAGATGGTTTCTTTGTGACAGTGAATGTTAGCCTGATTCTTTTGGAGTCAATCCATTCGAAGGATTCCATCATATAT
Source organism: Cibotium barometz (assembly GCF_041138505.1). Classification (NCBI taxonomy): domain Eukaryota; kingdom Viridiplantae; phylum Streptophyta; class Polypodiopsida; order Cyatheales; family Cibotiaceae; genus Cibotium; species Cibotium barometz. The sequence continues at coordinate 42,313,822 of NC_141059.1, read as the reverse complement.
TCCCATGCGTAGGACTCTTAACTGGCACTCTGTTATGTTCCAATCTAGGCTAAACTAAATAAGGTCAGTCTCAAGGTGAGTGAAAAGAATCTTCCTACTATATAGGTTTCCCTGATTTTTTATTTAGGACTAATTTACGCACACATCCTAGGGAAATAAAAGAATGAGTACTCCTTGATTTTTGATTTAGGACTAATTTACGCAGACATCCTAGGGAAATAAAAGAATGAGTACTGCCTGAATCAATCAAAAGCTTGAATTACTTACCTTGGTACTCTGCTGGAGTTTGGAGGACTGAGAATTGATGGTTATTCCCCTGATGCTCTATTGTTGCATGGATCTGTCCTTTCTCTTCCTCTACTTCCTCAGCTATGGTGACTGCTCTGGCTCCTGGAGTTTGAGGTGGAACTCTCTCTCTTTGGTTATTCCATGGGAGGGAGTTCGGAGACTGCTTTGCATGGAGGCTGCAGGCTGAGCTGAAACTCTTCTTGGGTTACCTTGATTCTAGCGCGAGGGACCCTAATTGGACTGATATGAAGGATTCGGTCTTTGAACTCTGGGACCTTGGCTTCCTTGGCCCACCGAAGGAGATGGGAAATCCTTGAGGTGGTGCCCGAATCCCTGACATCCGAAGCATTTGTTCTCGCTTCGAAGCTCTTCCCTTTGCATTTTGGAGAGAGTCGAAGTTCTTGAGAATGTACTTGGGGGGAAAGGTCTTCCTTCATTTCTGAAGCTTCCCGTCTCCACATTGTGGTTAGGACCTTGGTGTCTCTTTGGAGGCAAAAAAATGGAAGAACTTCCCGGTGTCTAAAATCTTTTAAAGGATGAGGGAGCTGGTTTTGGCGAGACTTTCACAATGAAGTCTTTGGTGGCAAAGTCCTTCGCCATTCTGACAGCTATAGCCATGGACACTAGCTTGGCATTCTTGACCAGTGTGTCCAAGGGTTCGTTCATTCTCCGAATGAACCTAGCCATGAGTTTCTCTTCATCTAGAGGTGGTGAATATTTGAATAGAAGAGCAAAGTCTTGGTGATATTCCTTGATGGTTTTGCTCCCTTGCTTTAGCTCTAAGAATTCGTTCATTTTGGTTTCCAAAAACCCAGGGGGACAAAATCTCTTTCTCAAATAGGTTTTAAGGTCGTTCCAGGACTGAGTATTCCTGTCTAGATGGTTGGTGTCACAATGGTTTCTCCATGCCACCCTGGCTGTTTCCACTATTTTTAGCCTGGCAAGAACCATTTTGCTTCGCTCATTGTAGCCTGTGACGTCAAAATATTCTTCCATAGCTTCCACCCATTTCTCCACAGCCTCGCCCAAGTTCTCCCCTTCTCCTTTGAAGGGTCCTGGCTTAGTTCTATGAAGAGCCTTGTAAACATTGGGGTCAAGCTTATCATCTTCAGAGAGAGGGTCTAGCTGATGGCCACGGTTTCCTCGTCTCATGATTCTGCCAAAAATGATATATTAATAAATTTTTATTTTGATATCATCCAGGAGATCCTAAGACTTAAGGGATTCGGAAAACAATTTCTCAAACAAGATAAATGATCTTATTGGAGATCTATGACATATGTCCAGTGACAGATTTTTTTATATCAATTCGTCCATAAACAATCACTTATACAATAGGGAATTTTTCTCTAGAAAACATTTCTTTATTTATATAAAAGTTGTAATATGTACATAGAGCAGCTCGGCTCCAGAAATCAAAATCTCCTCGAGAGACACATAAGATGGCGGTACTGGGCCATAGCCATGCCCTGATACAAACGTTCTCTTACTGCCAAAGGAGCTATTATCTTCTTCTTTAGGAATAAAGTGACTAAGGAGTCTGTAGATTTGGCATGAAAGTTTGAAATTAGGAGGCATTGAATAATATAGAATGACACCATGTACCACTTTCAGCTTCATCAAAATCATGGCCAATGAGAGGTTCTGCCTCACCATTGCACACTGGTCGCAAGAGGCGTGGACATACTACCCTGCAAACCACTTATGTTGTCGTCTCTCTGCCCGCTGGGTCAAGAAAATATAAATCCTCAAAATGGTGCAAGTCTGACTTGGCTTGTTTGAGTTGCTACAGAAGAAGAGATGAGATGCTCGAAGGCGAACACAGTCATGTCTTGTTGACTGGATGAGGTTGGGAACACTAGATAAGTATGGAACTTCCATCTAAAAATAATAATTTCTTTGATTTAAGAATTCTTTATTAATGAGACTTGCGGAAGGAAAATACATTATGAAAAATGTTTTTCTGAGTTTTTTATTATCAATTTCTGAAAAGAATTTATTTACCCTTATTAGCTTTCAACAAAGCTCTGATACCAGCTGTGAGGTCCCTGCCTCCTCCGCGGTGCCCTCCCAGCGGGCGGAAGCGGCATCGCCTCCTGTGCGGGGTGGGGATCCACACTCGGGGCCTCGCCCACGGATGTCAAGGACGAGAGGCTAGCCCGAGCAGTGCCTTCGAGACCCTCACCCGAAAGGCACGGGCAATTCCATCATGGGAAAAATCGTCTATAACGGGGAATTACTCTAACAGGTCAAAGTCTTAACTAGTTAAAGTGATGTGACGGAACTTGAAGTCACATAGTCAGATCAAGAAGAGACTTGCTTGGTCCCTGGAATCACCGCATTTTTCCTCATTTACGAGGCACAGCCACTAATCCCCTCCCACAGAACAAAGTCTTCTCAGGATTTAAACTAATTAACGTAACTAATCATATCTAGTTGTTTCTCAGGAATCCTCCGATCATCCAGCCTCAGCTCATGGGTTAGCCAACCACCTGACCACTATATTGGTGAGATTCTTTTATAAAGATTTGGTTGTGTTTTTTCCCGCGTGCCGCAGAAAAGAGTTCCCAGGCCCCCTAGCCAGGTGATTCATGCAAAAATTAAGGTTGGCATACCACATACACACCCCAAACACCATATTAGATAATTTGGAAAAAATCCGATTCCCATTTGAAAAATGGGATCATGGTGAACCTATCCAAGCTTTTGTCAAAACCCCATCATGTGACATATCATTGGTGAAGAGTAGGATCTAAATCTATAATGTCCGACAAATTTAGAGTTAATATGCTCAAGATATGGCTAAAACTATGTTGAAAAGGTAATTCCCAAAGTATGAGATTTTTCCCAAATTATCTAATATTGCCTTCCAATATGAAATTACCATTTATAACAGATTCGAGTGGCTTTAAAACAATCCTTCAATAGAAATCATAATATTTTTTATCATCATTTTTCAAAATTCTGAGTCCACTGTATTACAATAATATCCTCTGGACTCTCCGTTGAAGACCAACTAGACTCTCCGTTAAAGACCAACTGGCCAACCAACGAGATCCAGTATCAAAATTTGGTTCCCAAAATTCTTTCCTTTTAGTTCACTCAAAATCTTCCTCGACGTACGCATGGGTGTCCTAGCAACCGCGAGCCCGTGCATCACCTGGTCAGAACCCTCTGGGATCTTCCTTAGGTGTCCTAGCACTTCACTCAGGAACTCCTTGGTCGGTCCTCGCCCATCATACCGGAAGCGCACCATTTTAACCATATCAAGGCTGGTCAAGACCTCGGCAGGCTTTACCGTGCGAGCAACGTCCCTTGACGACTTCCCGCAGGTGTTCCAAACAGTAAACCTCCTCTTAGAAAAACACGAGCCAAATGCTCCCTCTAGCATTCTCGCGTAAAACACTCCTTTGAATTAAAAAAACAGAGGTTTCAATGCAAGTAAAATTCCAATTTGAGATTGGTTCCAAAAACCCTTTTTCCATAATTCCCAGTTTCATGAATGATGAGGATCCTTGATCTCTCATCAGGGTAATCTACCCATCATTCAGTCTCATTGTCCAACTAGATTCTTGGTGAGTTCGGTCAGGAAAAACTAGTTTAGTTCCGGTAGGCTATTCTTTGTGATTAGAAACTGGAATTGGTCACACAAAGTTTTTACTTGTTTTGATTCACATCGCGAAAATCCACTGGTTGGTTGATTAAAATCATTTGTTTTGTATTTTCTTGGAGATTCCCCGGAGTTTGGAATGTTGACTGAGCATCGAAGCATTCGAGTCTTCACTGAGAGTGGGGAGAACAAGTAAGTGCCCCTATTTGCCCTCAACAAGTAAGTGCCCCTATTTGCCCTCAACATTCAAGCAATTTTCAATTTCTATGTTTTTTTTCATGTTTGCATTTTTTATTTAATCACTCAAGTAATCTCAATCCATTAGCTTAAACCATGCATTGTAGTTATTAATAAGTAGCTAGAGACTAGCTACCTCCTTGTAAAAACAAAAACATCAAAAACCTTGAGAAGGTACCTGGATCAACATGCTGATTGGAGAGGTTCCCAGGCAAAATTGCATTTTTCCAAGATTTTCTGAGAAGCAAACATCCATGGGAAAGTTCAAGGATCGCCTATTCCAACTTTGCTACGCTTGTTCCTTCTATTTGCAACCCAAATTTGGTAGATTTGTTGCCTAAATTTGGCAGGAGCATTAAAATTAGTTTAATTGCATTTAATTAGGCCTCACATGCATTGAAGTGCATTTAAACCAGGAGAATTTTGTACTGTCAGAGTGGCTGTCACACCTGTAAGCCAGTCATATTTAAAAATTCCTTGCGTGCACTATTGATAGTGACATGGACATACATTCCAAGTATTGCCACGCCCGCTCGCTCCTTGTCTTCGAGCGAATGCCTATTTGAGTTCCTCGTTTGCAACTTGCCATGTCTATTCCTCCACGTAGCCCATCAACTCGCACCTCCTTTCCTTCTCCTCTCTGAGAGCAAATGCTTATGCCAATCTTGAAGCGAACATCCGCGGCATCAGCTTGCCACACCCATTCCAATTGGCTTCATTCCAAACGTTTTATCCTTCCTGCCAAAAGCAAACACCCATTCCAGTTTGCAATCTCATTCCGAATGTCCATTCCCTTCCTCACCAGAAGCATACGTGCATTCCATCTTGATTTCTTCGAAGCTCATGCCGTGCGAGTTGAAAAGCAAATGTCGGTTCCTTCTTTCACTAGGAGCATACGCCCGATCTCGCTCACAAGCATATGGTCGTAAAAAAATATTTAAAAACTCCTTCTTTTCTTAGAGGGTTTTGCACAATACTTCTATACTCCCCTGCACCTACGCTTGGGTAGGTTGGTGAGAAATAACCCTCTCTTCGACGAAGTAAGCTCTCTAGATGCCCCTTCACAAATCAAATCGGACCCATCGGTAAATACTATGTGGAGTTAAACGGTGCTTGTCTTTGACAGTACTAGTGAGAGAAAGGACCTCCCCCCAGTAGTGGACTCTAGACCCTGAGGCAAGAGAGCTCGAACCACAGTGTATGGACAGACCATTTGTCCAGGAACCTACTCCTATCTCTGCAACTCATTCTTAGCAAAGAGTTGCATCAAGGTTTCATAATTTTATCCTGGGAAACACATAGTTCGTAGAACCGAAAACTAGAGTGAGAGATACGGATCAACCTTAAGAAAATGGGCCCACTCCTTCTCTAGATCCTAGAGTGGAAGTCGGCCATAGCAAGAACCATCAAACCCACACCCAACTACCAGACTGGAGAGCCATACTTGTCTCGGGGGTGGTAGACTCGTTCATAGCTCTCAAAACCTTGCCAAACCAAGAACTAGGTCCATCTTCCCAAAGGCCTGAGACATCACACCAAAGAGAATGGGTCTACCCAGGCCCATCACCGCAAAACAGGGCCCATTGGTCTATCAGAAGTACCCACCTCAAGGGGCTCACCCAGTGTACCAAACACAACCACATGGGCCACAACCTGGTCATCCTAGAGGGCTAAGACCCTGGTATACTATCCACCCGGTTCCGCTCGTCTCCCCCACAACCAATTCCCAAACTTGGAACACCTACTCCAGCCATGATAGGGCTTACACCACCTGAAATGTTAAGGATTGCCATGGAAATAGGGAGGGGGGTAGCCGCTGGCATTACTTCCCCTGCACCAGTTTAACCTAGGTAGGAGCGAACCAAACCAGCAAACATCTCAAAGCTGATCATGAAGTTTGATGGGCAGACCCTTTATTTGAGAATCCAAGATGATCCATGATTGGGATAATGACCACATCTTCATTTGGAGAAAAGATCTTACCTTCAAGATGTGTAAAGTACACCCCACGAATGGCAGACCATTTACAGAGGACTCAGTCTCACAACTACACAAACTACTGAAGTTCATCTATTCTAGATGTGCCATAAAACACTCAAAGATGAGAGGGAGAGTGAGGATTGCGCACCACTTTGAGCCGTAAGACTCTGAGAACTGGATGCATATCCTTGCTACCCTGGACATCTTATCTAGAAAATCTGGCATAATATTTGCCACAATGGATGGGCAAGAGCTTACATCATTATATATGCTTAGTTCAGCATATTTACCCAATATAGCCGCACAAGAGCATGAACAGGTTGTTCAAGCCAAGCCATCAAGGAGTGCATGCTCCCATAAAAACTCATAAGCATGAAGGATTCCCTAGGCCAGAGCGGTATATCTTCCTAGAAAATTCTAAAACCGATTGGTTGAAATATGTGGGTGCGGTGGAAGCACACATGAGAATTTTAATGAAATGTGGCAAAAAGAGTTTACAAATAGTTCTCTTTTGGTCCACACTACTGTCCCACAACCAGTTGAACCCATTCAACTAGAACTAGTCCATGAAAAACTTTGTCGCTCTATACACAAGGCACGCAACAAAAAGTTAGCCCTCATAATAAAAAAGAAGCCAAAAGGCTAATTGAGAGGAAAGTGCTAATTCAAACTTGGTTGACTGGCAGCCTATAGATAGTATTGTGGGAATCTTTGATGCTTTTCATGCATCTATTGGTGAGTAGGTATACAAAGAAACATTAAGCAGGTATGGCAAAGAGAGGATTTTTCTTTTATAATGAATTTTACACGGCACCTCATAGTGTTACAGGTTATGGATCTTTGAAAGCATTACCACTGCCTTCATTCAATAGTCCAAAAAATGGCCAATACCAACAACAGAAACAACTGAGTGCTTTAGATTAAAGATATACCAAGATGTGTAGAGGTTTATAAGACCAAATGTAGCAAGTCGTCATGTGAAAATCGTTGTCTTTATGCCATTGCATGTTTTTGTTGACTTCTTTTATCGAGGAGGTCAAAAAAACATCGTCAATGTTTATCTGTAAATCACAAAAATGTTTGGATTTCTTAGGTCAAAATTGGGATGTGAAAGAATTAAATGGGGTTACCTGCAAAATCCATATAGAAAATCTATTGTCTATAAATATATGATTGGCTCCGAGAATTTTATTTTAGCCTTTCATTATATGAGACGGCATTATGTCAATATTAGAAAACTTGTAGCAATTGATCAAGACTTGGAGGATGACATTAAAAATCCATTGATGTTATTAGAGGTACGGTTTGAACATGAGATCTTGACAGTACTCAATATAAGGTGAAACATCTCACTGTGTCAAGTGAGAACAGACTTGGCAAATGAGGATGACCTACAAGTGCCTAATGACTATGTGTTCAAGTGCAGCGACCATAAGGTATGTTATTCAATCTAACCTCGAAAAAGTATTCATTTCAAAACTATGCCATAATCATTATTACTGATATACATTACTTTGATTTTTGGAAATAGGTACTAAGGAGAAAATAAGGACCATTCAATGTAAAGATATTACAAGGAAGCAAGTTTTTGTGGTGCAAACGACTATCACATAGCGATAAATGGAGATAAATGGAGATAAATGTATTTTTGACAGCATATAGTTACATCAATCATGACAACATTTTGTATGTCTTAGAGCAATAGAAACTAAGACAAATATTCTACATTTTTTTCCTACGAAGTGTGCTCTTGGGTGTGGGAAGATTCTTGTTGGGGTAGTGAAGCTAGTCATTGAGGGGGTGCTTGCTCTTCATGACACTCTTGGGGTGGTTGCTTTTCTGGACGCTCTTAGGGTGGTTGCTCTTGGAGATGGGAAGCTTGCTCTTTTGGAACAGAAGCTTGTTGTCGTTGCGGGGTTGAAGCTTGACTTTATGCAATTTGCTGTTGTTGTCGAGAACTAAAAGCTTCCAAATTGACATCTTTGGATCCATCAAATTCTGGAAGCTCGATAACCAACCTGTCGACTTGTGTTCCGGGTAGCGGTTGGTCTTGGTGATGGCGTTGGTGGAGGGGGCACAAACACAATAGGGATATTTGTGAGATCCCCGTTCCCACCACGCAATGGATTTGGGGTACTAGCAGCGGAAGCAGCACTTCATGTGCGGGCAGGGTCCCACACTCGTCGGGGCCTCGTCCATGGATATCCGGACAAGAGACTAATCCGTCGGTTTTTCCAAAACCGAACCCGAAAAAACTCCCCTTACCCGGAAAGCACGGGCGATTCCACCAAGATAACTTTTTACTCTAACGTAGTCAAGATCATTACTGATCATGCTGATTCGACTGCACCTATAAAGATACTCATTCGGATCAAGGAAGAAACTTGCACTTGGATCATTGGGATCAATGCTTTTTTCCCCATCAAGAGGCACAGCCGTTGATTCCTATCCATAGAACAATTACTATCCGGGATTTATTTTATCTATCGTAATAACAAAAATTGAGTCTCGATTTACGGATCCATCAGTCCAGCCTAACCCCATCCGCGATCCCATGGGTTAGCCAACCGCCCAACCACTGTAGTGATGGGATCCAATTTAGAATCACCTGTAATCCGCTCAAGGATGTTTAGAAGACCTTACCCGGTAGGCCAAGCTCTCAGATCTGATAGAAATTGGTGTGCTCCAAGCTTCACAGCTTCAATGGCAAGCTTCACAACAGCTTCTCTTCACAGCTTCTTCTCCCTCTACACTCACTCACTCATAAACCATAATAAACAGCACAAGGCTCTGATACCATGTTGAAAGAACGATAGAGGGGGAGGAGACACACACACAGGAGAAAACCCTAATGTATATTGCAAACCCTAACCATAGAGGGAAGCCATCTCCCTTCTCACACAATGCATAAAGGCATAATCCATAATACACACAACACACTATGAGTTGTGTCCACACACATCTAACCCTAGCTAATGTCCACACACTATGACCAGCTGGACACGCGGTCATTTATGTCTCACACATGTTCCTACCTAACATGCCAGCACATAGCATAGCTGGCGTACACTGACATCGAGCTTGAATCTCAACAGCCCATGATAGCCTAATAGTTGGACATCCAGGGTTTCTAAAAACCTATATGTCAGTGAAGAAAAGCTTCTTCTGGCTAGGACTCAAAAAGGATGTACTTGATCATGTAAGGAAATTCTTAATGTGCCACAGATGAAGTGGGAATGCATCAGTATGGACTTTGTCACTGGATTACCTTCAGTGCAATCAGGTTACAACTCCATTTTTGTGGTAGTTGACAGGCTAATCAAAGTTGCCTATCTGATTCCAGTGAAAGAAACATACTCTGGAGTGGATGTTACTAGAGTTTTCCTTAAGGAGATCTTCAGATTACATGGTTTCCCTAGGAGGATAGTAAGTGACCGAGATCCCAAATTCACATCGAAATTCTGGACTTCATTCTTTGAAGCAGTAGGAACTTTCTTGGATCTCAGCACAACCTACCACCCTGAAATAGATGACCAGACGGAAAGGGTGAATCAAGTAATTGAAGATATCTTTCGGTCATGCTGCAGCAGCAGCAGGGAACCCAAGAAGTGGTTAAGTTATTTGCAGGTGGTCGAATTTGCTTACAATGCTTCTTATCATCGGAGCATTGGGATGAGTCCTTTCAAATCTTTGTATGGACAAGATTGCCTTACACCGTTGACTTGGTCTGACCCATTGAAATGTCCAGACAAATGCTTGATGAAATGGACCAGCAGATGCAATCAATCCATAAAGATACAAAGGTAGCCCAAGACAGGCAAAAGCAATATGCAGATAAAAAGAGATTCGAGAGAGAGTTTGAAGAATCAGATATGGTCTTCATTCGAGTACGACCAAAAAGAAGTTCCTTATCCTTAGGGAAGTACAAGAAGCTCTCTCCCAGATATTGTGGGCCATATCTTGTCATAAAGAAAATGGGCGATCTAGCCTACAAACTTCTTCTGCCTCCCCATCTCAAGGTACATGATGTATTCCATGTCAGTTTGCTTAAGAAGTATGTATCTAGCTCGAATCACGAGCTTGATGAGATGAGCAATCGATCTCTCCAACTCAAGGCCAGATGGTACTCCAACCTAAAGAAAATCCTTGACGTTTGAGACAAGATTCTGAGAAGGAGAGTCCTCAGAGAATTCTTAGTAAAGTAGAAGTTCTTCCCTCTAGACGACGCCACCTGGGAGAAAGAGGAAGAGTTGGCGAAGGATTCCCCTCACTTTGCGAGATGAGGACATCTCGCGTTTTTCAAGTGGGAGAGGATGTAAGATTCCTTCTCATCCTAAATATCAAATAAGCCTCTACTTCAATCCCTTGTAATCATTCTATGATTCTGAATACAAGAAAATATCATTTTTCCTTGTTTTGCCTAGTGAGATAAAAAAATTCTAGAGAGTTGTAAATCAAAATTGGGATATTTTTGGATAAATAAATTCTTCAAATATCAAAAAATATTTCCTTGAAACAGAAAATCAAAATAGATTTTCCAAGGTGCAATTGGAATTAATTAAAATTGATTCAAAAGACCTTAGCCAAAGGGTCCAGATTTTGGAAATTTTTTTGATTATGGCCCAATTAAGGTTCCTATGGATCAATAAGATAAATCCAAGTGTTGGGACAAGATAAATCCAAAGAAAAAAAGAAAATACCCAAAAATGAGCAAATGCCCACATAAGATGAAGAGTTGACCAAGTACTAGGTTTATTAGTTTAAAAAAATGGTGTATTAATTAAAAAATGAGATATTTTGGAGTAATCATGCATTTTTGACACATGTGTAAGGAAATGGGAGACCTTCAAGGAGGCGCCTATTTCACATGCTTGGATGAGTTTAAAACTAAAAAATAATAGGATATTTTTATCTCTCCTCTCTCCTAAATCAAACCAAATAAAAAAGGGAGACAAACTTGTCCAAAACTTGTCCAAATTCAACCAAACTAAAGCTGAAAAATTCTAGAACTCAGTTGGACTCAGTTAGTGGCCTCCCTCTCTTATAAATAAACCCTCATTCCTTTGTATTATTATCTGTGAACTAAACTATGTCGGTATTATTACTCTAAAACTAAGCTTAATTTCTATTATCCTCTAAAAACCTCTACAAAATTTAAGAGATTGGAGCTTCTCTCTCTCTTCAATCTTCCTTCATGACTCCTACGACATACCAAACCAATTGATTGGTTGGGGGCCTCTACAATGACTAAAGAATCAAGCATTTTAGGAGGTAAAGAGTGGATTATGGTCTTTTTTCTATAATTTCTAAATGTTTCTTTCTTCTCAACCTCTTTCAAGCTTGAGAAGCTTGAATTTGAATGGATTTTGAATATTATTGAAATGCTTTAATGTATTGTAATAAAGAAACACATAAATTTCCATTTATGCTTAATTTTAATGGTTTCTAAACATTTCTCTCTCTCTCTCTCTCTCTCTCTCTCTCTCTCTCTCTCCCCAAAGAAAGGTCATTCCTATGACCTATTCTCAATCCAAATGAAGCTTCTCATGAAGCATTTCTCTAGTCCAAAAGTAATTTTTATGCTTGTCTCATTCGAGGCCAAAATAATGGCTTTTTAATGCTTTTATGATATTGTTAGGGGTTAACTTTACCTAAGTTGGAATATCCGAATTCTATATATGTGAATGATCCTTTTGGGTAGTTGCTTAGGGATTCGTGAGAAAGGAGAGATATGAAGAGATATAGTTAGTTGATCATGGGAAGGCGCATAACTGATATTCAGAATTGTAGAAGATGAGGAAGCGGAAATGTAATCCCTTGCATGATTATGATATCAATGAATTCTGATCATCTGTTCAGGGTTATTGTGTGTAGTGGATTTTCTGCATGATGTTTCGTATTCCGTTTTACTGTTATGATTTTCTGCTAAAGGGAATGTCTTTGTGTTAGTGTTTGTTCTTTTATGATATTTTCCATTACCAAGTATCAGGCATTTAGTGCCCAGATACACATTGGCGATCCTGCGGTGTTCGCATACTCAGCATTGTCTTGTTTTGTTGGGTATGGGGTTGTTTTGTATTAATAAAAAACTATGAGCAATATTAAAAATATGAGATATTTTGGGAATAATGATTTTATTATGACACATATGTAAGGAAGGGGAGTCCCTTAAATGCTCACATAAGATGAAGAGTTGAAAATGTACAAGGCTTATTAGTAAAAAACTATGAGCAATATTAAAATGATTCCATTATGACACATATGTAAGGAAGGGGAATTCTTTAAAGGAGGTGCATATTTCACATGCTTGAATGAGTTTTAAACTCATAAAAAATTAAGATATTTCATCTCTCCTCTCTCCTCATTCAAGTCTAGTTCCAAAAAGTTAGCTTAATTGACCTAAAAATGGTCAAAAAGTGACCAAACTGACTTGGAAAATTCTAGAATCAGTTTGTTTGGTTAGGAGCTCAAATTTTCCTATAAATAGAAGCCTCCACTTGTTGAAAAAAAACAGTCTCTTATGCTTTGTTACTCTACTCCACCTAAGCCAAAATATATAATCTCTTATGCTTGTTACTCTACTCCACCTAAGCCAAATTAGATAAAGTCTTATGCTTTGTTACTCTACTCCACCTAAGCCAAATTAGATAGTGTCTTATGCTTTGTTACTCTACTCCACCTAAGCTAAAATATATAGTGTCTTATGCCTTGTTACTCTACTCTACCTAAGTCAAGAGCTGTGAATTCTTTAATAATTCACTAGTTTTTGATACTTCTCTCTTTCTTCAATCCCCATTGGTGGCTCCATCAACATACTAAACCAATTGATTGGTTGGGGGCCTCTACCGTGAATAAAGAATCGAGCAAATTATAAGGTAAGTATATTGAATTTTGATCTTTTCTATAATTACTCAATGATTCTCTCTTCTCAACCCCTCTCAAGCTTGAGAAGTTTAATTGGTATGGTTTTTTTTAATGCTATTGAAGTTAATTGGTGAATAGTAGTGAAGAGTTACATAATTTAATAAATGCTATAGAAGTAATTTCCACTTATATTTAAATTCTAATGGTTTTTATAATTTCTCTCTCTCACTCAAGAAATGGTCATACTCATGACCCATTCTCAATCCAAATGAAGCTTTTCATAAAGCTTTTCCTTAATCCAAGATTAAGCTATGCTTGAGGCCAAATTAATGGCTTTTTGCTATGCTTTTAGTTTATGCCCATTGATGATTCAATCCATTATGGATTGATGACCCAATTAGAGACCATTCTAATTGTTTTCTTAATGATCCAATTAGAGACCATTATGGATTGATGATCCAATTAGAGACCATTCTAATTATTTCTTTAATAATGAGCTTTATCCCTTAGAAAAAAAATTGAGATTTATCAGTCATAGTAGCTGAGCTATGGCAAAATTTTTATAGAAATTACGCATAAAATAAATTCATTCAAAGCATAAAAAGAGGACTTCCTACCATATTCTAGGAACTATCATCCTAGATTAATTAAAAGAATTTTATTATGCATGGAGATGTGGATGTTGCATGTAGATGTAGATGTATGGATGTGAGTGTGAATGTGGAGGTGGATGTATGCATGGGATGTGGATGTATGCATGTAGAAATAGATGTGTAGATGAGGATGTAAATGGAGATGTGGATGGATGCATGTAGATGTAGATGTATAGATGTAGATGTGAATGGAGATGTGGATGTATACATGTAGATGTAGATGTATAGATGTAGATGTGGATGTGGAGGTGGATGGATGCATGTAGATGTAGATGTATAGATGTAGATGTGAATGGAGATGTGGATGTATGCATGTAGATGTAGATGTATAGATGTGGATGTGGATGTATACATGTAGATGTAGATGTATAGATGTAGATGTGGATGTGGAGGTAGATGGATGCATGTAGATGTAGATGTATAGATGTAGATGGGAATGGAGATATGGATGTATGCATGTAGATGTAGATGTATAGATGTAGATGTATGGAGGTGAATGTGAATGTGGATGTGGATGTATGCATAGAGATGTAGATGTATGCATGTAGATGTGAATGTACGCATATAGATGTGGATGTATGGATGTGAATATACGATATGCGATGTGAGGGAATCTGAAGTGATGAGATAGAAATGATGTGATGGGATGAGTATACATATAAATGGAATATGGAATAAGTAATGTAGATTGATGAGGGATAATGTGGAAAAATGAAAGTTAAAATAGAAATTGTGTTGTAAACTGTTTGTAAATACTGTTTGTAAATGCTGTTTGTAAATGATTGTTTTATGTCAAGAATGCTGGGGGGAGCATTTTGACCGTCTTGTGATTAAAGTCGTGATGGTAAAGTTGCAACTGCTGACGGGGAGTCAATGAAGGATGTCTCGCGTAGCAAGGTCGGCCGAGGTCTTGACCAGCCTCGGTGCGATTAAAATGGTGAGCTTCCGGTACGGTGGATGAGGGGCCAAGGAAGCGGCCTATGCGTGAAGCGCTAGGTTACCTGCGAAGGATCCTAGAGGGTGCTGACCATACGGTGCTCGGGCTCTGGGTTGCCTAGGATACCCATGCGTGCGTCGAGGAAGATATTGGAACAGAGTTGGAGTTGTTTTCTGAAATCGAGCATGGATCTGGTTGATTGACCTTGCTGGTCTTCAATGGATGAGTCCATGGCTCCTTATATGGATCTGTTGGTTGATCTTGCTGATCTTCAACTAGAGTCCATCTTGTTAAGTGATTATATTGCCAAGTATTATGGGCTAGGAACTATCGAAACGGCTCCTGAGCGTTCTAGTTGCCAATGATGCCATAGATACTCTGATGAAGGAATGCTTGTACATTTTCAACTCTTCATCTTATGTGAAATATGCACCTCCTTTAAAGAACTCTCCTTCCTTACATATGTGTCATAATGGAATCATTTTAATATTGCTCATAGTTTTTTACTAATAAACCTTGTACATTTTCAACTCTTCATCTTATGTGAGCATTTAAGGGACTCCCCCTTCCTTACATATGTGTCATAATAAAATCATTATTCCCAAAATATCTCATATTTTTAATATTGCTCATAGTTTTTTTACTAATAAACCTTGTACATTTTCAACTCTTCACCTCATGTGAGCATTTACTCATTTTTGGGTATTTTCTTTTTACAATTTGGATTTATCTCCTCCCTACACATGGATTGATGCTATTGGCCCATAGGAACCTTAATTGGACCATAGTCTAAAGATTTCTGAAAATCTAGACCCTTAGGCTAAGGTTCTTTATACCTATTTCCAATTAATTCCAATTGCACATTGGAAAATTCTTTTTAAATTTCTGTTTCAGGGGAACTCATCTGAATTATAAGAGATATTTTTCTATCCAAAAATATTCAAAATCTGAATATTCTCTCTCTAGAATATTTTCTCTCT
The DNA here is from genome assembly GCF_041138505.1 of Cibotium barometz. NCBI lineage: Eukaryota > Viridiplantae > Streptophyta > Polypodiopsida > Cyatheales > Cibotiaceae > Cibotium > Cibotium barometz. The sequence goes on along the minus strand of NC_141059.1, from coordinate 42,298,273 downwards.
CTAGGTTAAAACAGCCACAAACAAGATCTCTTATATTTTAGAAAAGGAATTGATTACAGGGAATTATACTAGACATCAAAAAGGGGTTGGAGGAGGAATCTTACAAAAGGGAATATCAAAGGGGAAGTGATCACAAGGACTGACATGGGTTCTCATGCAAACACAAGACCTAATCTTCCAAGATTTCCTACCGTGTATGGTAGAGGGTCTAATAGACTTCCACTTAAACCACCATTTATGTCCAACAAAGCTACATACAATGAGTCCAAGCCAGCAAATGGGGGTTCAAAAAGCAAGGTTATCAAGGAGGACCGTTTGCATGAAATGAGGCTCAAAGGTCTATGTTTCAAATGTGGAGAAAAATGGAACAAGGATCACTTCAAAGTATGCAAATCCAAGGATATTTCCATAAGCTACGTTATCACTGAGGACAATGCTAATCATGAGGAGGAGGAATTCCTTGAATGCAATGATGCCTTAGGATGGGGAGATCCTCATGAGGGTGGAGGTTCTCATGATGATGGTTTTGATGAAGAAAATCCCGAGTTTCCTTTTGATCCGGGTGGGAAACTAAAGTTTGCTCATGACAAAATGGATGATGGGATGCCTCCTCCAACCCCTTTTTGATGTCTAGTATAATTCCCTGTAATCAATTCCTTTTCTAAAATATAAGAGATCTTGTTTGTGGCTGTTTTAACCTAGAGAGAGAAAATATTCTACCCCACTTAAAAAACGCGAGATGTCCTCATCTCGCAACTTGGAATAATTTCGCAAGATGCACGAATATGAGACTTAGAGAAAAATTTTAATCACGATTAACCACCAAGAAAAGTCTTAAAGAGAGCAAGATTCAAAATAAGAACAAGATTTAAACTTTATTCATTCACGGGACTTATACAGTAAAGATAGAAGAACTCTTTACACTTCCATAAGCCCGTCCATCATATGGTCACAAAAGCAGTCCTCACAAGCTGCACAAGTATAGGGTAACTCATCTATGGGAATGATTCTGTTGGTTATTGCCGCACCTATCTCAGTGGTATGAGGTGATCTAAAAAAAGGACCTCTGAGAGGCAAGCCAAAAACGGGATAAAGGCATATCTTCTCATGAGGAAGAAAACACGCCAGTAAGAAGACCCGCTTAGAAAACCCAAGATGCCTTGATCTCATGACGCAGTAGTATCGGGGACCCAAACCCAAAGCTTCAATAACCATGGCCAAGCGGACATTGTTACGAAAGTGCTGCTGACCCCAGGGTGTTACCCTAGTTATGTTTTGATAGGTCCGCCATTTGGTCTGCGCTACAGAAGTTCCTAGGTGAGGAAAAAGTGAGCGCTCATACTGTTCTATAAAGTCTTTCTTCACAGACTCTCTTGCGTCTTGAAGGTGAGAAATCATCAGGGATAAAACTAATTCCTGTTGCCAAGCCATGAAGGAGATTAAGAAAGAAAGGAGATTGATGGGAGTAAGATTACTGTGAGCGACAAGTAAAAGTTACGACTTATATAAAGGAAGGAGCTAGCGTAACCTAGAAGCCAACGGTAACTTGCCACTGAAGTTTTACCGTCTTTCCATGATTTGTGTTTGACACATTTTTCTATAGAAGGCATTAAGAATTTTGAGATGAGGAGATAAAAGAAACTTGTAGGCTAAGTCACCTACTTTCATTGAATTCAGATATAAGGATCACAATATCTGGGGGATAACTTCTTATACTCCCCAAGAGATAAAGAACTTCTTTTGGGCCATACTCGAATGAAAACCAAAACCTTGGTATCCAAAACACCGATTCTCACTTCTAAACTCATTGTTCTAAATCCTTAAAATAGGCGTGACTCCTGAGAAGTATTTTAGGAAAAGGGTATTCCTTTTTTAAACAGAAACTTTCTTTTATTTTAGAGAGGGAATAATTATAAGATCCGAAAGGGAGATTCTTACTCCTATATACCTCGAAGGCCGGGGAGGAATCTTACATCCTACCCCACTTAAAAAGTGCGAGATGTCCTCATCTCGCAAGGTAGAGGACAGCTCTTATTCTTAAGATCCAATTTTTATTCTGGGGTTGCTTATATTCTGGTCAACCCTACAGAACACTGGGATAAATATCCCTTATATAGAACTCATCATTAAATAACAATTCATTCAGATTATATCATTCATATCTTTAACATGATAATAGTCCATTAGACCGAAAAGTTTCCTTCGGAACATTCCTCCACACGAAAATTTCAGTCAAGCAAGTTCTCAATTTGACATCCCTTAACTTGATCTACCGGTCAAGTATTAACAGTAGCAATGTGACCGCACAACCCACTAATCTCATAGTGATTTGCTGAATTCGTTATCATCATTCTAGTTATGAATATCATCACAGGGACTCGTCCCATTCCCCCTCATTGAGGTTTCATTATATTTCAACTAATTTTTAGAAATCAACATTTTCCAATCAGCATTTTCAATCAGAATCCAAATCAATTCATTCATTCTCAAACAGAATTAAAAATCATATCAATCACATTCGAAATCATCATCTAGATAGCATTAACGCTTATAATTTCAAGTCTTAGATTTACTCGTATATACTATCAGTAAAGAGCTGCAGTATACTCTCGGTATATACGGGTAGTCACGGCCCTTGGAATTATAAGGTAAATACTATCATGTCTAGGCCTCAAGCAAGTCAGGGATTCTATATAATTGCGGTACTTCCATTTGAAGACCCAATTACCAAATTACGAGTTTCAGTTTGAATATAAAATTGTATGAATTATCTCACACAATTATAACCTTTTTGTGTTTCTTGATAAATTTTTGATATATTTGTCTTCTCAGTTGATCTTTATTAACCAAATGCTCTGATACCAACTGTAAGATCCCTGTTCCCACCGAGCAACGGATTCGGGGTACTGGCAGCGGAAGTAGCGCTTCTCGCGCGGGACAGGGGTCCCACACTCGGGGCCTCGCCCACGGATATCCGGATAAGAGACTAATCCGTCGGTTGTTCCAAAACCGAACCCGAAAAAACTTCCTTTACCGGAAAGCACGGGCGATTCCACCAGGATAACTTTTTACTCTAACGTAGTCAAGATCATTTCTGATCGAGATGATCCGATTACATCTATAAGATACTTAGTCAGTTCAAGGAAGAAACTTGCACTTGGATCATTGGGATCAACGCTTTTTTCCCCATTCAAGAGGCACAGCCGTTGATTCCTATCCATAGAACAGTTTCTGTCCGGGATTTATTATTATTTTTTTCTATCGTAAAAACAAAAGTCTGAGTCTCGATTTACGGATCCATCAGTCCAGCCTAACCCCATCCAATCCCATGGGTTAGCCAACCGCCCAACCACTGTAGTGATGGGATCCAATTAAAAATTTGGTTAGGTTTTGTCCCGGGTACCAAGGAAAAGAGTTCCAAGGCCCCCTAGCCGGATGTTCATGCAAAATAAAACTAGTCACACCACTCACACACCCAATATGAAATTGCCTTTTTCAACCAGATTCAACCAGTTTAAAACAATCCTTTAATAAAACCATAGTATCATTGATCACCATCTTCCAATTTATCCAATTGATTCTTAATTTCCCCATCATTCCTTCATCAGAGTATCTATGGCATCATTGGCAACTAGAACGCTCAGGAGCCGTTTCGATAGTTCCTAGCCCATAATACTTGGCAATATAATCACTTAACAAGATGGACTCTCGTTGAAGATCAGCAAGATCAACCAACAGATCCATATAAGGAGCCATGGACTCATCCATTGAAGACCAGCAAGGTCAATCAACCAGATCCATGCTCGATTTCAGAAAACAACTCCAACTCTGTTCCAATATCTTCCTCGACGCACGCGTGGGTATCCTAGGCAACCCAGAGCCCGAGCACCGTATGGTCAGCACCCTCTAGGATCCTTCGCAGGTAACCTAGCGCTTCACGCATAGGCCGCTTCCTTGGCCCCTCATCCACCGTACCGGAAGCTCACCATTTTAATCGCACCGAGGCTGGTCAAGACCTCGGCCGACCTTGCTACGCGAGACGTCCTTCATTGACTCCCCGTCAGCAGTTGCAACTTTACCATCACGACTTTAATCACAAGACGGTCAAAATGCTCCCCCCAGCATTCTTGACATAAAACAATCATTTACAAACAGCATTTACAAACAGTATTTACAAACAGTTTACAACACAATTTCTATTTTAACTTTCATTTTTCCACATTATCCCTCATCAATCTACATTACTTATTCCATATTCCATTTATATGTATACTCATCCCATCACATCATTTCTATCTCATCACTTCAGATTCCCTCACATCGCATATCGTATATTCACATCCATACATCCACATCTATATGCGTACATTCACATCTACATGCATACATCTACATCTCTATGCATACATCCACATCCACATTCACATTCACCTCCATACATCTACATCTATACATCTACATCTACATGCATACATCCATATCTCCATTCCCATCTACATCTATACATCTACATCTACATGCATCCATCTACCTCCACATCCACATCTACATCTATACATCTACATCTACATGTATACATCCACATCCACATCTATACATCTACATCTACATGCATACATCCACATCTCCATTCACATCTACATCTATACATCTACATCTACATGCATCCATCCACCTCCACATCCACATCTACATCTATACATCTACATCTACATGTATACATCCACATCTCCATTCACATCTACATCTATACATCTACATCTACATGCATCCATCCACATCTCCATTTACATCCTCATCTACACATCTATTTCTACATGCATACATCCACATCCCATGCATACATCCACCTCCACATTCACACTCACATCCATACATCTACATCTACATGCAACATCCACATCTCCATGCATAATAAAATTCTTTTAATTAATCTAGGATGATAGTTCCTAGAATATGGTAGGAAGTCCTCTTTTTATGCTTTGAATGAATTTATTTTATGCGTAATTTCTATAAAAATTTTGCCATAGCTCAGCTACTATGACTGATAAATCTCAATTTTTTTTCTAAGGGATAAAGCTCATTATTAAAGAAATAATTAGAATGGTCTCTAATTGGATCATCAATCCATAATGGTCTCTAATTGGATCATTAAGAAAACAATTAGAATGGTCTCTAATTGGGTCATCAATCCATAATGGATTGAATCATCAATGGGCATAAACTAAAAGCATAGCAAAAAGCCATTAATTTGGCCTCAAGCATAGCTTAATCTTGGATTAAGGAAAAGCTTTATGAAAAGCTTCATTTGGATTAAGAATGGGTCATGAGTATGACCATTTCTTGAGTGAGAGAGAGAAATTATAAAAACCATTAGAATTTAAATATAAGTGGAAATTACTTCTATAGCATTTATTAAATTATGTAACTCTTCACTACTATTCACCAATTAACTTCAATAGCATTAAAAAAAACCATACCAATTAAACTTCTCAAGCTTGAGAGGGGTTGAGAAGAGAGAATCATTGAGTAATTATAGAAAAGATCAAAATTCAATATACTTACCTTATAATTTGCTCGATTCTTTATTCACGGTAGAGGCCCCCAACCAATCAATTGGTTTAGTATGTTGATGGAGCCACCAATGGGGATTGAAGAAAGAGAGAAGTATCAAAAACTAGTGAATTATTAAAGAATTCACAGCTCTTGACTTAGGTAGAGTAGAGTAACAAGGCATAAGACACTATATATTTTAGCTTAGGTGGAGTAGAGTAACAAAGCATAAGACACTATCTAATTTGGCTTAGGTGGAGTAGAGTAACAAAGCATAAGACTTTATCTAATTTGGCTTAGGTGGAGTAGAGTAACAAGCATAAGAGATTATATATTTTGGCTTAGGTGGAGTAGAGTAACAAAGCATAAGAGACTGTTTTTTTTCAACAAGTGGAGGCTTCTATTTATAGGAAAATTTGAGCTCCTAACCAAACAAACTGATTCTAGAATTTTCCAAGTCAGTTTGGTCACTTTTTGACCATTTTTAGGTCAATTAAGCTAACTTTTTGGAACTAGACTTGAATGAGGAGAGAGGAGAGATGAAATATCTTAATTTTTTATGAGTTTAAAACTCATTCAAGCATGTGAAATATGCACCTCCTTTAAAGAATTCCCCTTCCTTACATATGTGTCATAATGGAATCATTTTAATATTGCTCATAGTTTTTTACTAATAAGCCTTGTACATTTTCAACTCTTCATCTTATGTGAGCATTTAAGGGACTCCCCTTCCTTACATATGTGTCATAATAAAATCATTATTCCCAAAATATCTCATATTTTTAATATTGCTCATAGTTTTTTATTAATAACCCTTGTACATTTTCAACTCTTCATCTTATGTGAAATATGCACCTCCTTTAAAGAACTCTCCTTCCTTACATATGTGTCATAATGGAATCATTTTAATATTGCTCATAGTTTTTTACTAATAAACCTTGTACATTTTCAACTCTTCATCTTATGTGAGCATTTAAGGGACTCCCCCTTCCTTACATATGTGTCATAATAAAATCATTATTCCCAAAATATCTCATATTTTTAATATTGCTCATAGTTTTTTTACTAATAAACCTTGTACATTTTCAACTCTTCACCTCATGTGAGCATTTACTCATTTTTGGGTATTTTCTTTTTACAATTTGGATTTATCTCCTCCCTACACATGGATTGATGCTATTGGCCCATAGGAACCTTAATTGGACCATAGTCTAAAGATTTCTGAAAATCTAGACCCTTAGGCTAAGGTTCTTTATACCTATTTCCAATTAATTCCAATTGCACATTGGAAAATTCTTTTTAAATTTCTGTTTCAGGGGAACTCATCTGAATTATAAGAGATATTTTTCTATCCAAAAATATTCAAAATCTGAATATTCTCTCTCTAGAATATTTTCTCTCTCTAGGTTAAAACAGCCACAAACAAGATCTCTTATATTTTAGAAAAGGAATTGATTACAGGGAATTATACTAGACATCAAAAAGGGGTTGGAGGAGGAATCTTACAAAAGGGAATATCAAAGGGGAAGTGATCACAAGGACTGACATGGGTTCTCATGCAAACACAAGACCTAATCTTCCAAGATTTCCTACCGTGTATGGTAGAGGGTCTAATAGACTTCCACTTAAACCACCATTTATGTCCAACAAAGCTACATACAATGAGTCCAAGCCAGCAAATGGGGGTTCAAAAAGCAAGGTTATCAAGGAGGACCGTTTGCATGAAATGAGGCTCAAAGGTCTATGTTTCAAATGTGGAGAAAAATGGAACAAGGATCACTTCAAAGTATGCAAATCCAAGGATATTTCCATAAGCTACGTTATCACTGAGGACAATGCTAATCATGAGGAGGAGGAATTCCTTGAATGCAATGATGCCTTAGGATGGGGAGATCCTCATGAGGGTGGAGGTTCTCATGATGATGGTTTTGATGAAGAAAATCCCGAGTTTCCTTTTGATCCGGGTGGGAAACTAAAGTTTGCTCATGACAAAATGGATGATGGGATGCCTCTATGCGTGTGGAATGAAAACAATAGTGCACATACTACCTTGTGTACAATCTCTCATGATGCTTATGCGGGAAGTAAGGGTGCCAACACATTGAGATTGAAGATCAAGGTGAATGGGAGAACAGCATATGCACTCATTGATACTGGAAGCACGCATAGTTTTGTCAATAAAAGGTCTTTGAACACTCTCAAAATGCAACCAACTTCTTTACCAAACAAGCACATGGTGCAAGTGGCCAATGGTGATTCAATGGGTTGCAATATGAAGTGTCAAAGTACAGAATTGGAGTTGTCCAAGAGCTACTCTTGCAAAGTTGATCTTTTGGTGATTGAGTTGGGACCAATTGACATAGTACTTGGATGTGATTGGCTGTCCACTTTGAACTCTTTTACCATGAACTTACAGAAAAGTTTCATGAGTTTTGTGCATCATGGAGGGGTTATTACATTGAATGGAATGCAAGGGTCCAAGCTTTTCATGATCCATGCTACTCAAATGAAGAAAGAGTTCAAGAAAGAGGGCTATGTTTATGTACTACAGCTTTGCAAAGAGGAAGATAATAGCAAAAAGGATTGCATCAAAAATGTGGACATGGTTAAGCTACTCAAGGATTATGAAGATGTGTTTACCATGCCAAAATCAATGCCGCCAAAGAAGAGTGTTGATCACGCTATTGATTTGGAACCAAATGCCAAACCAATCAAAAGGCCTCCCTATCGTTTGTCAAAGGTTGAAAAGGAAGAGGTGGCAAAGCAAGTCAAAGAACTCATTGACATGGGATGGGTTGAACCAAGTCAATCTCCTTTTGCTTCTCCGGTGCTACTTGTGAAGAAAAAGGATGGTACTTTCCGCATGTGCATTGATTACCGTGATTTGAATAAGATCACCATCAAAAATCATTTTCCAATACCAAGGGTGGATGATCTTTTGGATAAGTTGAAGGGTGCCAGATGCTTTTCAAAGATTGATTTGCGTTCCGGATACCATCAAATAAGGATGAAAAGTGGTGATGAGTTCAAAACAGCATTTCGTATAGAAAGGGGTCTTTACCAATTCATGGTTATGCCGTTTGGATTATGCAATGCACCGGCAACTTTTCAAGCATTGATGAACAAAGTGCTTCAACCTTTCCTCTACAAGTTTGTATTGGTCTTTTTCGACGACATACTTATCTATAGCAAACATGAGGAAGTGCATTTGAAGCACGTGAAAGAGGTTTTGGAGGTCTTGAGGCAAAACAAGTTGTATGTTAAGGAGACAAAATGTACCTTCATGGCACATGAGGTGGAATATTTGGGTCACATTGTGAGCAAGAGTGGAATGTATTAGGAATTGGCCGGTTCCTTCAAACACTACTCAATTGAGGGGATTTTTGGGGTTATCTTCATTCTATAGGCGCTTTATTACCCACTATGCAGAAATTGCAGCCCCAATGACAGACAAATTGAAGAAGGAAACCTTCTTTTGGGATGCCATTGCCAACAAAAGCTTTGAAGATATGAAGAAGATGCTCACATCAGTACCTATTTTGGTATGTCGAGACTTCACCAAACCTTTCACAATAAGGACGGATGGAAGTGGAAGAGGGATTGGTGCGGTACTTTACCAAGACCATGGAGTCATTGCTTATGAAAGTAGAAAGCTGAATGACAAAGAAAGAGAACTCCATGTGTATGAGCAAGAGATGATTGCTATACTCCATGCTATCAAGAAATGGCACCATTACTTATATGGGAGTCATTTTTATGTGAGAAGTGATCATAGGGTGCTGAAGTATTTCCTCACACAACCCAATTTGTCTCCTAAGCAAAGAAGGTGGGTAGCAACACTACAAAACTATGATTTTGAAATCACATACACAAAGGGCAAAGAAAATGTGGTTGCCGATTCCTTGTCTCGTATGTGGGCCTGCTCATTGTATGCTATTTCTGAGGTGCATAAAGATTGGATCATGGAGATACAAGAAGAGTACTTGTTTGATGAAGAAACCTCACAAATAGTGCAGAAATTACAGCAAGGTGTATGTGAAGAGTTACCCCATTATGAGCTGAAAAATGGTCTCCTCTACTACAAAGGAAAAGTCTACTTGGTTCCTACTTCATCATTTATCAAGAAGATCATGGAAGAGATGCATTGTACTCCTATGGCTGGTCATTTGGGTGTCTACAAAACCTTTGATGCAATAAGGAAAAGTTTCTTTTGGAAGGGGATGTGGAAGAGCATTCATGCTTATGTAAGTGGGTGCCGGTCATGTCAATTGAACAAGTATCCTACACATAAACCGGGAGGTTTGCTTCAGCCATTGCCCATTCCCGAAGGCAAATGGAGTCATATATCAATGGATTTCATTACTAACCTTCCGCGCACAAAGAAAGGGTGGGACAGCTTGTATGTTGTGGTGGATAGATTGACCAAAGTGGCCCATTTCATTCCTTCCAAGGTCACATATTCAGCCCAAAATGTTGCCAAGCAATTTGTTGATGGGGTTTTCAAGTTGCATGGTATGCCGTCACAAATTGTGAGTGATCGCGATGTCAAATTCATGAGCAGTTTTTGGAGAACATTGTTTGAATATATGGGAACCAAGCTTACTCCTATCATCCCGAAACCGATGGTCAAACAGAAAGAGTAAACAAATGGGTGGAAACATATCTACGCCACTATTGTCATGATACTCAAAGCACATGGGATGATTGGTTACCTTTGGCTGAGTTTGCTTACAACTCGACATATCATCATGTGAGCATTGGCATGTCACCCTTTGCGGCTTTATATGGTTACAAGGTCAATTTGCCTATGGTGGTGGGTACATATGAGACTTCTAACCATAATGCCAAGGAGGAAGCTGAAAGGATGCAAGCTTTGTTGCAACAATGCAAAAGTAATTTGAAGGTTGCACAAGAGAAAATGAGACAATATGCCAATGTTCATCGAAGACCATTGGAATTCAAAGTGGGAGATTGGGTTCTTTTGATAATACCAAAGTCAAGATATGCATCTTTGAAGGGAAGCACCAACACCAAATTAGCTCATCGCTATTATGGTCCTTATCAAGTGATACGAAGAGTTGGGGAGGTTGCATATCAACTCTTACTTCCATCTACAACAAAGATTCATGATGTGTTTCATGTCTCTCACTTGAAAGGATATGTGGGTATGATCGATCAAATGGTTGATGAGTTACCTCCAATGAATGAAGAGGGAATGATTGAATACATTCCAGAAGCTATCTTGGGTATAAGGAAAAAGGTACTTCGCACTCGTACCTTGGTGGAGTATCTTGTTCAATGGAAAGGTTTACCTAAGGAAGAAGCTTCATGGCAACCTATTTCAGCATTGGAGGGATATGAAGCATTGATAGAGCAATATGGGTTGGTGTAAATTCAGCCACATGGAACATTCTTCTCCGAATTTGGGGTATTCATTTGAGGTTTCGAGGACGAAACCATTGGGGAAGGGATGGTTTGTAAGAAAGCATTATGGGCCCAAGGCCATGGACAACTAGTAAGTAGGTGTGAACTCTTGGGTGGAGTATAAATACCAATGTAAATGGGATTATGGGTCATTCATGATAATGTTATCTATTCCAAGAATCAATGGTGAGCTTCTCCCGTGAGATGCTAAGTGGTGACTCCTTCATGAGCCACTCCCTTGGTGAGGGACTAACCCACCCCAGTTACTTTCTTTCAGAACCTCTCCTTGGCAATGATTCTGTTAAAACTGAAAATGGTGCGTGGCGTCATTCTATATCATTCGACGCCTCGAAATTTCAGACTTTCATGCCAAGTCTACAGACTCCTTAGTTGTTTTATTCCTAAGGAGAAAATAATAGATCCCTTGTCACTAAGTGAACGTTTGTATCATGGCATGGCTATGGCCCAGTACCGTCATCTTATGCGACTCCCGAGGAGATTTTGAATTTTGGAGCCGAGCTGCTCTATGTACATATTGCAACTTTTATATAAATAAAGAAATGTTTTTCGAAAAAAAATTCCCTATTGTATAAGTGATTGTTTATGGACGATCTGATAAAGAAAAATCTGTTATCGGACATATGTCATAGATATCCAATAAGATCATTGTCTTGTTTAAGAAATTATTTTTCGAATCTCATAAGTCTTAGGATCTCTCTGATGATATCAAAATAAAAATTCAAAAATATATAAATTTTTGGCAAAATCATGAGACGAGGAAACCGTGGCCGTCAGCCAGACCCTCTCTCTGAAGATGACGAGCTTGACCCTGATGTTCGCAAGGCTCTTCATAGAACTCAGCCAGGACCCTTCAAGGAGAAGGAGAGAACCTAGGCAAAGGAGAGAACCTAGGCAAGGCTGTGGAGAAATGGGTGGAAGCCATGGAAGAATATTTTGACGTCACAGGCTACAATGAGTGGAGCAAAATGGCTTGCCAGGCTAAAAATAATGGAAATAGCCAGGGTAGCATGGAGGAACCACTGCGACACCAATCGTTTGGACAGAAATACTCAGTCCTAGAACGACCTAAAAACCTATTTGAGAAAGAGATTTTGTCCCCCTGGATTTTTGGAAATAAAAATGAATGAATTCTTAGAGCTAAAGCAGGGGAGCAAAACCATCAGGCCTTTGCTCTTCTACTCAAATATTCACCACCTCTAGATGAAGAACAACTCATGGTGGCGAGGTTCATTCAGGGAATGAACGAACCCTTGGACACATTGGTCAAAAATGCCAAGCCAGTGTCCATGGTGGCTGAAGCTGTAAGAATGGCAAAGGATTTTACCAAAGCCTTTGTAGTAAAGGTCCTGCCAAAGCCTGCACTCTCTAACTTTAAAAGATTCCAAGCCCAGGGAAATAATTCAAACTTTCCACCCTCGAAGAGGCAGCAAGGCCCGAATCAGAATCAGGATGCAGGAAGATTTCAAAGTGAAGGAAGACCCTTCCCCCAAAATACTTTCTCTCAGGAGCCCCACCTCTTTCAAGAAATCAGAGGGATGAGCTCAGAAGTAAAAACCGATGTTTTGGATGCCAAGGTTTTGATCACCAGCTGAAAGATTGCCCGACTCCTCCTACCATGTCAAGGGGAAAGGGAAGTCAAGGACCCCGAGTTCAGAGACCAACTCCTTCATACCAATCTAATCAAGGTCCGTCTCGCCCAGGGAAACCCCAAAAGAACTCTTGCTCAGCCATCTGCCTCTGTCCAGAGTAACCTTAGAACTGGGGCAACCAAAGAGAAAGAGTTTCGCCTCAGACTGCAGCAGCGAGAGCAGTCACAATTTCAGATGTAGTAGAAGAGGAAAGAGGACAGATATATGCTGCAATTGAAAACCAAGGGCCTAATCATCAGCTCTAAGTCATCCATACTCCGGCAGAGTATCAAGGTAAACCTTTTAAGCTTTTGATTGATTTAGGTAGTTCTCATTCATTCATTTCCCTTGGATGCTTGCGTAAGCTAGTCTTCGATTAGAAATCAAGGAAACCTATGCAAGTTGAATTGGCAAGTGGGAAGATACTTTTCACTCACCTTGAAACAAAACATATTCAGTTCAACCTAGGTGGGAGTTTAACAGACTGTCAATTCAGACTTCTACCTTTTTTGAGACGGAATCCTTGGAATGGATTAGCTCCACAAAAATCAAGATGACATTCACTGTCATAATGGAACCATTTCCTTCCGTGACCTTCACGTAAACCAGGTTTAAGGAACCAGAATTTCAGGATCCCCAAGTCTGCAGTTAGTAAAGGCTTCTAAGTTACTAAAAGAACTTAGAAAGAAGCAGCGCATTTATCTTGTCAAAATGAATCCGGTAGACTTAAAGTTAAAAGCTAAAGAACCTGAATGGTTAAGTGATTATGATGATTTATTCCGAGCAGAATTAACAGAGATGCCTCCAATTCGAGAAGTAGATCATGTGATAGAATTGACCCCAGGAGCTCAGCCAGTAGCCCTGCGCACGTACAAAATGCCAGTTCCTGAAGCCATAGAACTCAAGGAACAGCTTAGATAGCTGTTAGAACAAGGGTTTGTAAGACCGAGTGTTTCACCTTGGGGTGCGCCAGTTCTCTTTCAGAAAATGAAAGATGGAATGCTTAGACTTTGTGTGGACTACAGAGGTCTAAATCAGCTGACAGTTAAGAATAAGTATCCTATTCCCACAATTGATGAGCTTCTGGACAGACTAAGTGGAACCCAGTTCTTCACAAAGATAGATCTTAAATCAGGGTATTACGAGATCAGGATTAATAAGCAAGATATCCTGAAGACAGCCATCAATACTCGGTATGGGCATTATGAATTCACTATCATGCCGTTTGGATTGAAAAATGCCCCAGCTACATTCAATTGCTTAATGCAAGACATTCTCAGAGAATACTTGGATGATTTTGTTCTTGTTTTCTTTGATGATATTTTGTTCTTGTTTTCTTTGATGATATTTTGATTTACTCAAAGAATGCAGCTGACCATCAAGCTCATGTCAGAGAAGTTCTTGAGACTCTAAGGAAGCACCAACTCTTTGCAAAAAAGAGCAAATGCACTTTCTCTGCCGACCATGTTAAATACTTGGGCTTTCTAGTATCCAAAGATAGAATTTCTCCAGATTTCGCAAAAGTCCAAGCAATCATAGATTGACCTGAACCAACAAAGACAGTGAAAGAAGTCAGAGGATTCTTGGGATTGACTGGTTGGTATAGAATTTTTATACCAAAGTATGCTCTCATAGCTTCCCCCCTGACTAATCTTCTCATCAAGAAGAATATTCCGTTTCAATGGTTTGCCAGGTGCCAAAGTGCTTTTGATAAGCTGAAGACTGCCTTGGTAACCAATCCCGTTCTGAAGCTACCAGACTTCTCTCTACCCTTTGAGGTGGTAACTGATGCAAGTGGTTTTGCCCTGGGAGGTGCACTCATGCAGGAAGGTCATGCAGTGGCCTATGAATCCCGAAAACTCAGAACGCATGAGAGGAATTATGTTGTCCATGACCTGGAACTACTTGTAGTATATGCCCTGAAGTTGTGGAGACATTACCTACTGGGACAAAGATTCACTTTGATGATAGATCATCAGAACTTAAAGTGGATCTTCACTCAAAAGGATCTCAACATGCACCAAAGAAGGTGGATGCAGACCCTACAGGAATTTGATTTTGAAATCAAGTACCGCCCAGGCAAAGAAAATGTGGTAGCATATGCCCTTAGCAGAAAAGCCTCCTTGCTTGCAATTAGTGTAGTATCAAATCCTTTGATTATTGAAGCAAGAGAGAAGATCATGCAGGATAGATTCTTTGGCCCTATTGCTACCCTACTTATGCAGGAAAGCAAAACTCCACAGGAGTTGAACAGAGTTCAAGGGTACAGCGTGGATGATGGCATTATGTATTATAATCGCAGGCTATGCACTCCCAATGATGAGGGAACCAAGGATCAAATTTTGAATGAAGCCCATGACAGCCTTATAGCAGAACATCCAAGTTTCATCAAAACCTACATGTCTGTCAAGAAAAGCTTCTTTTGGCCTGGTCTGAAAAAGGATGTACTGAATCATGTACGTCAATGTCTGACATGCCAGAAAGTCAAAGCTGAAAGAGTAAAAATGTCTGGGAAGTTACATCCATTGGACATCCCCCAGATGAAGTGGGAATGTAACAATATGGATTTTATTATTGGATTACCTTCAGTGCAATCAGGTTACAACTCCATTTTCGTGGTAGTTGACAGACTAACCAAAGTCACGCCCATCTGATTCTAGTAAAAGAAAACTACACTGCAGTGGATGTGGCCAGAGTGTTCCTCAAAGAAATCTTCAGATTGCATGGCCTACCGAGGAGAATAGTAAGTGATCGAGATCCCAAGTTTACTTCAAGGTTCTGGAGTGCATTTTTTGAAGCAGTGGGAACTTTCTTGGATCTCAGCATAGCTTACCACCCTGAGACCGATGCTCAAAGTGAAAGGGTAAACCAAGTAATCGAAGATATACTTCGGTCATGCTATGGCAAGGAACCCAAGAAGTGGCTAAGCTATCTACACCTAGTCTCGAGAGTTCTGCCTACAATGCTTCTTATCATAGAAGTATTGGGATGAGCCCTTTTAAAGCTCTGTATGGACAAGATTGCTTAACTCCATTAACTTGCTCAAGAGTTCCGCCTACAATGCTTCTTATCATAGAAGTATTGGGATGAGCCCTTTTAAAGCTCTGTATGGACAAGATTGCTTAACTTGGTCCGACCCATTGATTAGGGTCGACATGTCCAGAAAGATGCTTGACGACATGGAGAGACAGATGCAGTCAATTCGTAAAGATATTAAAGCTACCCCCTAGGATCGATAGAAGCAGTATGCAAATAAGAAGAGGACAGACAGAAAGTTTGAAGAAGCAGATATGGTCTTCATTAGAGTACGGCCCAAAAGAAGTTCTCTATCTCTTGGGAAGTACAAGAAATTATCCCCCAGATATTGTGGGCCATATCTGATTACAAAGAAAGTAGGTGACTTAGCCTACAAGATTCTTCTGCCTCCTCATCTCAAAGTTCATAATGCATTTCATGTAAGCCTTCTAAAGAAATATGTGCCAAGCCCAAATCATGTGCTTGATGATGAAATCCTAACCTCTTCAACCCAAGGGCAGATGGAACTCCGACCTGAAGAATTTCTTGATGTTTGAGAAAAGATTCTTAGGAACAGAATTCTTAGAGAATTATTGGTAAAATGGAAGTTCTATCTTTTTGAAGATGCCACATGGGAGAATGAAGCCGATCTGTTGTTGGCGGGATTACCCCCAGTTTGCGAGATGAGGGCATCTCGCGTTTTTTGCGTGGGAGAGAATGTAAGATTCCTCCCCAGCCTCTCAAGATGTCCAGCATCTTCCCCTGTAATCAAATCCCTCTTCAGAAATATAAAAGATCTTATTTCTACTAGTTTTGGCCTAGAGAGAGAAAATCTTCTAGAGAGTGGTAATTCACTTTTTAAATATTTTTGGATGGAAAAATATCTCTTGTTATTAAAATAAGTTCCCCCAAAACAGAAGTTCAAAAAGATGAAGGTGCATTAGAAATCAAGTATAATCTGTCCAAGAGGCCTTATCCTAGGGGTCAAGATTTTTTTTGAAATTTTAAATTAAGGTTCCTATGGACCAATAGGGGATGTTTACAAGAATAGAAGGCGAGATTCTTACACCTTTACATCTCAAAATCTAGAGGGAGAAATCTTACAAGAGAGATTTGCATGTCTAATATAACTTTCCAATCTTCATGCCAGCTACATTTACAGACATAAGGGAACAAAGAAAACAAATGCTGACTTGGATACAGGCATGGCGCCATATCCCGGACCCAACAATAGTGGCGAGTGTGTGAGATTCTTAAAATTTCTCATGGACTTGATCGATCAACCTAAGGAACCATATGATGGGTATGAAGCTAAGCAACTACAATTTGAAATGAATCAAGGTCCGTCTGACAGAGGCATGATGTTGCACTATCATCACCTAAGGTGTCTTCGTGCTTACATGCATGTCACATTCGAGGACATGGTGGACACAGGGTTCTGGAGATCACACTCAGCATTCCGAAGAACCCTCAACAAAAAGCTTCAATCACGCTGAAACTTTTATTGTCATGAGTTTGGTGTGACCAGGTCTTTCGACCTTGGTAACAGGTTCTGAGGACAGAACCTACCTCAAGTAGGGGAGGGATGTTAATCCCATTTTGGATTAATAAGTATGCTCTTCCAATTGAGGACATTAATAAGTGTCATGTAAAGGCACTATAAAAGTTATACATTATGAGATATTGGCCACCCAAGGCCTTAGTTAAGTAATTTTTGGGCGCCCAAGTGTGAATAAGGGCCAAATGTATATAAGGCATTTTCTTATAATGAATATACACAATCCCGCTTTGTGCTATTAAGAGCTCTTCTTTGTGTCTTTAGAGAGACTGAGAGAGAGCATTCTAGCATTTGTGCCTCTTTTATGCTTGTATGTTTCATGCTTGTGTGGAAGAGTGAGAGAGAGTGATTGCCTTATGCGCGATGGTACGAGTGACTCTACGGTGACATCGTGGAGGTGGAGCTTGGAGGTTTGGAGCTTAATAAGTGAGCTTGGAGGCCTCAAGAAGGGACTCAAGTTTGAAGAATTGGTAAATGCATTGAGTTCCCTCTTCGAGGTGTGGTAGCCCATAATAGTAGGGTTTATTTTATCGGGATATCAAGGATTCCAGTCTCTCTACCTTACAACAAAATATCACTGCCTGGCAACACCTATAGCAGCAAACTTTCGTTGTGGGGAACAGTGATTATAGCAATGAAATTTCACAGCTATATTGTAATTTCAGTACTGAGTAGCGAAAATAGCACCAAATGTTTCTCCTTTTTTTGCTGCATAAAATTCCAGAGGGTGAATTTAAGTTATACATGTCACATATACACAAAAAATGATTATAGTTTTAAAAAAACATCCATCAAAACCCTTGGAGCCTTGTTTTGAGAAAAAAGAAAGATGAAAACTTTTGAGAAGGGAAATAATGTCAAGATCACGAATCTATCCCATATTACAATAAATCCATATATATTGCTTCATCGATGTCTATATCTAATGGAAGCTCAATGAAAAGATGGGGTTCCATATTAATAACACTATCATTATCCAATGAAGCATTGTCATGATTGATAGGTGACTCATCATTTTCTTCGGATTGATATTCCTCATACTCTTGATCGGCCCCCTCCAAAATGTTTTCTTCATCGTCTTCTTCTAATGAACTGATTTGAGGTAGTACTTGCACCTTATCTAGAGATTCGACCTCCACATCTTGATCTTGAAAGATATGTTTTGGAACGAGGGGAAACTTGTATAACATACCACCACTCTAGATAAATTCAATCGGTGTGAAACACCACATAATATCATAAAGCAAAGGGGTTACACTTTTACTATACTATATCAACATTTATTTTGGGATTAGTTGGGTTACTAACCTATTGACAATGTTGAGGTAGTATGAAAGTATCTTTCTCATCATTCCAAAACTTGGTGGAATCAATTTGAAAGAACCCATTTGTATGTTCCTTCACGATTGCTTGAGCACCTCTATATATCACCTTGAACCATTTATCAAAGATGAATAGACTAAATGCTCTAAATCCAACCTCAAGAATATCTTGAATAGTTTCACAATACTCAAGATTTTCCTCTATGACATTGGTATCATGTCTACTAGCAGCTCAACTTTCTTGCTCAAAAGTTGTCATCACACCACACAATCAAATTTGTTTCTTTTAGAATCCACACTCTCCGTGTGATAATGCCTTTCCTCTAACCATATTGCATTATATAGTTTGTGCTAACATCAAACAAAAGCATGACATTTAGTATAGTGAATTAAACAAGATATATGCATGAGTCAGAGATGAAGAATGTACTTACTTGAGGGTCACATCCTCTTGCATACTCATGCTTGTCTCTTATGGATTATCTGTCCATTTTGTGATGCCATCAATATTGCCATACGAAGCCATTGTATATTGATCACATTTGGTAGAGGTTCCAAGCTGGGCAAGAATGGCAGCATCTATTTGGTATTTTGAAATCTCTTCTCTCATCCTTTTGTCTATTGATTGCATATCTCCCAATCCACTTTTCTTTGATGGGACTATTTAGAATGCAAAATGTATTCACTTGAGGCATAATGCTTCATCCAGTCTTCATTGCCTTGGCAAGCATCTATTTGGTCTTTTGAAATCTCTTCTCTCATCCTTTCGTCTAAGTATTGATTGCATCCTTGTATCTCCCAATCCAGTTTTCTTTGATGGGACTATTTAGAATGCAAAATGTATTCACTTGTGGCATAATGCTTCATCTAGTCTTCGTTGCCTTCCTTTTCCATGAGGCACATTAGTGATTAGTCGGTCATCCTTCTCATTGCTCCACAATCATGGCATGGAAGGATCTATGCAAGATAGATGTTTTGAGATATACATAAGAGATTCTTGCATCAGGGTTTACAAGATCAGGGCGTCCAGTTTTGTCCAGTTTTTGCTGGACTGTGAGAATGCTTGGAGAGTAAATTTGGGGGGGCCATGTACTTCAAATGAGATTAAACAACTAATAGAAAATACACATGAACTCAAATTAACCTAATATAACTTAAATTAATATAAATTAGTCTAATTAATTAAAATTAGTCTAATATAACTTAAATTAATATAAACTAGTCTAATTAATTAAAATTAATCAAAAATATGATGAAATGATAAAAACATGAGCTTTCCACACTTAGAGTGGTCCA
Organism: Cibotium barometz; assembly: GCF_041138505.1. Taxonomy (NCBI): domain Eukaryota; kingdom Viridiplantae; phylum Streptophyta; class Polypodiopsida; order Cyatheales; family Cibotiaceae; genus Cibotium; species Cibotium barometz. The sequence goes on along the minus strand of NC_141059.1, from coordinate 42,278,456 downwards.
TTTTTTTTCCATAAATGCACCATTACAACTACACTAATCCCTATAGGTTTTAGATGATTTACATCAAAAATGTAATTTTACTAATTAGATTATTAATACTTACAGGCCTTCTGATAGCCTGGAATAATTTTGGAAAAGAGATCATTAAAAATCCAACCATTAGATTTGTAATTTTGACTAACCATCACATTCTACTAATTTCTCACTATCTACCACTCTTTTCATCTACAAGATTAAGCATTTTAAGTGGTAGTTATTGTGGGTGTAAAAAGTGTTATATATTATAACACTTTAAAGACCTTGAAATATTTAAAGACAATAGACAAATAGTTTAAAGTTTTCTCAAAAAAACAAGTCAAGCTCTATATTATGTGAAGATCTAAGGTCCAAAGTGGGAATCTCATATGAGTTTATATGTAAAAGATATTAGAATTTTATGGAATCAGTCCAAATTTGGGACAGAATGTATACACATTGACATTGTACCTAAGGAAATTAGGACTTTCGACTATCTAACTCTTAATCAGATTATGCAACTATATTCCCATTTTTGCATCTGATGTTCCAACAAAAGAACTTAAAAGGAAATTGATTCGTTATGTTGGAGATATTGGCCACTAAAGGTAAATAAATGCCTATTTTTTAACTATTTACAAGGTGAAAGAGTGGACAAAACTGGGCACCTTCATCCTACAAGGTGAAAGAGTGGACAAAACTAGGCACCTTCATCCTATAAGCACCCATCAACCATCCCTTTGCCATGCTTGCTTTTGGTCTTGATCTTTGTCTCACAAGTACTTTAAGGTGAACCTTTCAAGGAAAAACAGCCATCGAACATGAACAACACCACATACTGCCACTTCATTAACCAAATGCACCACAAGATGTAATTGGCTCAATCGTACACACTGCCTCAATATCATTGAGATGAGCCATCTCAATGGATGTAGGATCTATCTCCTTTAAGGATACGAACCTACATACATAGCAATCATGTGTACTATTTACCAATACATAACTTGTGAGTGCACGAGAATACCAAATAAGTAATATAACATAGCTAGTGATCTGAAGAGAAGATTCATATCTCACCGAGATTCTCATTTTGTAAATAGTCTCTCTCACCTTCTTGTCTCCACAACCAACTATAGAAATTGGAAGAATAAACTATACATATAAAAAATGGAAATTATTATATGAGCCTACAAATTATGTACCACAAAGAGAAAATGAATAAGCAAATATTTATATACCTGTAATATCTTGTGCTAATCATGTGTCTTGAGGCCATATAATTGTAACTCTCCTTTCTTTTAGGTCTTTGTGAAGGCACCCTTCAATGAATACATTACTCCAGTTGATGTACAAAAAGAGGCAATCACACTTTTCACCTTATTGTGCTCCTTCTTGGTTAATACCCATAGTGCCTTTGGTAGGACCATGTTACTCTCACTTTCAATTGGCCATGCACTTTGAAGGCGTCCAATGTTTTGTAAGTCATCCCTTGCACCCTTTGTCTCTCTTTTACCAATTAAATGGTACCAAATATTTTTTGCAACATTCTTGAAGATATGCATGGGATCTACGAGATGATTGATCTTCATTTCACACAAATATGGAAGTCGAAAGAATATTAAGTGTCTAGACATCCCATCGGGTGGCAGATTGGGGTGCTTCTCCATGCCTCAAACCAATCTCTACCTCTCATCACAAGTGGTGAGACCTCATGTGGCACATACTTGGGATGTGAATGAGGGAGAAATTGATGATGTTTGTCATACGCCACCTTCTTAAGTGTAGTGAGGGTGTTTTCGAAACAAGTGATGGTCCACAAATAGGACATGCATGATGTCTGAAGATTGCCAAACGTATTTTAAAATTGAGATGAAGGAGAGGTAGAGATATAAAGTTTAAAGGTTAAAGCTTAAAGTTATCCAGTTCAAGTATGTACCTGAGCACTCTCAGAACCCACGATAGTCATGCATCATCCAAAACAAAACTGATTTTACCTCTGCCTCATGCCTATTTATTGGCCTTTAAACATCATGTACTTTGATACTATGCCATGGTGTCTGAAGCTCCTCAATCAAAGGCTCGAGGTACACATCCATGTTTTCCACCTTATACTTGACTGGTACAAGGAAAGCAAGCATGATATGACCTTTCTTGATTTCCACCCATGGAGGGAGTTTGTAATTCACCAATACAATAGGACAAGTAGACCATGATGTGGACTTGAAGCCAATTGGGTTAACACCATCCATGCTCGAGTCAAGACGTAAGTGACCGGAATCATCTTTAAACTCTGGCCATTGGTGCTCCACATGTTGCCATGCCGGTGAGTCAGCTACCTACAATCCTCATGACATCATCGATTGAGTGATGAGTAGCATGCCATGTCATGAGCTCTACAATCCCCTTACATTTAAATACATGTTAGATGTGAGGAATAATAGGGAAGTGTCTCAACACCTTTCGGGGAACTTTGTCTCCTTGCAAATCATCCCTATAGCGGCTCTCCCCACATTGTAAACATTGTGTTGCATCTTTATTAACCCCTTTAAATAGCATGCAATCATTGGGACATGCGTGTATTTTTCTTTAATCCATACCTAGCATAGAGAGCATTTTACGACACTTATCTCACGAGTTTGGTAATAGATTTTGAGCTTGGGGGGGTTGCTTATAAATATGAAAGCATAGAACATGGGTTCAAAAAAAGGGGGATTTTAATTTTCTTTTTTTATATATTTTTTACATACACAAGGGTACCATTTAAAAGGGGTATTTATATATTGAATAGAAAAAGGGTGTGTTTTATTCATGAAAAATTTACAAATAAGGGTTTTTAAATTAGGCCTTGAATGCACATGATATAGAGAGTTTACATATACTGAATCCCTCGAGATTTTGAGGTGGAAAAATCTTCTTGAGAAGACTACAACATAACATAAGAAATCACATGTTAAAATATTAGCAAAAGGAGAGTATATAAAACATGAGACATTTTCTATTTAAGAGAATATAATGAAGCGGTCTTACCGAAGAAGACTTGTGACACTTACATCACTCCATCCATAAGTTGTTGCAAGTTTAATAGCTCTAAGTTTGCTCGCAATGTGGATTACGAACATCCCTCATATAAAGGGGTGCTTGCCTCTCTATGCAAGGTTTCCTCCTCTTGTGACATTGGAGCTTGCTCACTATCATCTATGGCCTCCCGTCCAAAGAATTCATTCACCATCTCGTCCATGATGAGATTCTCTTCCTTCTCATGTGGCAATGGTGGAGACACCCATTCATTGGTTGGGGAAGACGAAGAGTCATAGCCATGCTTTCTATAATATGAAGCCTTGCCACCTTCCGCACTCTACCTAATGTCACCGAATGGTTTGGCATGTTACCTAGCACTGTGCTATGGTTCTCCTCCATGTCATCATCCACAGTCATGCCAATCCCTCATGAAGACCATATGTCTGGACATGCTCAAGTGTTATACGACATTGTCATATATATTGGCCCTTGCATCGATCACACACACAATGAATTGTTTCTCTTCTCAACCATGCCTCGAAACTAACTTCTGGCCCCCTTGATGATCACTGTTCGGACATCTAAAACCTAGCCAGAATTGATTTAGAATTAATACACAACATGAGAGCTATCCAAAACTTATGACCAAAAATTACCTAGGATTTCCCTGCTACACGACATGAGAGCTATCCAAAACTTATGACCAAAAATTACCTAGGATTTCCCTGCTACACGACTACAACAATGTTATTTCACTGCTCGTGAAAACCTGTTGCTCAATAGCAAAGATAGTAGCAAAAGTTTTCTGTTGGGTAGCGACCTCAAAACTGGGACTCCCGCCTAAATTGCCGCCGATGAAAGATCCCTGTCCCCACCGCGCAATGAATTTTGGGGTGCTAGCAGCAGAAGTAGCACTTCTTACGCGGGGCAGGGTCCCTCACTGGGGGCCTCGCCCATGGATATCCGGAGAAGAGACTAATCCCTCGGTTCTTCCAAAACCGAATGTCCAAAACCGAACGCGAAAAAACTTCCCTAGCCCGAAAAGCACGGGAGATTCCTCCATGATATTTTTACTCTAACGTAGTCAAGAGCCTTAACTAACTGAACTAATCTGACTGAACCCGTAAGTCCCATAGTCAATTAAAGGAAAAGACTTGCACCTGGATCATAGAGACCAACGCTTTTTTCCTCATCATTGAGAGGCACAGCCATTGATTCTTTTCCATAGAATAATTTTTATCCAGGATTTACTTCATCTATCGCACCATAATAGAATTGAGTCTCATTTTAGGGATCCATCAGTCCAGCCTAGTGGGTTAGCCAACCTCCAAACCACTGTGGTGATGGGATCCATTTAAGAATTTGGTTAGGTTTTGTCCCCCTAACCGGATATTCATGCAAACTTAAAACAAGTCACACCACTTACACACCCAATATGAAATTTCCTTTTTCATAGATTCAACAGTCTTTAAAACAATCTTTTAATGAAACTATAGTATCATTGATCATATTCCTCCAAAATATCCAGTTGAATCCCAATTTCTAAATTTTTCCTACATCGGTGTACCTATGGCATCATTGGCAACCAGAACGCTCACTACCTGTCCAGTAAGGGGCCTTTTCGATAGTTCCTAGCTCATAGTACCCGGCAATATATTCACTTATAAAAATCAAAATGGAATCTCCGTTGAAGATCAGCAAGATCAACCAACAGTTCCATATAAAAGAGCCATGGACTCATCCGTTAAGGACCAGCAAGGTTAATCAACCAGATCCATGCCCGAATTCAGAAAACAACTGTTACTCCTTGATCCAAATATCTTCCCCGATGCACGTGTGGGTATCTGCGGGGTGACCCAGAGCCCGAGCACAGCACCCTCTAGGATCCTTCGTAGGTCACCTAGCGCTTCACTCATAGGCCGCTTCCTTGGTCCCTCATCCACCATACCGGAAGCTCACCATTTTAAATCAAATTGAGGCTAGTCAAGACCTCGGCCAAACCTTGCTATGCGAGACGTCCTCCATTGACTCTTCATTAGGTGTTGTAACTTTATCTGATAGGTCTCCAACGACCTCATTCACCAGACGGTCTCTCCTCTTTCCACATCAATCCACATCAGTCCACATTATTTAATCCATATCCATTTCATATGCATTCCCATTCTCATCCAATCACATCATTTTTATCTCATTACATCTTTCTTCATTTATCCTCATCAAATCTCATCCTCTTGCATCTACCCATATCCACATCTCATCACATCACATTCATTCACATCTCATCCATTCATATCTACCCCGATCCACATCACATCACATCACATCCCTTTCACCTCACATCTCATTCATTCACATCTATCCCGTTTCACATCACATCACATCACATTCATTCGCATAACATATCATCCATTCACATCTATCCCAATTTACATCACATCCATTTCACATCACATCTCATTCATTCAAATCCTGATTCATATCTCATCCATTCACATCCCATATTATTCATTCTCATCCCGATTCACATGACATCACATCTCATTCATTCACATCCCGATTCACATCACATCACATCCATTCATATCCATCACATCACATCCATTCACATCACATCACATCCATTCATATCCATCACATTCATTCTCATAACCATCCCATCACATACATTCTATCCACATAACATCACATCACATCTATCCACATCATATCTCATTCATACACATCTCATCTCATTCATCCACATCCATTCAATCGTTCACATGTAGGACTACCCACATCTATCCATACATTCATATTTATCACTTCACATCCACATATATTCATGTCACATCACATCTCATTCTTTCATATACACATCCACATCCATTCTTTCACACACATCCACATCCATTCGTTCACATACATCGACATCCATTCTTTCACATCCACATCCATTCTTTCACATACACATCCATATCGATTCTTTCACATACATCCACATCCATTCTTTCACATACATCCACATCCATTCTTTTACATACATATCCACATCCATTCTTTTACATACATATCCACATCCATTCTTTCACATACAAATCCACATCCATTCTTCACATACACATCCACATCCATTCTTCACATACACATTTACATCCATTCTTCACATACACATCCACATCTATTCTTTTACATACATCCACATCCATTCTTCACATACACATTCACATCCATTCTTTACATACACATCCACATCTATTCTTTTACATACATCCACATCCATTCTTTCATTCACATCTATCTGAATTACATCTGAATTACATCAAATCTCCTTTCTATGCAAGTTTTCAGTTGGATTTTTTTTTGAATACAAGGAGTATTTCTTGAATCAGTATCTCCAAAACTTCTTGATCGCAATTCTGGATTTCATACCAAAATTCCTTGAATTCTATAACCTTAATCCACAAATCAATTTAAAGGGTCTCAAACTTAGTTTCAGATTTGGCCGAGTTTTGAGCGTATTTTTCTAAACTGGTCACACCTTCTTTCCTCAAAACTAAGGAAAGAGTTTAGTCTTGGCCATAGTCTGATCCAAGGTTCAAGTGTCGCGGAAAAGATTTTTCCTGAACTATCTTTCTCGAAAAGGTTTGATAATTCAATTACTATTTTACTAAATTTCTTTCTTTCAATATTCACTTAATTGATTTCTAAATTAGTTATGAATTCCAATGAGGAATAAATTAATCATCTATCTGAATATTTGGATCTCGATAGATTTTCTAAATTTTCTTTTTACAATCCGTGTGAATATAAAACGATAGGAATTTCTCTCTTACAATATTTAATTATTCATTCATCAAATACTCATAGAATTTAAGAGAATTATAATTTTGATTTAAAAATTCTTTATGCATAAAAATCAACTTTAATGGGAATAACACTTTTATAAAAAAATCCTTTTATGCATCTATTTATGCATAAAATCAAATTGGATAGGAAGAACACTTTTATAATAAAACAATTTCCTTTATGCATCTTTCTATGCATAAAAAACAATTTTAATAAGAATAACACTTTTGTAATAAAAAATTTTCTTTATGCATAAAAATCAAATTTAATAAGAATAACTCTTTTGTAATAAAAAAATTCCTTTATGCATCTTTCTATGCATAAAAATCAAATTTAATAAGAATAACACTTTTGTAATAAAAAAATTCCTTTATGCATCTTTCTATGCATAAAAATCAAATTTAATAAGAATAACACTTTTATAATAAAAAAAATTCCTTTATGCATCTTTCTATGCATAAGAATCAAATTTAATAAGAATAACTCTTTTGTAATTAAAAAAATTCCTTTATGCATCTTTCTATGCATAAAAAATCAAATTTCATAAGAATAACACTTTTGTAATAAAATAAATTCCTTTATGCATCTTTCTATGCATAAAAATCAAATTTAATAAAAATAACACTTTTGTAATAAAAGAAATTCCTTTATGCATCTTTCTATGCATAAAAATCAAATTTAATAAGAATAACTCTTTTGTAATAAAAAAAATTCCTTCATGTATCTTTCTATACATAAAAATCAAATTTCATAATAATATCAGTGATATCCATGCATATTCATAGATGACTATGTACATGGAGTAATCACAATATTTCTTTTAGATGCAAAAATGGTGGGAATTACTCTTTTGGAATAACATTTAAAAAAATTTCTTTTTCACAAAATTTTAGAAAATTTTGCCATAACCTCCTTTGTATGGCTAACCATTTCTCATTTTTATCTTTCTATAATTAACTTAATTAACCCAATTTAGATTTATAGAACTCTAACTTAGTAAGAAGAGAAGGGGGTGGCCTTTTCATAAAAGGCATAGCATTTGAATTTAATTCAATCATCTGCAATTCATAAAAATCAAGAAAACCATAGATTTTTCATTAAACAAAGTAAGAAATTTAGCTTACATGGAGCTTGTAAGATCTCCTTTGGTTTGAGGGATTGAGGGTTCTACTATTGTTTGAAGTAATAGTGACCACCAATTCACTTTGGAGAGGATTAGGCCAAAAATAATTGAATTATTAAAAAAATCAATGTTGATGGCTCAGGAGGACAGGAGGAGCAGCGTAACAGTGCATAAACACCATTAAGATTTTACAAAGGGGGAGGCTTCTATTTATAGGAAAAAGTGAGCCTCTAACCAAGCAAACTGATTCTAGAATTTTCCATATCAGTTTGGTCAATTTTTGACTATTTTTGGGTCAGTTCAGCTTACTTTTTGGATCGAGTTGAAACAGGAGAGAGGAGAGAGGAGAGATGAAAATATCTCATTATTTTTGAGTTTAAAACTCCTCCACACATGTGAAATAGGCACCTCCTTGAAGAGCCCCCTTCTCCTTACCAAGGTGTCAAAAATGTATCATTCTACCCAAAATATCTCATTTTTTTAGTATTATTCATAGTTTCTTACTAATAAACCTTGTACTCACTCAACTCTTCATCTTATGTGAGAATTTACTCATTTTTGGGTATTTTATTTTATTCTTTGGATTTATCTCATCCCAACACTTGGATTAATCCTATTGGCCCATAGGAATCTTAATTAAACCATAATCCAAAAATTCCTGAAAATCTGGACCCTTAGGCTAAGGTCCTTTATACCTATTTTCAATTAATTCCAATTGCACATTGGAAAGTTCTTTTTGAATTTCTATTTTAGGGAAAACCATTTTAGACAATAGGAGGATTTTTATATCTAGAAATATCTCAATTTTGGATTACCTCCCCTCTAGACATTTTCTCTCTCCAGGCCAAAATAGAGTAAAACAGGATCTTTCTTTTATTTCAGAGGGGAATAATTATAAGATCAGAAGGGAAGGTTCTTACACCTGTACACCTTAAAAGTTGGAGGGAGGAATCTTACATCCTACCCCACTTAAAAAAACACGAGATGTTCTCATCTCGCAACTGGAGGACAACTATTTCCCTTAAGATCCAACTGATTCTGGGATTCCTTATAGTCTGGTGAACCCAACAGAATCGTGGGATAAAGATCCGTTATATAGAACATCATCAGATAACAATTCTTTTATATCATATCATTCATATCCTTAACACAATAATGGTCCATTAGCCTGAAATTTTCATCTGAACATTCCTCCATGGGAATTTTCATTATACAGGTTTTTAATTTGTCATCTCTTAACTTGATCCACTTGGTCAAGTGATAACAGTAGCAATTTGTCAGCACAATCCACTAATCTCATAGTGATTTGCTGAAGTCATTATCATCATACCAATTACGAACATCATCATCACACAGAGACTCGTCCCATTCATCCTTATTGTGTTTTTGCTCACCTTATCGTTTTTCATCCAAAATTCATGAATCATCATTTTTTAATCAGAATCCAAATCAAGTCATCACTTCTCAACTAGAGTTTTAAAATCATATCAACCACATTCAAACTCATCATCTGGATAGCATTTTTGTTTATAATTTCAAGGTCTTAGATTTACTAGTATATACTGCCAGTAAAGAGCTGCAGTTATACCCTCGGTATATACGGGTAGTCACTCACGGTCCTTGGAATTATAAGGTAAATACCATCATGTCTAGGCCTCAAGCAAGTTAGGGAATCCATACAATTGTGGTATTTCCATTTTGAAGACCCAATTACCTATTTATGAATCTTCATTCTTAATATCAATTTGTATGAATTTCATCACACAATTACAACCTTTTACTACTACTTCATAAAATTTTTTCATTTCTCGTTTCTCGGTTGATCCACTTTAGTCAATTTGCTTTGATACTAGCTGAAAGATCCCTGTCTCCATCGTGCAAGAAATTCTGGGGTGCTAGCAGTAGAAGTAGCACTTCTTGCGCGAGGCAGTGTCCCTAACTCGGGGCCTCGCCCACGGATATCCGGACAAGAGACTAATCCCTTGGTTCTTCCAAAACCAAACCCAGAAAAGTTACTATTTTACTAAATTTCTTTCTTTGAATAGTAATAAAAAAAATTCCTTTATGCATCTTTCTATGCATAATTTTTTTTAATAAGAATAACACTTTAATAACAAAAGAAATTCCTTTATGCATCTTTCTTTGCATAAAAAATAAATTTAATAAGAATAACTCTTTTAAAATTAAAAAAATCCTTTATGCATCTTTCTATGCATGAAATCAAATTTAATAATTAATTTAAGTGATATCCATGCATATTCATAGATGAATATGTACATGGAGTAATCAGAATATTTCTTTTAGATGCAAAAATGGTGGGAATTACTCTTTTGGAATAACATAAAAACAAACTTTCTTTTTCACAAAATTCTGGAAAATTTTGCCATAACCTCCTTTGTATGGCTGACCATTTCTCATTCTTATCTCTCTATAATTAACTTAATTAACCCAATTTAGATTTATAGAACTCTAATCTATACAATTTTCTAAATTCAAGAGAGTAAACAATAAGAAGAGTTTAATTAATCACTTAGTTAGTCTTTCTAGGATTAAGAAGGGTTGGAATGTAAAGAAGAGAAGAGGGTGGCCTTTTCATCAAAGGCATAGCATTTGAATTTAATTCAATCATCTACAATTCATAAAAATCAAGAAAACCATAGATTTTTCATTAAACAAAGTAAGAAATTTAGCTTACATGGAGCTTGTAAGCTCTCCTTTGGCTTGAGGGATTGAGGGTTCTACTATTGTTTGAAATAATAGTGGCCACCAATTCACTTTGGAGAGGATTAGACCAAAAACAATTGAATTATTAAAAAATTCAATGTAGATCGCTCAGGGACAAGAGTAGAGTAACAATGCATAAACACCATTAAGCTTTTACAAAGGGGGAGGCTTCTATTTATAGGAAAAAGTGAGCCTCTAACCAAGCAAGTTGATTCTAGAATTTTCCATATCAATTTTGGTCAATTTTTTACTATTTTTGGATCACTTTTTGGATCTAGTTGAAATAGGAGAGAGGAGAGATGAAAATATCTCATTATTTTTGAGTTTAAAACTTCTCCCACATGTGAAATAGGTTCCTTCTTGAAAAGCCCCCTTCTCCTACCAAGGTGTCAAAAATGTATCATTATATCCAAAATATCTCATTTTTTTAGTAATATTCATAGTTTTTTACTAATAAACCTTGTACTCATAGTAATATTGAGAGTTGACTATTTTTGGGTCAGTTCAGCTTACTTTTGGATCTAGTTGAAACAGGAGAGAGGAGGGATAAAAATATCTCATTTTTTTTTAAATTTAAAACTCCTCCATACATGTGAAATAGGCGCCTCCTTGAAGAGCCCCCTTCTCCTTACCAAGGTGTCAAAAATGTATCATTATACCCAAAATAGCTCATTTTTTTAGTAATATTGATAGTTTTTTACTAATAAACCTTGTACTCAGTCAACTCTTCATCTTATGTGAGCATTTACTCATTTTTGGGTATTTTCTTTTATTCTTTGGATTTATCTCATCCCAACACTTGGATTGATCCTATTGGCCCATAGGAACCTTAATTGGACCATAATCTAATTTTTTTTTAAAATCTGGACCCTTAGACTTAGGTTCTTTATACCTATTTTCAATTAATTCCAATTGCACATTGGAAAATTCTTTTTGAATTTTTGTTTTAGGGAAAACCATTTTAGACACTAGGAGGATTTTTAAATCTAGAAATATCTCAATTTTGGATTACCTCCCCTCTAGACATTTTCTCTCTCCAGGCGAAAACAGAGTAAAACAGGATCTTTCTTTTTTTTGAGAGAGGGGAATAATTATAAGATAAGAAGGAAAGGTTCTTACACCTGTACACCTCAAAAGCTGGAGGGAGGAATCTTATAGTCGATGGGAGTCAATCTTTCTACCTACTTCAACTAGGCTGCACACATGTAGAAGTTATGCCTGGACAACATATATTCCTCTCACCGATTTTCTCTTTTCTTTTATTAATTATTTATGTATAAACACTAAAAATTAGTTTTCCATAAATGTGATGAAAATCATTCTTTTAGCATAGGATGACCAACTTTTCACATTATACATAAAAATGAGTTATGTATTAATTTCTAAAAATTTTACCATAGCTTCGCTGCTTCTATTACTAATAATTTTTAATATTACTAAAAATAATAAGACTTTGTAATACAATTATGATAGAATAACTATCCTTAGACTTAAATCCAATTTATGGAATTAAATCATAAGTTTACCATAATTTTATTAGCATAAAAGCATAAAAAAGTCATTTTCTTAACCTCTAGCTTAACTAGCATAGAGTTTAATCTTTAAATTGACAATTTATCAATGAGAAGCATCCATTTGAGTAGAGAATTAGTCATAGGAATGACTATTCTTTTGGGAGAGAGAGATATACATAAAAAGCATCCTAATTAAGCATAAAGACTAACTTTTTTGTGATTAATCATTAGAATTCTTATAGAAAGCTTGATTTGCATTGAAAACAATTAATTTGAAACTTCTCAAGCTTGAGAGGGACTGAGAAGTGAAATCATTTGAGAATATAATCAAAAACCATGAAATTACTTCTTACCTCTAGATTTTGCTTGCTTCTTTATCTTAGAAGGAAGCCCCCAACCAATCAATTTGTTTAGTGTGTTGAGAGGAAAGCTCCAAGGATTGTTGAAGAGAGAGAGAAGCTCCAATCTCTCCAATCTCTCCAAAAGTAGAGGATTTTTAAGGGATAATAGAAAATATGAGTATTTTAACGTATTACTGGCATGGTATAGTTCACAGATGAGAATACAAAATAATGAGGGTCTATTTATAGGTGAGGGAGGCCACTAACTGAGTCCAACTAAGTTCTAGAATTTTCCAGCTTCAGTTTGGCTGAATTTGGACAAGATTTGGACCAGTTTAGCTCCCATTTTGATCATCCAGAAGAAAGGAGAGATACAAATTTCTTAATATTTTTGAATTAAAAACCCTCCCACACATGTGAAGGAGGTACCTACCTCAAAGGTCCCCCTCTCCTTACCAAGGTGTCAAAAATTCGTCATTCCTCCAAAATATGTCAGTTTTTTACTAATATCTCTTAATTTTTAACTAATCAACCTTGTACTTAGTCGACTCTTCATCTTATGTGAGCATTTACTCATTTTTGGATATTTTCTTTTATTCATTGGATTTATCTCATCCCAAAACTTTGATTAATCCTATTGGCCCATAGGAACCTTAATTTGACCATAATCCAGAAATTTTAGAAAATCTCCCTTAGGCTAAGGTCTTTTAAATCATTTTTAATTGATTCCTAATACACCTTGGAGAATTTATTTTAAACTTTTATTTCAGGAAAATATATTTTTGATATTTGTAAAATTTTTATATCCAAAAATATCTCAATATTGAATTACCTCTCTCTAGATTTTTTCTTCTCTCTAGACAAAAACAAGGAAAAATAATATTTTCTTGTATTCAAAAATAGGGAATGATTACAGGGGATTAAGGTAAAAGCTTATTCATTATTCAGGCTGAGGAGGAATATTACATCTTTGGCGCGGCTGTTGTCAAGGAGTGGCATTTGGCTTAGGGTCCTCTACTTGATTCATTAGCTAGAGCTTGATTTTGCCCGATTGGAAGCTTGGGATATTCGAGCTGGTTTGTATGCAGGTCGTAACGAGGCAAAAATCTCTTACCTGCGTAAAGAGCTAGAATCGAAGATTATCCAGGAAGATGATGACATGAATGTTTTTCTTGCTGAGATTAAAGATCTCAAGGAACAATTGATTTTTGCAGGTGAGATTATTCCTGATCATTCTCTTGTGCAGACTGTTCTTGATGCTTTACCTGAGTCACATCAGACTTTTGCTTCCATGTGGAGACTTATTACTGAGAACAGACTTGATGTTGTCAAGTATGATACTTTAGTCAACAAGCTTTTGCAAGAAGCACAGTCCAAGAAAAACAGGGCTAGACAGCGTGCAGTTGATCAGGCATTTGTTGCTGCCCAATAGAGAAGAAGGGGTAAGGCAACCCCTTCCACTGTTTCTTCTCCTATTAGAAGGTCTGCAACTTCTTCTCCTTCCACAGGTAGCAACAATAGGTCTAGGAAAACTGTTGATAAAGGTAAGAAAAAGATCAGGTGTGCAACTATTGTAATGCAACTGATCATGTCATTAAGAATTGCCCTAAGCTAAAGGCTAAAGAGGCAAAGAAGAAAGAGTCAAATGTAGCCACAATAGCGGATGCTTCTACAAATGCAGATTCTGCAAATGTTGTGCAGGATACAGAATGGGCGCTTAGCGTGTATTGCCAGTATGACCCATCTAGACATGATGCATGTTTGGCATTTCTGTTGACTCTGATGTATGGTATTTTGACAGTGGTGCTACAAAGCACATTACCTCACATCGTGATATGTTCACTTGTCTCTTGAGGCTGTCCCTAATGGGAATATTGTCACATGTGCCAATAATGCTTCTTACCCAGTGAAGGGTGTTGGTAAAATTATGCTTACTATTGCAAATGGCAGTGCTTTCACACTTTCAAATGCATTGTATGTGCCAGGTGTCAGGCGTTTTTCTGAGTGGTATTCTGGGCTCGTGTATATATGAATGTATGGCGTGTGTGAAGAGCTTGGTTTGGAGGGCGTCGCCAGATGTATAGTGTGGATGGATTTCATTTTGGGCTTGTGTAGGCCTGTCCGAAACAGGGTCCATGGAGATGGTATCAGCCGCTTGGTTTTCTTGAAGTGTGTGCGCGTCCAAAGGATGAGTGGGCACTCGTATGCTGCATCTTGAATGTGTGTGGAAGGCATGGGCAATTAGGAAGAAAAGGATTAGTATAGCCTTTTGTTTGGTAAGAAATGGAAGCAATAGGATGTTATGGTGGCCATTCATTAGGCCTTGGAAAATAAAAAAAGATAATATTGACGTGGCCATAAAAGGCATGGCCACATGGGAGTTTACGTTGCTGCCAGCGAAAACCTCCAAAAGCTGGTGAGTCGGCGGAGCCTGCTGAAGGAAAGCGAAGGTCGCCTTATTGTTACGGGGGATCTTCGGAGCGCAACTGCAGGTGTTGCAAAGGAAGGCGCAGCTGCAGTAGGCAGCGCATGAAGGAACTGGTCGGGCTGGCGTGAGACAGAGAGAGAGGCGCCTGGAGAGTGGACATCGTGCAGACGTGGGGGTCCTCGAGTGAAGCTGCAGCTTGGCGACAGAAAAGCTAGAACACAGGGCTGCAACAAAAGTGTGGAGGCCTCCCTTGTGTAGAGCAGCAAGGAGGAAGCTGCTGCTGGCAAGCAGAGGGCGTGAAGACGCCAAAGAGGTAAGTGTAGCCGCTCTGAAGACTGTGGCTGGCGACGTAAGAAGAAGCAGAAGGCGTCAAAGGTGACTGGAGACGCCGACATGTGAAGAGAAAAGTGCTGACGTGTGGGGGCCAGTGGGACAGGCCGCCTATGGGCGAGGTCTGGCGCAGCTGCAAGATAAAGCAAAGTGAAGTAAGGGCGCCGACCATGGGGCTGGCGACTGGTTTTGAAGAGTTGTGAGACAGGTGGGCAGAGGCGACTAGAAAGGAGACGGCAACTTGGAGAGGACAGCCGTAGGCTGGTGACTGGAGTAGCTGGTCGTGTGGGCTGGCGTAGCTGAAGCGCAAGAAGAGAAGCAAGTGGCGGTTGGCAGTGGTTTCGAAAGCAGAGGGACTGGAAGGCCGATGCTATAAGGCAGTGTGGCCGCCTTATATGAAGGTGGGGAGCTTGCTCAGTCTACGGAGAGAGAGCTGAAGCCGGAAGTGGAAGGCGCCATGGAGCTGTTGGGTTTTGGAGTTTCATGGACAGCAAGAGCAGGTAGCTCGAGTGTGAGTGAAGTGGGGTGCAGCTGCTGAAGGGCAGGTGAATGGTGGAAGCCGCTTGGTGGCTGGTGAACGTAAGAGAGGCTGGATGCCTAGGAGGGCTCGCGACGACTAGTGGACGGACTGAGGTGGTGTGGCCTTGGTTCGGTTAGTCAGAGTGTGCAGTTGCAGGTGCAGCGGGATGCAAGACGAAGGAAGGTGAGAGGCTGGTAAGCGAGGGCTGGTGTGGGCCGCCTAGGAGACAGGATAGTGGACAGAGCAGGGTGCCGAGTGAAGCAGAGAGAAAGGTTGGTGTTGCTGCTTGGTGGTGGGCCGGTAGCAGGGCAGATAAGCTGCAAGAGGAAAGGTTTGGACTGGCTGGCAGAGGATCAGCATAGAGACAGAGAGAGAGAGAGCGTGGAGTGAAGCTGCTGCTGACGACACATGCAGAAGTGATGGGCTGCAGAGACTTGAGGGTTAGCTGGTGTGGGCGCCTTCTGAAGAGAGTGGCCGGGTTCATTCTGGTGTGATTGGTACAGCAGGCAGGTGAGTGGATCATGCGGTGATTGGGGATGTGGTGTATCCTCGGCTGACAGGCCTGAGTGTTTTGTTTATGGTTGTGTGAGTAAGGCTTCTGTGTCAGGAGAAGCTTGTATAATGTTGTAACTGGAAATATAATTGCTGGGTGTTCCTTGTTTACGGTGCCCCTGTTTTATACTGTCTGTCTGGCGTGGGTTGGGTGGTGAAGAGACAGAGAGTGTTCCAGCCGGTGGTGGCTGGTGGTGCCCCCGTTTGTGTGTGTTATTCCAAGTTTGCGAGGTGGAAGAGCTGTAGAGGCAGGGTTTTCTTTCTTTTTTTCACCTCACATCCTTCTAGTGCCCCCACTGAGGAGTTGCTCAGGCATTGTTTGACTGAGGATAGCTCTGGCGTTGTTCTTTGCCTAGAAGGGCATTGTTTCACTGAGGAGAGCTCAGGGATTGGTACAGGTTTTCATGATGTGGTCTTATCCGGAGTTTCATGGCAGGAAGGGTGAAGATGTGTGTGACTTTTTGGAGCAGATGAAGTTGGCATGCATTAGCAACCATGTCACAGATGAAGAGCAGGTTTTAAAGCTGGTAAAGATTTTCTTGAAGGGAGATGCCCGAAGCTGGTTTAAGGATTTTGAAGCACAGGATGTTGGTGTCTTGACCTTGGACAGGTTGAAAGAAGGCCTTTTGGAGCATTTTCAGCAAGTGGAGGATTCTAGTGAGCTTTGGCAGGAGTTGAGCATCTTGAAGCAGGTACATGGGCAATCACTTTGTGAAGGTATTTACATGTTTGTGGAGTAAGTGGTGTATGACATTGAAGCAGGAAGTTCCTCCTATGTTTTTGAAGAAGAGTATGTTTATTGATGGTTTGCTACCCCATTTAAAGGTCAGGGTTGAGTTGAAGAATCCCAAGTCTTTTGATGATGCACTTAGGGTTGCTAGGGAAAAGGAAGGCAAGGTTTTGAAGCAGATGGAGATGGGAATTTATCCGTATGAGGGTGTTGTGTCTGTAAGGGATATGCAGGTGAATTTGGTTGAGGTGGATAAGATTCCTATGCAAAGTTTGATTAGACAGGAGCCTCAAAGGCCGATACAGGTACAAAGGGGAATGTTCTATATGCCTTCTGATTTTTTTCCAAAGTTTTTGAAGCATGTACAGGTGGATGAAAAGCAAGTAAAGCAGGATGAGGAATCTGGGTCAAGGTTTGAGACTGTTGCAGATGAGGAGTTGCCAGTGGATTCTTCTCTGGATAGGGAGGTCATAGCTATGCAGGACAGTGATTTAGAAGACTCTATTGAAGATCATTTGGATCTGGATGACATGCATGTACAGGGAAGTAAAGAGGATGATGCCTTGGGATTGGCTGAGGAGAAGGAAGAGGCGCTGGATACAGGATGCTTTGAGGATGATTGTTTGCCAGATTCTACAAGGGAGGAGGATGGGGTAGAGACTTCTGATGAAGTGAAGATGGTTTGTGATGCGGATGTGGAGAGCGTGGAGGAAGATCCTATCATTATGGATTTTCTTGGACAGCTTGATGGTGGTCTAGTACCTGCGATGGATGAAATGGATGTTGTTCCATTGGATGCATTGTGTGCTGGGGAGTCTTTGGACGATCATACCAGGGGGGTTGGTAGCACTCAAGAAGATATGCATGAGAATTTGGCTGATGAAGAGCGTTGTGAGGAGAGTATTGTGCCTGAGGATGATATATGGGAAGTTGCTAGCCTTGATGAACAGGAGCCAGAGGTGGAGATGGATGCTAATATGGCTGAGAGTGTAGCTAAGGCTTCTTTGCGTGTTGCTGAGATGCTAAAGGCAAAGTCCCTGGAAGACAAAGATTCTGAGCCAGTTGAGCTGTATGGTTGTGAAGAGATGCCTGAATTACTAGAAGTGGAAGTGCTGGTGGACACTGCTCTTGGAAGGGATCTGAATTCTGGTGTGGAGAAAGGTCAAGATGCTGGAACCTGGCCTTCACTGGTAATGATGGATGGGATGCTAGATGCTGTAATGCCACAGGTTTTGAAAACGAGGAGGTTGGTTGTGGGTGAAGAGCAAAAGCTTGAAGATGATGCTGCGTGGTCAGAGTCGGTGAATGCTGATCAGATGATGAACGTGGATGATTTTTTGGATATGGTGAATGTTTGGTGTGCAGTGATGCAGCCATGGTGTTTCATGAATGCTGGGGAATGGGATGATGAGGAGCTGTTTCCTTTTGATCCTGGTGGATAGCTATCGGACTATGCTGAATGCTGCTGAGCATGAATGCTCTAGCAGATGGGGGGGTTGGCAAAGTATGTCAGGCGTTTTTCTGAGTGGTCTTTTTGGCTCGTGTATATATGGTGTGCATGGCAGGTGGAAGAGTTTTGCTTTTGAGGGCGTTGCGAGGTGTTCAAGGTAGATGGTTTTGATATGGGCTTGTTGCAGGCCTGCCCGGAACGAGGTCTTCTGAGGTGATATCAGCTCCTCAATGGCTCGTATATGTACGTGTCCCTTTAAATGAGTGGGCATGTAGGGTAGCTTGCTGGGCGAGAGGAAAAGACCCTTGAAGTGGTGGTGATGAGCGTGAGACGCAAAGTGGGCATCGTAGGTTGTATTTGAAGTATGTGGAGCATGGGCAAGCAATTGATGATGTGGCCAATGTGCCTTGACATGGAGTGAAAAGAAGCATAATATGGTGGCCATTCATTAGGCCTTGGAAAATAAAATAAAAAGATAATATTGACGTGGCCATAAAAGGCATGGCCACATGGGAGTTTACGTTGCTGCCAGCGAAAACCTCCAGAAGCTGGCGAGTCGACGGAGCCTGCTGAAGAAAAGCGGAGGTCGCCTTGTTTTGAGTGGGGGCTCTTGGGCGTGTGCTGTCAACGCAAGCAGTGTGGCTGTAGGTCTGCAACTGTGTGAGGCGACGTGAAGAGGTGAGACAAAGGTAGTGTGGCTGGCTGCAGGCTAGCGCAATTGTGTAAAGCTGGGGGTCCTCCTTTGTGAAGTGCAGCCTCCCGTGTGAAAAAAGACGGCGACGTGTGGAGCTGCTGGCGGCAAAAAGAAGCCGATGTGCTAGTGTGACGGGTGCTGAAGACGAGAAGCAGAGGGCGCAGCTGTGAAGTGTAAAGGTTTGAAGAGGCTGGCGTGGTTGGAGTGCAGCCGTGTGTGGGAGAGAAGCCTGGTGGGCTTATGTGTCGGGCGACAAGTTGAGGGTGCCGGTTGGAAAGAGCCGCAGGCATCCCTTGGGGAGCGCAGCTGAACAAGGAGAGATAGCAAGGGAGGCCGTCTTGGGCTGACGTACAGTGGGTGTTAAAGCGTGGGCTCCCGCGTGAAGAGTAGCTAGAGCCGTGGGCAGACGGGCTGACAGCGCAAAAGAGAAGCAAAGGGTTTGGAGTGGCTAGCGCAGAGTTGAGCACCTTGAGGTGTGGACAGGTTGCATGGGCTAGCGTGTAGAGGCCGCCTTGTAAAAGGTTGGTGTGGGCATGCAGGTCGGGCTGATAGAGACGGGTCAAGAGGAGGCCGCCTAGGTGTTGAATGCAAGCAGGCTTGGGTGCAGCTAGATGGAAGCAAAGGATGGCTGACAGGTTGGCAAGGGGTTGACAGGTGATCTACGAGGGCTGGTGTGGGCCGCGTAGGTGAAGCCGACAGTGGACAGAGAGTAGGGTGCCGAGTGAAGCAGAGAGAAAGGTTGGTGTTGCTGCTTGGTGGTGGGCCGGTAGAGCAGGGCAGATAAGCTGCAAGTGGGTTTGGACTGGCTGACAGAGGATCAGCACAGATTGAGAGAGAGGTGTGTTTGGGTAGCTGCTGCTGATGACACATGCAGAAGTGATGGGTCGCAGAGGACTCGAGGGTTAGCTGGTGTGGGCGCCTTCCGGAGTGAGAGTGGCCGGGTTCATTCTGGTGTGCTTGGTACAGCAGGCAGGCGAGTGGATCATGTGGTGATTGGGGATGTGGTGTATCCTCAGCTGACAGGTCTGAGCCTGTGTGTTTGTGAGTTGTGTGAGTAAGGCTTCTGTGTCGGGAGAAGCTTGTATATGTTTTTTTCTGGGAATATAATTGCTGGGTGTTTATCTTGGTCTATGGTGCCCCTGTCTTTGCTGTTTGTCTGGCGTGGGTTGGGTGGTGAGTGCGAGAATTGTTCCAGCCGGTGGCTGGTGGTGCCCCCGTTCGTGTGTGTTGTTCCAAGTTTGCGAGGTGGAAGGGCTGTAGAGGCAGGGTTTTCTTTCTTTTTTCACCTCACACCAGGGATAAAGAAGAATCTATTGTCTGTCTCTGCGCTTTTGCTAGACTTGGATTTGTAGGCAAATTTGTGGATGACAGATGTACTATTCATGATTTGACTTCTGGTGATACGATTAATGCATTTGGAACCTTGTTTTGTGGGCTATATAGGCTCAATTCTTATGACAAGTGTGTGGAAGATTCAGCAAATGCAGTTTTTGATGAAAAGGCAGTTTCTGATGAAAAGGCAGTTTCAGATGCAAAACTATGGCATGCTCGTTTTGGTCATCTCAACTTTGCTAGTTTGCTTCGTTTGCATAAATTTGATATGGTTTCTTCACTGCCCCCTCTTGAGGCACCATTAAAACATGTTTGTGAAGGTTGTATTTTGGACAAATTGCAGCGTTCTGCATTTCCAAAGGATGGTTCTATGCAGGCCACTCGCAAATTGTAACTTGTACATAGTGATCTATGTGGGCCTATGCAAACTTTGTCATTTGGTAAACACTTGTACTTCGTGACTTTCATTGATGATTACTCAAGGCATGCATGGGTATATCCATTGAAGGCAAAGTTCGAAGTGTTTTTGTGCTTCAAACAGTTTTTGCTTATGGTTGAAAATGTATCCAATTGTACTGTGGGCACCCTCCATTCTGATCAAGGGGGGAAGTACATGTCTAAAGAGTTGGATGCATTTCTAGCTAGTCATGGGATAAAACACCAATGTACAGTGCCATATACCCCTTAGCAAAATGGTGTTGCTAAGAGGAAAAACAGGTCACTTATGGAGATGGCACGATGTATGGTCAAGAGCCAAGCTTTGCCACATGCGTTTTGGCTTGAGGCTGTCATGTGTGTTGCATATGTACTCAACAGGTGTCCCACTAAGAACTTCCAGTCTATTACTCCATACAAAGCTTGGCATGGCAAGAAGCCTTCTATTGGTCACTTGCGTGTCTTTAGTTGCTTGACCTATGCTTTAGTGCCTATGCAACAATGTAGAAAATTGGATGATAAGGCTGTCAAATGCATTTTTGTTGGTTACAATGCTGAGAGCAAAGGTTACAGATTGTATCATCCGCAGTCAAAGCGTATCTTGATTAGTCGAGATGTTGTTTTTGTGGAAGATGTTGTGCAACCTTTGTTATCATGTACTAAAGAGACAGGTGTGAGCTCACGGGATGTATTTGATATGTTGTTGCCTCTATTTACAAGTGGGAATTCAAATGTAAGTCCTAATGAGGTAAATATTCAGCGTTTGTATCAAGGCATGGCTATGGCCCACAGCACCGTCGTCTTATGTGTCTCCCAAGGAGATTTTGAATTCTGGAGCCGAGCTACTCTATGTACATATTGCAACTTTTATATAAATAAAGAAATGTTTTTTGGAGAAAAATTCCCTGTTGTATAAGTGATTGTTTATGGAACGAACTGTTAAAGAAAAATTTGTTATCAGACATATGTCATAGATCTCCTATAAGATCATTGTCTTGTTTAAGAAATTGTTTTTCCAAACCTCTAAAGTCTTAGATTCTCATGGACAATATCAAAATAAAAATTTAATAATATATAATTTTTGGCAGAATCATGAGACGAGGAAACCGTGGCCATCAGCGAGAGCCTCTCTTTGAAGATGATGAGCTTAACCCTGATGTTTGCAAGGCTCTTCATAGGACTCAGCCAGGACCCTTCAAAAGAGAAGGGGAGAACCTGGGCGTGAGGCTGTGGAGAAATGGATGGAAGCCATGGAAGAATATTTTGACGTCACAAGGCTACATTGAGCGGAGCAAAATGGCTCTTGCCAAGTTGAAAATAGTGGAAACAGCCAAAAAAGGAATGGAGGAACCACTATGACACTAACCTTCTGGACAGAAATACTCAGTCTTGGACCGACCTTAAAACCTATTTGAGAAAGAGATTTTGTCTCCCTAGATTTTTGGAAACCAGAATGAACGAATTCTTAGAGCTAAAGCAGGGGAGCAAAAAACCATCGAGGAATATCACTAGGACTTTGCTCTTCTACTCAAATATTCACCACCTCTAGATGGCCAGGTTCATTCGGGGAATGAACGAACCCTTGGATACACTGGTCAAAAATGTCAAGCCAGTGTCCATGGCAGAAGTTGTCAGAATTGCAAAGGACTTTGCCAAAGACTTCATTGTAAAAGTCCTGCCAAAGCCAACTCCATCATCCTTTAAGAGATTTGAGACACCAGGAACTTCTTCCAACTTTCCGCCTCCAAAGAGACACCAAGGTCATAGCTAGAATGTGGAGACGGGAAGCTTCAAAAATGAAGGAAGACCTTTCCCCCCAAAGTACATTCTCATGAACTCCGGCTCTCTCCAAAATGCAAAGGGAAGACCTTGGAACCGAGAATAGATGCTTCGGATGTCAAGGACTTGGGCACCAGCTCAAGGATTGCTCATCTCCTTCTGTGGGCCAAGGAAGCCAGGGTCCCAGAGTTCCAAGAGAGACTCCTTCATATCAGTCCAATTAGGGTCCCCAGCGCCAAAATTAGGGTAACCCCAGAGAAGAGTGTCAGCTCAGCCTACAGCCTCCATGCAAAGCAGTCTTTGAACTCCCTCCCAGAATTGGAATAACCAAAGAGAGAGAGTTCCACCTCAGACTGCAGCAGCAGCCCCAGGGCATTCACAATAGCTGAGGAAGTGGAGAAAGAGAAAGGACAGATCTATGCAGCAATTGAGCATCAGGGAAATAACCGTCAACTCTCAGTCCTCTAGACTCAAGCAAAGTACCAGGGTAAGAAATTCAAGCTTTTGATTGATTCAGGCAATAGTACTCATTCTTTTATTTTCCTAGGATGTCTGCGTAAATTAGTCCTAAATAAAAAATCAGGGAAACCTATGCAAGTGGAATTAGCGAGTGGGAAGATTCTTTTCACTCACCTTGAGGCTGAACTTATTCAGTTTAGCTTAGATGGGAACATAATAGAGTGCCAGTTCAGAGTCCTACCCTTGGGAATATATGATGGAGTCCTTGGAATGGATTGGCTCCAAAAGAATCAGGCTGTAATTCATTGTCACAAAGGAACCATCTCTTTCCTAGACCTTCACGGGAATAAAGTTCAAGGAATTGGAATTTTCGGATCCCCAGTGCTGCAATTAGTCAAGGCTTCCAAATTATTAAAAGGGCTCAAAAAAAGGCAAGTTGTGTATGTCGTTAAAATGAGTCCGGTAGACATAAAATGCAAGGCTAAAGAATGAGAGTGGTTAAGTGAGTATGCAGATGTATTTCCTGAAGAGCTGACTGAGATGACTCCGTCTCGTGAAGTAGATCATGAGATCGAATTCACCCCCTCAGCCGGTAGCCCAACGTGCATACAAAATGCCAGTCCCTGAAGCCATAGAACTTAAGGAGCAGTTATTAAGACAACTGTTAGAGCAAGGATTCGTCAGACCCACTGTCTCACCTTGGGATGCACCCGTTCTCTTTCAAAAGAAGAAAGATGGAACGTTAAGACTCTGTATTAACTACAGAGAATTGAATCAATTAAAAATTAAGAATAAGTATCCTATTCCTAGGATTGATGAACTTCTGGATCGGTTAAGTAGTACCCAAATGTTTACAAAGATAGATCTCAAATCTGGGTACTACGAGATCAAAATCAAGGAGCAAAACATCCCAAAGACAACATTCAATACTCACTATGGGCATTATGAGTTCACAGTCATGCCGTTTGGATTAACTAATGCCCCGGTGACATTCAATCGTCTTATGCAACAGAGAATACTTGGATGATTTTGTTCTTGTCTTCTTTGATGATATCTTAGTATACTCGAAGAATGCTACAGACCATGAAGATCATGTATGCAAAGTCGTGGAAATCCTAAGGAAACACCAACTCTTTGCAACAAAGAAGAGAAAGTCTTCCTTATCTGTTGACCAGATGGAATACTTGGGATTCATAATGTCAAAGGATGTGATTTCTCTTTACCCCGCAAAGATCCAAGCAGTAGTTGAATGGCCAGAACCCAAGTCAGTAAAGGATGTGATTTCTCTTTACCCCCGCAAAGATCCAAGCAGTAGTTGAATGGCCAAAACCCAAGTCAGTAAAGGAAGTCAGAGGATTCCTAGGGTTAACTGGATGGTATAGAATCTTTATACCTAGGTATGCTCAGATAGCATCCCCTTTAACTAAGCTTCTCAAGAAAAGTACACTTTTTCAGTAGACTGCAATGTGTCAAAGTGCCTTTGACAAGCTGAAGACAGCCTTAGTAACCAACCCTATCCTTAAATTGCTAGATTTTACCAAACCCTTTGAGGTAGTTTTACTGATGCCAATGGATTTGCCTTAGGCGGTGATGTAATGTAGGAAGGTCATGCAGCAGTGGACTGCAATGTGTCAGGGTGCCTTTGACAAGCTGAAGACAATCTTAGTAACCAACCCTGTCCTTAAATTGCTAGATTTTACCAAACCCTTTGAGGTAGTTACTGATGCTAATTGATTTGCCTTAGGCAGTGCTGTAATGCAGGAAGGTCATGCAGTGGCTTATGAATCCAGAAAATGCAAAACACATGAGAGGAATTATGCCGTCCATGACTTGGAGTTACTCTCAGTAGTGTATGCTCTAAAGTTGTGAAGACATTATCTTTTGGGACAAAGATTCACCTTGATGACAGATCATCAAAGTTTGAAGTGGATCTTCACCCAAAGGGATCTCAACATGCGTCAAAGGAGATGGTTGCAGACCCTGCAGGAATTTGATTTTGAAAAAAAGTATCGATCGGAGAAAGAAAATGTGGTTGCAAATGCACTCAGTAGAAAAGCCTCCTTGCTTGCACTTACAGTGGTGTCAAATCCATTGATCAATGAAGCAAAGGAGAAAATCATGCATGACAAATTCTTTACTTGTATTGCTACCCTTCTGATGCAAGAAAGCAAGACTCCTTAAGAAATGAGTCGAGTTCTTGGATACAAATTGGGATACAAATTGGATGAAGGATGCATGTATTAAAATAATCGGTTATGTATCCCTAATGATGCGGAAATAAAGGGAAGAATTGTGAGAGAAGCCCATGTTGAAAGAACGGTAGAGGGGGAGGAGACACACACACAGGAGCAAACCCTAATGTATATTGCAAACCCTAACCATAGAGGGAAGCCATCTCTCTTCTCACACAATGCATAAAGCCATAATCCATAATACACACAACACACTATGAGTTGTGTTGTCTACACACATCTAACCCTAGCTAATGTCCACACACTATGACCAGCTGGACACGCGGTCATTTATGTCTCACACATGCTCCTACCTAACATGCCAGCACATAGCATAGCTGGCGTACACTGACATCGAGCTTGAATCTCAATAGCCCCTCTCAAGCTCATGATGTACTGCTGATGAAGATGTAGATGAGCTTGGGATATCAAGACTCTCAACACTCCCCCTCAAGCTCATCCCATGTACTCCCAACATAGTACGGAAGTACTCAAACTTCTCCCTGCTAAGCGGCTTTGTAAAGATGTCTGCCACTTGCTCATCAGCCTTCACATACTATAGATCAACTATACCATCCAGCACCTTCTCTCTGACAAAGTGATAATGGATCTCTATGTGTTTGGTCCTCACATGAAACACTGGATTCTTGACCAATTGTATACTGCTCATGTTGTCACAATGAATGACAACTTTGCCATCAATAGGCTCACCCAAATCTGCCAAGAGATTCTTTAACCATACTGCCTCACAAGTACCAATTGCTGCACCTCTGTATTCAGCCTCTGTACTGGATAAAGCAACTGTAGGTTGCTTCTTGCTACTCCAACTCACCACGGCACTTCCAAGTGTAAAAGCATAACCACTAGTAGACCTCCTGTCATATGAGCTACCTGCCCAATCAGCATCTGTGTAGCCATGTATATCCAAGCTTTTACCACTCTCAGAAAGTAAACCATAATGTGCAATGGTCTTTACATATCGCATGATGCATCTCACTACATCCAAATGAGGTTTTCTGGGGCTCTGCATAAACTCGCTTACTAGTCCCACAGCATAACTCAAATCCGGGCGTGTGATAGTCATGTAAATGAGACTACCAACCATCTTTCTGTACATATATGGATCATCCAACTCATCACCATAATCAGCCCGCAACTTCACATTCTGCTCCAAAGGTGTCCTCATAGGCTTACACCCTGTCATGCCATATTTTACCAACATATCCAATGCATATTGGCACTGTACTAACCATGTACCTGCATGGTCTTTGATCACTTCTATTCCAAGAAAGTATCTCAACTCACCAAGGTCTTTCATGTCAAATTGCCCACTCAAAGCTTTCTTGGCATGCATCACATCTGTACTATGATCACCTGTGATAATCAAGTCATCCACATAGATGACAAGTAAAACAATCCCATGATCTTCTGTCTTCTTCACATAGAGTGAAGAATTTGCTGTAGAAATCTGAAAACCAAGAGAGATAAGAAATCTGCTCATCTTATCACTCCAAGCACGAGGTGCTTGCTTCAAACCATATAATGCCTTTTTCAATCTGCATACATGAGTGGGATATCTTGGGTGTACATAACCTTCTGGCTGTGCCATATACACTTCCTCTTGTAGATCACCATTTAGAAATGCATTTTTGACATCCATCTGATGCATTTCCCAGCCATTAGCTGCAGCCATAGCAATGATTGCTCTCACTGTTCCCATCTTTGCCACTGGATTGAATGTTTCATCATAGTCCAATCCTTGGGTTTGTGCATAACCCTTAGCTACCAATCTTGCTTTATGTCTCTCAATAGAACCATCAGATTTGCACTTCACTTTGTAAACCCATTTACATCCAATAACATTCTTGTCCTTTGGTAATGCAACCAAATCCCATGAATCATTATGGACCAATGCGTCCATCTCAACATCCATTGCTTTCTCCCATACATGCTCTCCAATAGCCTCTGTATAGCATGTAGGTTCCACATGCTTCACCATAGATGTCATATATGTATAGTGCATAGCAAAATCTCGATATGTCAATCTGTCAACTGGATATCTGACTCTCTGGGATCTCCGCAATGCATGCGGGTCACTCTAAACACCAGTCACTCTAGCATGTGGTGGCACATATCTATCCTGTCTAGCACCAGGTGTGCGTAAAACAGGTATGCCAAGCTCCTCATCTAAACTCTCTGAACTAGATGACTCATAACCTGTGATTCCAATTCCTTCGACTTTCTTTTTTCCTTTATCCATAGCACTACTCCCAGTGCTCACACTCTCATGCCTCAAACGTCCTGACCATGGACGTTCAGTACTACTCTCAGCCTCTGCTGTGCTGGCCCAGACATAGAAGTAGAACTAGAACTTGCTTGTGGCAAGTTCACAGGCACATCAGCCTCAAGTGACTCAATGACACCCTCATCTTTTGCTTTGTACCAAACTAGCAAGCTCATCAAACACCACATCTCGTGAGATGACCACTTGTCTAGTTTGTGGGTTGTAACATTTGTATGCCTTTCGATCCTGTGCATATCCAACATATACACATTTCTTTGCCTTAGGATCCAACTTCCTTCTTCTTTCATCAAGCACATGTACATAAGCTATGCATCCAAAAACTTTGAGGTGTCCAATGTCTGGCCTATAACCTGTAAGCCGCATCTCTGGCGTGCTTCCATGAATGGCTGCTGTAGGTGTTTTGTTCAATATATACACTGCAGTAGCACAAGCTTCTGCCCAATAATAATCTGGCATGCTCTTTTCATTGAGCATTGCTCTTGCCACTTCACATATGACTCTATTCTTTCTCTCAGCCACACCATTCTGCTGAGGTGTATACCTGCAAGTCAATTGTCTTCTTATTCCATGCTTCCTCAAGAAATGCTCAAAAGCTTTTGAGGTGTATTCACCACCTCCATCTGTCCTTAAACACTTAATCCAATAGCCATATTGCTTTTCTACAAAAGCTTTGAAATCCATGAACTTTTCCAATACTTCACTTTTCTCTCTGAGAAAGTATATCCATGTCATCCTGCTGAAATCATCTATGAATGTCACATAGTATAAACTGCCTTTGATAGATGGGTTTTGTGAAGGACCCCATACATCACTATGTACTATCTCAAGTGGCCTGCTACTCATATTTCCTTCTCTAGGAAACCGCAACCTTGCCTGTTTTCCAAACTGACAGGCTTCACAAACATGCATATTCCCATCATACTTGAATCTAGGCAATCCACTAACAATGCCTCTTGTCTACATGTTCTTCAATCTTTGTATATTGACATGTCCAATCCTCTTATGCCACATACCAATGTCCTGTACCACATTCTTGCTTTTAGAGAACATGGCTGATTTTAGTTCAGGAATTCCAGCATCCCCAGCTTAAACAATCTGCCTTCTTTCTTTCCTTTAGCAATGACTCTACATCCATGTTTGAAGTCCTCAACAAAGCAACCATGCTCGTTGAAACAAACCTGTAATCCCTGTTCCACCATTTGACCAACTGAGGCCAAGCTTTTTGTGATCGAAGGCACATATAATACATCAGACATAGACTTTGTTAGACCATTGTGCATAACTAATGGTACACTTCCAGCATGTGTAATGGCATGCTGAGTATCATCTCCTGTTTCCACATAGCCTTTCACATCCATAGGCTTCATATGCTCAAACCATTCACCATGACATGTCATATGGTTTGATGCTCCAGAGTCCATATACCAAGTGTCATCATTCTCAGCATTTGTCATCATTGATCTAACAACATGTTTCATGGCAAACAAGTGATTTGTTGTGCCATCATTACTGCTTGATGCATAATTTCCACCACCATGTTGTGCATAATTTCCACCATAATGACCACCACGTTGTGCTCTACCCCCTCTCAAATCATTCTGTTTGCGGAAACAATCTCTCGCCATATGACCATATTTCCCACAATAATGGCATTCCACATCTTGCATAGATGTTTGTTGGCCTTGCCAACGTCCTCTACCATGAGGATTACCTCTGCCTCTCTGAGGTGCATATCCACGGCCACCTCTAGCACCATATGAAAAAATTCTGTTGTGGTGACCTGTCTTGCCATCCACGACCATTACCACCACGTCCACGTGATGTGAATCTCCCCCTGTCTCTAAAACCTCTCTGAGAATAGAAAGCCTGATTTCTGCCATTATCATCATGGCTAGTAGATGCATCTAGAAATGAATCACTGAGTTTGATTTCCTCAACAAGCAAGAGGGAAACCAACTCATCAAAGTCTGGTAAACCTATACTCCTCACTGAGATGGATGTATCAAAAGATTTGTATTCCTTGCCAAGACCATGCAAGGTAATATCCACCAAATCATCATCAGGCATGGGGGCATTTATTGTTGCCAATGCATCCGCAAACTTCTTTATTTCTTGCACATAATCATGGATGCTCCTTCTATTCCTTTTCGCATTATGAATCTGCTGTCGCAACTGAGACTTGCGAGCACTCGTGTCTGTATCAAACATCTTTACTAAAGTATCCCATGCATCTTTGGGGTTCTTAGCATCCTGTATGTGTATGAGCATAGCATCAGAAATACATATAGACAGATAATGCAGCACTTTGAATGCTCTTTCTGACCATTGCTTTATGAGCAATAACCTGCTGCTATGTAGGTTGTCGGGGTAGCTCAGGCTCAGGCTCAGCACCTGTAATGAGATTCCAAAAACCTTTTCCTTTCAAGAAACTTTTTATCCTGTACTTCCATGCCTGGAAGTTCTTCCTATCTAGCTTTTCACCAACAATCTGTACTGGATTATCCGACATGTTTGCTCAATGCAAAAACACCTTGCGTACACTTCCAAATCTGTAAATGAGCCTTCCTCAGCTCAACCACACTCCAATGAGTGTTTCAGATACTCCAAAGTAACCAACAATCTTCAAATTTGATGTAGAAAATCAACCTGTATGCATCCAAAATGAACTGTCTCATGCAGTCCGAGATACCCTGCTTTGATGCGCCTTCCAAGGCTCCAAATCACAATGTAGTGGTTCAATCAAGTATGGACAACTTGCATTGACACCTAAACAATCTCAGTGTAGAGTATCAACACCATCTGACATGTGTACATATCAATTTTTGAAAACCCCTTTCTCTATTTTGGGAAAAACAAAAAAAAACCAGAAAAACCAGTAGTAAAATGTAATTTCTTCAATATTTGGCCAAATTGAGCAACCAGGCATTCATTAGCTTAGCCATGATGTCCACTAACTCCATGTAAGAGGAATTTGTCCAATTGTTTAAGACCAAAGATTAATTGTCCGATTAAAATCACTCTATTTCTCTGCAACAACCAGTGGGACAGCCTGTTTAATCAGCTCATTCCCAGCTCAATTAAGCATAATTGATCAAACCAACCATGTAGCCCTCTTCTCCAATGTGTATAGCAACCAATTGCTAAAGCAATTGTGAAAGTAATCAAGCACAGAAGTTGTAATTGATCTCCTCGCTTCAAAATGATCAAGTTTTTGCCATGTTTCTCTGTGCAAGCTGCGCCGCCTGCTCTACAGTGATTTGGAAGTGATTATAATGTTAATTGATGAGGTATTCAAGTCCCCAACATAGCTAGTTATGTGTGTAACCAGCCAATGCTTGGATTTTTGCCAAAAACATGCTCCAAATGCATCAAATTTTGACTCCTTTTTCTCTGTTTTGTGAGAGCTCAAAAACCAGTAAATTGCACTCATTCAAATGCATGTAAATTGCTCCAAAATCATAGTAGGGCTTGCATAGGAGTTGCCAATACATTCCTCCTTATCAGATACATATGTCTTTTGCCAGATTTACATGTATTTTCACCATACATCAGTGCTTCCAAGCTTTAATGGAAAGCTTTCAAAAACCAGAAATTTGCTTTGCTTTGGGTTGCCCTAAATTGCTTTGTTTTTGCCTGAAGATTTTTTTGTCCCGGGTACTAGGGAAAAGAGTTCCCAGGCCCCCTAGCCAGATGTTCATGCAAAAATAAAACTAGTCACACCACTTACACAGAAAATTGCCTTTTTTAAACAGATTCAACCAGTTTTAAAACAATCCTTTAATGAAACCATAGTATCACTGATCTCAATCTTCCAATTTATCTGGTTGATTCTTAATTTTCCATCATTCCTTCATCAGAGTATCTATGGCATCATTGGCAACCAGAACGCTCACCACCACCCAGGGGTCTTTTCAATAGTTCCTAGCCCATAATACTCGGCAATATAATCACTTATAAAAATCAAGATGGACTCTCGTTGAAGATCAGCAAGATCAACCCCAACAGATCCATATAAAGAGCCATGGACGCATCCATTGAAGACCATCAAGGTCAATCAACCAGATCCATGCCCGGTTTCAGAAAACAACTCTTACTCCTTGTTCCAATATCTTCCTCGACGCACGTGTGGGTATCCTTGGTGACCCAAAGCCCGAGCACCGTATGGTCAGCACCCTCTAGGATCCTTCGCAGGTGACCTAGCGCTTCACTCATAGGCCGCTTCCTTGGTCCCTCATCCATCGTACCGGAAGCTCACCATTTTAATCGAACCGAGGCTGGTCAAGACCTCGGTTGACTTTGCTATGCGAGACGTCCTCCATTGACTCTCCGTCTCAGCAGTTGCAACTTTATCAGTTAGGTCTCCACGACCTTAATCACAAGACGGTCAAAAATGCTTCCCCAGCATTCTTGACATAAAACAGCCATTACAAACAGCATTTACAAACAGTTTACAAATACAGTTTCTATATTAACTCTCATTTTTCCACATTAACCCAATCTACATGTACATTCACATTTATATGCATACATTCACATCTACATGCATATTAACTCTCATTTTTCCACATTAACCCAATCTACATGTACATTCACATCCATACATCCACATTTATATCCATACATTCACATCTACATGCATACATCCACATCCACATTCATACATCCACATCTACATGCTCATTCATGCATCCTCATCCATACATCCACATCTATATGCACATTCACATCCATTCATCCACATCTATATGCATACATCCACATCTCCATGCATACATCCACATCCACATTCACATTCACATCCTTACATCTACATCTACATGCATACATCCACCTCCACATTCACATCCACATCCATACATCTACATCTACATTCCCATTCACATCCATACATCTACATCTACATGCATACATCCACATCTCCATGCATACATCCACATTCACATTCACATCCATACATCTACATCTACATGTATACATCCACCTCCACATTCACATCCACATCTATACATCTACATCTACATTCCCATTCACATCCATACATCTACATCTACATGCATACATCCACCTCCACATTCACATCCACATCTATACATCTACATCTACATGCATACATCCACATCTCCATGCATACATCCACATCCACATTCACATTCACATCCATACATCTACATCTACATGCATACATCCACCTCCACATTCACATCCACATCTATACATCTACATCTACATGCATACATCCACCTCCACATTCACATCCACATCTATACATCTACATCTACATGCATACATCCACATCTCCATGTATACATCCACATCCACATTCACATTCACACCCATACATCTACATCTACATGCATACATCCACCTCCACATTCACATCCACATCTATACATCTACATCTACATGCATACATCCACATCTCCATGATTACAATAAAATTCTTTTAATTAATCTAGGATGATAATTCCTAGAATATGGTAGGAAGTCCTCTTTTCATGCTTTGAATGAAATTATTTTATGTGTAATTTTTATAAAAATTTTACCATAGCTTCGCTGCTATGACTGATAAATCTCAATTATCTTAAAAGATAAAGCTTATCATTAAGGGAATGATTAGAATGATCCCTAATTGGATCATTAACCCATAATGGATTGAATCATCAACATTCATGAAATACATAATCTAAAAGCATAGGAAAAGCCATTAATTTGGTCTTAAGCATAGATTAATTTGGTCTTAAGCATAGATTAATCTTAGATTAAGGAAAAGCTTCATTTGGATTGAGAATAGATCATGAGTATGACCATTTCTTGAGTGAGAGGGAGATATTACATAAAAACCATTAGAATTAAGCATAAATGGAAATTTATGTAATTCTTTACTAACATTCATTAATTACTTCTATAGCATTATCATTCATCAATTAACTTCAATAGCATTCATCAATTTATGTAATTCTTTACCACCATTCATCAATTAACTTCAATAGCATTCAAAAACCATTCCAATTAAGCTTCTCAAGCTTGAGAGGGGTTGAGAAGAGAGAAACATTGAGAGATTATAGAAAAGCTCAAAATTCACCACTTACCTTACAAATTGCTTGATTCTTTGTTCACGGTAGAGGCCCCCAACCAATCAATTGGTTTAGTATGTTGATGGAGCCACCAATGGGGATTGAAGAAAGAGGGAAGCTCCAATTTCTTACAAATTGGAGAGAATTTTAGAGAATAGTAAATATTAGCATTATCTCAGCATAGTTCTAGAATAGTAAAATTCTTCTCCTTCCCTTTTTTTTTCAAAGGACTCATGTTCTATTTATAGGAGAGGGAGGCTCTAACCAAGACCAACTGATTTCTAGAATTTTCCAAATTTCAGTTTGGTTGAATTTGGACTAGATTTAGACCTAGTTTGGTTCCTTGTTAATTCGGTTTGGTTCCTTTTTGATTTGGTTTGGTTCAAGAGAGAGGAGAGATAAAAATATCACATTATTTTTGAGTTTAAAACTCATTCAAGCATGTGAAATATGCACCTCCTTTAATGGACTCCCCTTCCTTACATATGTGTCAAAATGAAATGATTATACCCAAAATATCTCATATTTTTAATATTGCTCATAGTTTTTTTTACTAATAAACCTTGTACATTTTCAACTCTTCATCTTATGTGAGCATTTACTCAATTTTGGATACCAAAAATATCTCATATTTTTAATATTGCTCATAGTTTTTTACTAATAAACCTTGTACATTTTCAACTCTTCATCTTATGTGAGTATTGAAGGGACTCCCCTTCCTTACATATGTGTTAAAATGAAATCATTATACCCAAATATCTCATACTATTAAAATTACTCATAGTTTCTTACTAATAAACTTTGTACATAGTCAACTCTTCATCTTATGTGAGCATTTACTCATTTTTGGGTATCTTCTTTTACAAAATTGGATTTATCTCCTTCCCACACATGGATTGATCCTATTGGCCCACAGGAACCTTAATTGGACCATAATCAAAAGATTTTCTGAAAATCTAGACCCTTAGACTAAGGTTCTTTATACCCATTTCCTATTAATTCCAATTGCACATTGGAAAGTTCTTTTTGAGTTTCTGTTTCAAGTGAACTTATTTTAATAAGATGAGATAATTTTCTATCCAAAAATATTAAAAATCTGAATATTCTCTCTCTAGAATATTTTCTCTCTCTAGGTTAAAACAGTTAGAAACAAGGTCTTTTATATTTCTGAAGAGGAAATTGATTATAGGGGAAGATGCTGGACATTTTGAGAGGCTAGGGAGGAATCTTACAATATTAGGCGGCCTGCTATGAATGTTGATAATAATATGCTCAATGGTCTCTTCCCAAACTAGACCTAAATCCACATCGGAGTATTTTGATAATCGTGGATTCTACAAAAAGGCAAAAAAATAGATATGTGCCATCAAAGAATGAGGAAGGAAAGTAAGATATCATTTAAAAAAAAGATCATGCCTACATTTTCTGTTGTGGGCAATGAGAGAACTAAGCGTAGCAGCAACTTTGCATTGTAGCACACCCTCCAACCGCAACAACTATGTCCATCCTGTTGTTTTGGGGGACTCTGCATCTCACAGTCCTTGTGTGTTTTAGTAGTGTGTCCTGGGATTATGGCCTCAAGACCAGTTATTAGCTTTCTAAAATCGATCTGCATAAAACATTACTGTTGTCAATACACTGAAAGTTCTCTAACTACTTCTCTCTCTCTCTCTCTCTCTCTCTCTCTCTCTCTCTCTCTCTCTCTCTCCAACTCGTTTTACAGTATATGAATAATGATTGTATGGACTTACTGTCTCATGGTGCCATAGAATTCTTCACCTGAATTGGCCAAGTAACAAGTCTTGGATTCTATATCGTAAAGGATCGAACTCCAGTGTAAACTACAACATGCAATTAGGAGTATCAGAAGTAACATCAAAAAAATATAGTAAATTTAGGTCACAATAATAAGACTATAAATGAAATTGCATGTCACTTACTCTTCATTGTATGCCATTAGAATTATTTGATCTACATCGAAATTTATCGGACTAAACCATGGACATACATCAACCAATGAAGTATGTTGTGTGGTAAGAACCAAGGAAAGGAGGGAATCTACAATATATACACGATTAATGCCAAAAAAATTTCATATTCGACTGACTACGCGCGCTCGAATGGAAACTTTGGAACCGCACAATGCATATGTTTCTCCACTTTCCTTAGTTCAAGAAGAACGGATCTATGTTGGTCGTATCTGCATCTCCTCATTAAGCACGGTGTAGACATTTTCTTTCCCAAAATAGCTTCTTTACCTACTTTAGGAATCATTTGTAGATGAGAGCGTTGCGGTCTTCTTCGTAGTGCCATCTGAAAATAGTCATAATGTTACATGATAAGTTTTCTCAATAAATACATAAGACAATAAAAAAGCAACAAATCATTACAAAGGGATTTGGGCATATCAGATACAATCACAACACAATCCTTGCATTGTAGTGATTTATCACGCTTAGCACTTCAAAACACAAAATAATACAAATATTACTGAAAAAGTTAACTTGGATAACAAAAAAGCTTCAAATCACTACAACGCAATATGGGTTCATCAGACAAAATCTACATCAACTCCTCGCGTTGTAGTGATTTCTCACACAGACCCTTTGATTTGACAAAATAACACATGAACAATACACCCAACAATACCTATGTAACGATAAAATAGCTTTAAATCACTACAATGAAATCACTACAATGCGATATAGGTACATCGGACGACCTAATCGTCATACCCTCCTCGTGTTGTAGTGATTTCTTGCACAGAGCATTTCATTCACAAAGTAAGTGATAAAAATAAGTCATAGATAACATACACGACACAAAACAATGTATAGGACAAGAAAGTATGTCCAAAACACTATAACACAATATGGCTACATCAGAAAAAATCAGAAAAAAGTATGTCCAAAACACTATAACACAATATGTCTACATAAAAAAAAATCGTAATTCATTCTTCGTGTCATAGTGATTTGTCAGACATTGCCATTCGTTTGACCCAATATCTAATGAACGTAGGTACAACATGATATATATGAGTGACTATAACATTTAAGACCAGTAGCAATTGCTTGATAACTCACCAAAGAATCACGCAAAGGAAAATGTTGAATAGATGTACACCTGCTTGATGAATCGCAAAGATGGCGTAGATGAAGCATGACATAGGAATACACGCAGTTGAAGGAGGCAAAACGAAATAGGGGCAAAATACAAGGACACCTGACATTTACCAAGGACAAGTATGACACATGCGGAGGAGTACGACACACGTGCAAAAGACCATGTCAACACTTGCAAAGAAGGATGTGGGGCCGTACTCATTAAATAGATGCTGATTTCAATCAATCCATTTTTGAATTGTGTTATCATACATGCGCAGAGCACGTGGTTTGCCATCATGCTGTCTGCCATGTGTGTAGAGACCGTTAGTTTTTGTGGATAAAGCTGACCCAGATTCATTATTCGTTGCTTCTTTCTCTCGTGTAATTTTTCTCACAGTCATGATCGGCACATTGCTTCTTGCTCTCGTACAGTCAACTTCATTGGTTGCTTCTTGCTCTCGTACAATCAACTTCGTTGGTTGCTTCTTGATCTCCCAGTGAATTTCGCGGTATGTTTTCAAATATTTTCGTGTTGCAATTTGGCCGAAATTATATAATTGTTTTATAAATATTCCATTAAAGATTTTGGCTTTTAGATTTTTAAGAAATTAATTTATTTCTCACAAATATTTCATCAAATCACTACAACGCGAAGAGGGATCTGGGCGAGAACTATCGTACCCATATCACATTGTAATGATTTTGCCTACAATCATAATTTTCTTGCATATATTTCTTCAAATCACTACAATGCGAGAAGAGGTCTCGGTGCAAACTCTCTCAAGCATATCTTTCCTTACAGTGATTTGTCCTAGTTTCGTTCTTTTTCTTCTTTTTGAAAGATTTCGGCATCTAGATTTTTAAGAAATTGATTTGTTTCTTACAAATATTTGATCAAATCACTACAGCATGAAGAGGGAACTCGATAAGAACTCTCCAACCCATATCGCATTATAGTGATTTGTCCTACTGTTGTTCTTGTAGTGATTTTTCTTATACAATCGTCATTGCCTTTGAAATATTGCATCAAATCACTATAACGTGAAGAGAGGCCTTGGTGGGAAGTCTCCCACACATATCGTGTTGTAGTGATTTTGGCACATTTTTCTTTGCATTTTCATTTTCTCACTAATATTTCATCAAATCACTACAACAGCAAGACGAGATCTCGGTGAGAGTTCTCCCATGCTTATTGTGTAATACTGACAGCTTAATCCTTTATTATCTTACATAGAACTTTCGTCGTTTGACATATTTCCTGGCTTGTAGATGGATACTTTTGGGATTGAGGTCCAGTCTGATGCTGGCCTTCAAGAAACCCCAGATGAAAGTTGTTCGACTTCCTTTATAAAGTTTGACAGCATTATCGCCATCCTGAAATCTCATGCAGGTTTAATCTCAATTTCTCCATCGAAGACATGATCGTTTCTACACGTTCGTATCTTGAGGAGAAAGAGCAGCAATTTCAGCAGATCACTTCAAGTGGTACAATCATGTTTGACGGCATTCAGTACATGCACATGAATGATATTGAGCCTTCAACAACCCTAGGACAAAAGTTAAAGAGGGATGTTTTAAAGGTGCTAGATGATAAGAAGAAGACACACAGTAAGTGCCCCATTCACAATCGTAATTGTCGTCTTGTCACCTACCACTATGGATTTATACTACTTGCATGTGTTGCTTGAGGATGAAAAAGTTACAAATGAAGAAATTGAGGAGAAGGTAGAGGAAGCTCCAAGAGCAAGAATATGAAGTTCAAGAGATTGAGGAGGAGATAAACTTGGCTCTACAAAAAGGGACTTAAGTGAGCAGTTGGATATTGACGTGCTCAGAAGAGAAGACACCTTAGTGGTTATAGGTGACGAGAAACCCTCTACGATAGAGGAAGCAGGGGACATTCCAACCCCACTCTTTCCCACATTTCCTACTGGTGACAAAGAATATTTATTAACTACAAATATTCAAGCTGTGTTGTTTGACATAAGGAAAGACTACTGTCTGGCCACCATCATTTCATAGAATCTTCAGGAAGATGAAGATTTTATCGATCCAGATTTGGATAAATATCTCTTATTGGATTCAAATGTCAAGGACAGTGAGTTCCATTCTACTGGCCACCAACACATTATCTATGATGTACAAGGATGCAAAAAGATATAAATCCAACCTTCCCACCACTGAGAGGAATTTCAAGCTATTTAGCAAAGACTTAATATTTCACACATGGGAATGGAAGGGGCGTCCTCATCAGCGGTCCAGGACACCAACTGAACAATCAACTGCACACTCGGGGCCTCGCCCATGGATGTCCGGGACAAGAGGCTAGCCCGGGGGGCAGTCCCTCTGAGACCACGCCCGGAAGACTCCCCTCGCTTGGAAGAAACGGGCAATTCCGCAGGAAGGTGAAAAATCTTTAACTAGGAGATTACTCTAACGAGTCAAGTCTTGACTAAATTAAACTAATCTGACCAAGCCTGAAGTCACTTGGTCAGATCAAGAAGAGACTTGCACTTGGTCCATGGAATCACCGCTTTTTTCCTCATTTTTGAGGCACAGCTGATGCCATCCCTTCCCACAGAACAAGGTCTTCTTTGGATTTAAACTGATTAACGTAACTAATTGTATCTAGTTGTTTCTCAAGAATCCTCTGATCCGGCCTATGGGTTAGCCAACCACCCGACCACTGAATTGGTGGGATTCCTTTATAAATATTTGATTGGGTTTTTGCTCAGGTACCGAGGAAAAGAGTTCCCAGGCCCCCTAGCTGGCAATTCATACAAAAATCAAATAGGCACACCACATACACACCCAATATGAAATTACCATTTATAACAGATTTGATTGGCTTTAAGACAATCCTTGAATAAAATCATAGTATTTTTTATCATCATTTTCCAAAATTCCAAGTCCATTGTATTACAAAAATGCATCATCTGAACTCTCCGTTGAAGATCAGTTGGCCAACCAACGAG
The DNA here is from genome assembly GCF_041138505.1 of Cibotium barometz. Classification (NCBI taxonomy): domain Eukaryota; kingdom Viridiplantae; phylum Streptophyta; class Polypodiopsida; order Cyatheales; family Cibotiaceae; genus Cibotium; species Cibotium barometz. Next base: position 42,238,495 of record NC_141059.1, on the reverse strand, counting down.
ATCCAGTTATATCAAATTTTTGTTCCCAAAAACCTTTCCTTTTTATCCATCAGATATCTTCCTTGACGTACGCCTGTGTAAGATTCCTCCCCAGCCTTGCAGGATGTCCAGTATCTTCCCCTGTAATCAAATCCCTCTTCAGAAATATAAAAGATCTTGTTTCTACCAGTTTTGGCCTAAAGAGACAAAATCTTCTAGAGAGTGGTAATTCAGTTTTTAAATATTTTTGGATGGAAAAATATCTCTTCTTATTAAAATAAGATCCCTTGAAACAGAAGTTCAAAAAGATTTTCAGAAGGTGCATTAGAAATCAAGTATAATCTATTCAAGAGGTCTTATCCTGAGGGTCAGAATTTTTTTGAAATTTTAAATTAAGGTTCCTATGGGACAATAAGATCAATCCATGTGTGGGGAGGAGATAAATCCAATTTGTAAAAGAAAAATACCCAAAAATGAGTAAATGCTCACATAAGATGAAGAGTTGACTATGTACAAGGGTTATTAAACACCATATTAGATAATTTGGAAAAATTCCCATTCCCATTTGAGAAATGGGATCATGGTGAACTTGTCCAAAAGTTTGTCAAAACCCTTTCATGTGACTTATCATTGGAAAGATCTTGAAGAGTAGTATGATGTTATGCCTCATTAAAAAAAAAGGCATTCCCATCTCTTCTTTAGTAAATCCAACCATTCTTTATCCTAGATGAATGATTAATGGATAGAATTAAGTTTTTCATAATGTTTCTCTTAAATAAGTAGAATTTTTTACATTAGAATGATTTAAATACTCTTGGTGAAATTCTAGTTGATGTTCGAGAGTTAAAAATTGAAAAATGGTCAGCCATACAAAGGAGGTTATGGTAAAATTTTCTAAAAATTGTGTAAAATAAGTTTTATTTATTTTTATTCAAAAAGAGTAATTTCCATCGTATTATGTATTCTTAAAGTGTGAATTCTCATCCTAGGTATAAGAAAATACATACTAAAAATCTTTTATTAAAAAAGTGTTACTTTCTTTAGAATTAAGTTCTATGCATAGAAGGAAGTATATTGAAATTGTTATTCTGATTATAAAAGTGTGATTTTCATCATAAATGATTTTATGCATAAAAGATATTCTTTTATATTAAAAGAGTGATTTTCTTCATAAATTATTTGTATGCATAAACATATGCATAAAAGATATATTTTTTATATTAAAAGTGTGATTTTCATCATAAATAATTTTATGCATAAATTAGATGCATAAAAGAAATTCTTTTATATTGAAAGAGTGATTTTCTTTGTAAATGATTTGTATGCATAAACATATTCATAAAATATATTTTTTTATATTAAAAGTGTGATTTTCATCATAAATGATTTTATGTATAAATTAGATGCATAAAAGAAATTCTTTTATATTAAAAGAGTGATTTTCTTCATAAATTGTTTGTATGCATAAACATATGCATAAAAGATATATTTTTTATTATATAAAGTGTGATTTTTATCATTAATGATTTTATGCATAAATTAGATGCATAAAAGAAATTATTTTATATTAAAAGAGTGATTTTCTTCATAAATGATTTGTATGCATAAACATATGCATAAAAGATATTTTTTTATATTGAAAGTGTGATTTTTATCTTAACTGATTTTATGCATAAATTAGATGCATAAAAGAAATTGTTTTATATTAAAAAGAGTGATTTTCATCATAAATTATTTGTATGCATAAAAGATTTTTTTATGTATTAAAAGTGATATTTTCATCATAAATGGATTTTATGCATAAACTAGATGCATAAGAGAAATTCTTTTATTCTAAAAGTGTAATTCCTACTAAAATGGATTTATGCATGGAAAGATGCATAAAGAATTTATTTTGACCCAAAAGTGTTATTCTCATCAATTTTGATTTTATACATAGAAAGATGCATAAAGAAATCTATTTTTAGTTCAAAAGAGTTATTTTTCATCAATTTTAATTTTATGCATTAGAAGATGCATAAAAGATTGATTTTTAATTCAAAAGTGTCATTCTCATTTAAAATGAATTTATACATAGGAAGATGCATAAAAGATTGATTTTTATTTCAAAAGTGTTATTCTCCTTAAAATGAAATTTATGCATAAATAGATGCGTAAAGAAATCTTATATCAAAAATAAGAATTCTCTTGTGTTCTATAAATAGATATGAGGATGTGAAATGAATCAAATAGATGAAAATGAAAGAAGAATGGATGGAGATGTATGTATGTGAAAGAATGGATGTAGATATATGTATGTGAAAGTATGGATGTGGATGTGGATGTGGATGTGAATGTATGAATGTGGATGTGAAAATGGATGTATGAATGTGAATGTGGATGTGGATGAATGAATGTGGATGTGGATGTATGAATATGGATGTGAAAATAGATGTATGAATGTGAATGTGGATGTGGATGTATAAATGTGAATGTGGATATGTGGATGTGGTAATGGAAGTGCAGATGTATGAATGTAGATGTGGATGTATGAATGTGGATGTGGATGTGGATGTATGAATGTGGATGTGGATGTGGATGTGAAAATGGATGTATGGATGTGGATGTGGATGTGGATGTGAAAATGGATGTATGGATGTGGATGTATGAATGTGGAAGTGGATGTATGGATGTGGATATGGATATGTATGTATGAATGCGGATGTGGAAGTACAAATGTGGATGTGTATGTGGAATAATGATGCGAATGTGTATGTGAAATGATGTGACGTCGATATGAGTGAATGGATGAGATGTGATGGCATGTGAATTGGGATGTGAATAAATGATATGTGATGTGATGGAAAATGATGTGATTGGATAAGAATGAGTACACATATGAATGGAATGTGGAATAAGTAATGTGGATTGATGAGGGATAATGTGGAAAGACGAGAGTTCATTATAGAAACTATATTTGTGACCTGTTTGTAAATGACTATTTTATGTCAAGAATGTTGGGGAAGCATTTTGACCGTCTTGTGATTAAGGTCGTGGAGACCTAACTAATAAAGTTGCAACTGCTGATGACGGAGAGTCAATGGAGGACGTCTCGCGTAGCAAGATCGGCTGAGGTCTTGACCAGCCTCGATTTAAATGGTGAGCTTCCGGTACGGTGGATGAGGGACCAAGGAAGCGGCCTATGAGTGAAGTGCTAGGTGACCTGCGAAGGATCCTAGAGGGTGCTGACCATACACTGCTCGGGCTCTAGGTCGTCGAAGATACCCACACGTGCATCGTGAAAGATATTGGAACAAGGAGTAAGAGTTGTTTTCTGAAACCGAGTATGGATCTTGTTGACTGACCTTGCTGGTCCTCAACTGATGAGTCCATAGCTCTCTTATATGGATCTGTTGGTTGATCTTGCTGATCTTCAACGAGGATTCCATCTTGATTTTTATAAGTGAATAATTACCGGGTACTATGAGCTAGGAACTATCGAAAAGGCCCCTGAGTGGTGAGCGTTCTGGTTGCCAATGATGCCATAGATACTCTGATGAAGGAATGATTAGAAATTAAGATTCAACCAGAGATTTTGAGGATTGTGATCAATGACACAATGGTTTCATTAAAGGATTGTTTTAAAGATAGCTGATGCTGAGAAAAAGGCAATTTCATATTGGGTGTGTAAGTGGTGTGACTAGTTTTATGTTTGTGCATGAACATCCGGCTAGGGGGCCTTGGAACTCTTTTCCTTGGTACCAGGGATAAAACCTAACCAAATTCCTAATTGGATCCCATCACTACAGTGGTTGGGCGGTTGGCCCACCCATGGGACTGGATGGGGTGGACTGATGGATCCGTAAATCGAGACTCAATTTCTGTTTAGTTCGATAGATGAAGTAAATTTCGTACAGAAATTGTTCTATGGAAAAGAATCAACGGCTGTGCCTCTCAATGAGGAAAGAAGTGTTGGTCCTCCATGGGGACTGGTCTTTGTGGAGCAGCGTCAGTAGCTACCCAACCTCCTCCTCTTCCAATAGACTACTCTACGTAAAATGCATGGACTTCTTATTGGGGGGGAAATAAGCTTCTGCATGGTCTCATCTCTGCTGGGGGAGATGCGAGCGATCCTTTGCCCCAAGGGAGTAGGGATGTGGATGGCACGGGCTATAAGGACCCTTGGGGAAGGAAGCCTCCATCACTCTAGTTTTCTTGGCTCCTTGCATGTAGGGTGTTAAGGAGGGGCTGTACCGAAGCCAGAGAAGATTGAAGATTCAGATGGGCTTCCTCTAGAAATGTCATTGTCTGATAGATCGGGTTAGGTTGCATGGGAAAGGGGGCTTCTCCGCCATGTGCCACCCTAGTCCCTACATGCCAGTCGTCTTGTCTGTTGTACCTAGGAGAGGTGGCATTGATGGTGAGCGAGGGACAACAAAGTACAACAATCAAGGCAAATCACTAGCTCCTCCACTTGGGTGCATATTCTAAGGCATTGATGATAGGGGAGCGCCTAACGGCCTCCCCCACGAAAAGTTCTTTGAAGGTTGAATAGGAAGGAGAAGGATCTCTATGATCCAAGTACAGTCTTTTTCCCTGAACTGACTATGGGACTTACGAGTTCGGTCAGATGAGCTCAGTTAGTTAAGGCTTTTGACTACGTTAGGGAAAAGTTATCCTGGTGGAATCGCCCGTGCTTTTTGAGAAAAGGAAGTTTTTTCGGGTTCGGTTTTGGAAAAACCGATGGATTAGTCTCTTGTCCGGATATCCATGGGCGAGGCCCCGAGTGTGGGACCCTGCCCCGCGCAAGAAGTGCTACTTCCGCTGCTAGCACCCCTGAATTTGTTGCGCGGTGGGAACAGGGATCTTAGAGCCTCGGTGTCCTAGCAAACTGCGAGCCCGTGCATCGCCTGGTCAGAACCCTCTAGGATCCTCCTTAGGTGTCCTAGCACGTCACTCAGGGACCGCTTCGTCGGCCCTCGCCCATCGTACCAGAAGTGCACCATTTGAACCGTACCGAGGCTGGTCAAGACCTCGGCAGGCTTTGCCGCGGGCGACGTCCCTTGACGACTCCCCGCCAACTGTTCCAACAAACCTCCTTTAGAAAAACATAAGCCAAATGCTTCCTCCAGCATTCTGGCATAAAACAGTCCTTTGAATGAAAAACCGAGTTTCCAATGCAAGTGAGATTCCAGTTTGAGATTGGTTCCAAAGAGCCTTTTTCCAATAATTCCGAGTTTCAATAATGAGGATGCTTGATCTCTCATGAGGGTAATCTACCCGTAATTTTATCCATTTATCCAACTAGATTCTTGGGGTGAGATTGGTCAGGGAAAAACTAGATTAGTTCTGGTAGTCTATTCTTTGGATTTAGTAACTGGAATTGGTCACTCACGAAGTTTTTGTCTGATTTAGTTCAAGAGAAGGATAATTAGGTTTACTGTCCGACCTCACGTAGTCTAACTAAATTCATTCAATTTAGTTCTACCAGGATTACTTTCAACTAAACATCTAGTTTTTGGGTAAATATTCATTTAGTGATTTTATGAATTCAATTATCCAAGATTTTCTTTTTCCCACATAAATTCTCAACCTTAATTCATTAGGTAGAATTATGATGGAAAATCATCTTTTAACTAAAATATCAATACCTCATTTTTTTGAATAAACTTGAAATCCTTCTTTTTCTCATTTCAATGAGTGCAATCCAATTATCATGGGAATTCCTCTTTTCCCTAAATTAAATCTATTAAAATTCCTCTTTTCCAATTACATAAAAATACCCATTAATTTCTTTAAGCTAAAAATTCCACTTTTCTCATCTAAATATTTGAATTCCAATATAGTAGGAATTCCTCTTTTATCGATTAAACTTATCTATGTAAAAAGAAAAATTTAATTAAATTTTTCTCTTAATATTTAAATAAAAATATCCATTAATTTCTTTGCACTAGGAATTACACTTTCTTCATTTAATTAATTGGATTCCAATATGGTGGGAATTTCTCTTTCATCATAAAAATTTATCTATACAAAAAGATAAATTTAACTATATTTTCTCCTAAAAATTAAATAAAAATCTTCATTAATTCCTTTGCACTAGGAATTACACTTTCTTCATTTAATTAATTGGATTCCAATATGGTGGGAATTCCTCTTTCATCATAAAAATTTATCTATACAAAAAGATAAATTTAACTAAAATCTTTCATAAATTATACATTATTTTAGCATTCTAATTTTATTCTCTAAATCATTGAAATATATGGATTTCCAATGTCTTGGGGATTACTCTTTTAACATAAAAAAATGTACCAAAAATTTCTCTTTTTCTCAATTTACTAATTATGCATAATCATAAAAATAAAATTCTTCATGATTACAATGAGAATCATTCAATTAATCTTGGATGATAATTCCTAGAATATGGTAGGAAGTCCTCTTTTCATATTTTAAATGAAAAATGTTTTATGTATTTATTTTACAAAAATTTTACCATAGCTCCGCTCTGCTATTACTGATAATTCTCAATTTAATTGAGAGAATTAAGTTTAATATTATTAATATGATTAGAATGACCACTAATTGGATCATTATCCAATTATGGGTTAATGTGTATCTGGGCACTAAATGCCTGATACTTGGTAATGGAAAATATCATAAAAGAACAAACACTAACACAAAGACATTCCCTTTAGCAGAAAATCATAACAGTAAAACGGAATACGAAACATCATGCAGAAAATCCACTACACACAATAACCCTGAACAGATGATCAGAATTCATTGATATCATAATCATGCAAGGGATTACATTTCCGCTTCCTCATCTTCTACAATTCTGAATATCAGTTATGCGCCTTCCCATGATCAACTAACTATATCTCTTCATATCTCTCCTTTCTCACGAATCCCTAAGCAACTACCCAAAAGGATCATTCACATATATAGAATTCGGATATTCCAACTTAGGTAAAGTTAACCCCTAACACATGGCACAGCCCGGTGGTTGGGTTTTCGAGAAAACCCGACTCGGACCCATAAATCCCTGATCAAACCATCCATTGTCTTTACATTGCTTCAAAAAGAAAACAGAACTGCAAACTGAAAACAAAGTCCTACTAAACTAGAAATCCTAAAACACTAGAAAAGCATAAAGTACTAAGGTAACACCACCGGCTCCATCGGCTTCGGCGGATCATCTTTAGTCTTTGAATCTTCCACCGGCTCCAGATTGACGACTGGAACATCAATCTGATCTGCAGGCATTACATCCTGTGACACCATCTGAATGACTTCAGCCTGGCCAACTACTTCCTTGTCAACATCCGACATAATCTCCACAGTTTGTTCATGATCCCCCACAGTAGCCTGCTCTGTATCCAACTGTCCCTCATTAGGCAACTCCATAAAACACATGGCTTGAACTTGCTTCTCAAACTCCAACAATTTCAACATCAAAGCATCCTTTTCCGACTGTAAACCTGCTACTTGATCCAACAATAACTGCTCAGATTCAGAAATGAAAGCTCCACTTAATGTATTAAATGGCTTCATCACCTAGGCTTCAATCCGATCTCGGATACCTTGCCACAGTTTGACTCCCACCTCAGTTAAGCTCCTCCTAATCACTGCTAAATCAGACTCTGAAACTAACACTCCCTCTACATCTTCATTACTCTGAGATAGCATCTGTCTTTCAATAGCCAACAATGGTTGAATACGTTGAACTAACATCTGATTCTCCACCTGCAAACCCACATTTTGCTCAGACAACACTTCCAACTCTTTATGCATCTTCTCCTGCAATTGATTTGTCCATTCTTGAAACAATCCCAACGACATCTTTGTCTTCACCAAATTTCTCTGACACTCCGCTGCCTGGTCTTTCTCTTTAACCACTGCCTCCTGAGCCTGAACTAACAACATCTTAGTTTTCACTAATTCCTCCTCTTGATGCTTGACTTTAAGCTGATAAGTAGCTTCCGATCTCGACTGCTCCTGGATAACCCGAACCTGCTGTTTCCAATCTGCAATACTACTCTCCTGCTTCCGAACATACTCTTGGACCTTATTCAAAGACCAGAGCACATCCTGCAACTCTCCACTCTGAACACTCTGTTCTGCTTCCTTAGCTATGACTATAACAGAATCCCACTGATTCGACTTAACAGGTGTAAAATCCATCGTCTTTACCACATCTTGGATCGCAGATGAATCCACATCCAATTTTCTCTTCTTGCTAAAAGTGAATTTCTTACCCACTGAAACTAAAGATGGACCAGTACCCACAGACTCTGTGGCCTGATGCAACAAATCTAACCCTTTCGGAACATCAGGTGAGACCAACACCTCCTTGGCTTCGGAGCGAGTATAGCCTGCTTCCATCAAATCCTTAAACACATTCATCTTGTCAGGCTAATGCTCAAATCCTAATGGAGAATCCACTGCTCCTTCCGGGACAACGTCATCCTGACCCGGTTCTTCAAGACCACCATGCACTGGTTGAGTCGGCAAAAGAGTCAATTTGCTGGCAGAAATCATAGGAACCTTCTCAAACAAAGCTGCTAAGAATGCCGACAGCCGAGAAGTGACTTGAGACTTCCTCTTATCAGTGATTTCCACCTCCTGTAGAATTCTAGTGTGCACCAAAGAAGCCCAACTAACTTTTCCCCCTTTCTCAGCATACAGCAAAGGTGCAAAATTGTCTTTTGACATGTATTCCAATTTGATTACCTGACAAATGCGTTCAAGGTACCATCTTAAATGCTGACGACGGGGTTCAGCGACATGCTTCACCATGTAATAGGCTCGAGACCCCTGTGGAAGCCCAAATTCCTTCCTCATGGCCACATCCGAACACTTTGCCACAGCCACAGTTTCTTCATAATGGAGATGAAACACTTCTGCTATCAATTGAGGTGTCAAACCCACAGTCGCAGAGAGGTAACCATTCCTCTTACGAATCACCTCCAACTGCGTTTTGGCATAAACATTCTCCCGCCATCTGTCCCACGGCAAAGATGCAAACTCCCATAATCCAATGGTCTGCAACCACTGAGTAGTCGCCGCCTCTGACAAATCCAGATGAACAGAAAAATCCAAGAAAGGATCCATTAAAGCCTGCAAAGTAGTAGCTTCCAACCCCCCTACCTCTGCAGACAGCGCATCCTCAGGCTCAAAATCTTCATCAGCCTCCACAGACGCACGAACAGAAAACTCCTTACTGGCGGCGGGTTGTTGACGCAGTCGCCGGGGAGAAGAGCGCTCCACAGGAACCACCTTAAGCGGCATCGAACGCCCCATCTCAGCCAGCGCTTGACGCAGGGAATTCAGCTTTGCTAAGCGCTCTGCGTTATTCATGCAAAAGGTCTCCTCCAAGCATGCCAAAATTGAAATGTGCATGACAAAACCCCCACACGTGGTGATATAAAGCACAACGTCACCCAGTCGGCCAAATCTACCACACATGCCCGACTTCCTATCAAGATCCTCCACTTGGACACTAGCGGACATTCCCAAATTTTCTAACACATCCCCACTTACACCGTCACCTAATTTGCTCACTAGTGCGGATATTCCTCCATCTGCTAAAACTCCGACCTCTGCGGTTACTCCGACCACTGGTGGCTGACCCACAAACTTCTTCAATCGGAAACCATTAATCGGTTTCTCAACCAGAGTCCCAAACATATCAGCAAGTCGGAAAGTACCCTGACCACAATCCTCCATGATTTTGTACGGCCCTATGTACCTCAGCTTTAATTTACCCGGATGAGGACCAAGCTTCGAATTATACAGCAAAACCCAATCCCCAACCTGAAAAACTTTGAATTTGATCTGTCTACTTACCCAAGCCTTCCGCCTTTGCTGAATCACCTCTGTGATATACCCGCTAACAATCCTATCCTCTTCGAGCTGACACAGCATCTGCTGTCGGAACTGAACAGATTCTTCCGGTGATAACCGATCAGCAATAGCCACCCGCAAACTAGGAACTACATACTCCATCGGAACCACCGCCTCCAAACCATACACCAGCTTGAAGGGTGTCAGACCTGTAATGACTTTAAAAGCTGTACGGAATGACCATAGAGTAGAATCAAGCTTCACATCCCAGTCATCCCGATTCTCTGCTACTATCTTCTTCAAAATCTTCACCAAGATCTTGTTGGAGCTCTCTGCTTGACCATTGGCTTGAGGATGATAAGCAGTGGACTTCTTATGCATAATCAAATGAGTCTTGGTCAACTCAGCAATGACAGCATTGAGAAAATGAGTACCCCGATCACTAACCAATTCCACTGGGCACCCAAACCTGGTCATAATGTTGTGATAGAGAAACCTAGCCACACTGTTGGCAGTATTATCTTTCAAAGCAACAGCTTCCACCCACTTCGTACAGTAATCAGTAGCCACCAAGATATAACGGCAACCTGTCCGCTTGGACTTAGGCTTGATTGGCCCAACAAAATCCAAACCCCACTTCTGAAAAGGATCTAAGGGCAGAATCGGATTATCCGCCATGCGGTCTGAAGCTCCGGGCTGCCCCAACTGTTGACAAACCAAGCAACTCCGAGCATAATTGTGTGCATCCTTCAGCACGGTAGGCCACCAAAGCCCAGATTGAAGAATCTTCTTACCTGTAATGTCTCCAGAAAAATGCCCACCTGCAATGCCACCATGAGCCTCTTGCAGAACAGCTGATTGCTCAAATTCTGGGACACAGCGACGGATAATCTGATCTATCCCCCTCTTGTACAGAGCACCGGCAATCACCAAAAAAGGTTTACTCCGGAGTACCAGCTTTCTCCGTTGATCAGTGGAAAAGGCCACTGGCAGGGTGCCATCTGTCAAGAAACTCAACATCTGATCATACCAAGAATCCAATATCGCCACAGTAGCTGAAAACAAAACCGAATCAGGTAAATTATCATCCACCCCTTCAGCTACTTCCCCATTCTCCAACCTACTCAAATAATCCGCTACAGCATGCTCCTTTCCCGGGGTATGTAGGATCAAAAAGTCAAACTCCTGGAGTAGAAGCATCCACCTAGCTAACCTACCCGTCAAGTGTGGTTTCTTGACCAGATACAATAAGGCCTGATGATCTACATGGAAAACCAGCTTATTGCTCAATAGATAATGCCGGAACTTGTGAAGAGAATACACCATCCCCAAAGCTTCCCTCTCCGTGACGGCATAATTCCGTTCAGCACTTGTCAACATCTTGCTAGCATAGTACACTGGTCGAAACCAACCCTTAACCTTCTCCTGCATGAGGACAGCCCCTACGGCAATGTCCGAAGCATCTACAAAAACATGAAATGGTAACCCCCAATCAGGAGGTAGCACTATCGGTGCCACCACCAACATCTTCTTCAGAATTTGAAATGCCTTTTCTTGAACTGGAGACCACACAAAATCCACGCCCTTCTTGGTCAAATGAGTAAGGGGTGCACACACATCGGAAAGATATCGCAAAAACCTACTATGCCACTTAACCTGCCCCAAAAACCTGCTTAATTCCTTAAGATTACGTGGTGCGGAAGCCTTCTGAATGGCCTCAATCTTCTTTGCATCAATCAAGATGCCTTCCTGGGACACCACATGGCCCAAGAGAATCCCACGCCTTACTGCAATAGCACATTTGAAGGGATTAAGAGCTATGCGGAACATCCGACAGCGCTCCAAACAGAGCCTCAGGTGCTGTAAGTGCAAAGCCTTTTTACCAAAGACACTAAAATCATCAAGAAAGGCTCGCATAAAATCCAACAGATATGGCTCAAAAGCCTTCTGAGCCACAAAAGAAAAGGATGGTGGGCCATTCTTTAATCCAAAGCTCATCACCGTGTAAGCAAATGCTCCCCACTCAGTGATAAAGGCCGTCTTATCCACATCCTCAGGTGCCATCCTTATCTGATTATACCCTGAGAAACCATCCAAAAAACTATACATCTCATGACCAGCCACAGCATCAAGGAGGGTATCACAGAACGGTAATGGAAACGGGTCAGTAATTGTGGCAGCATTCAACTTCCTGTAGTCCACACACACCCTGATCTTGCCATTCTTCTTGGGCACGACCACAATGGGAGACAGCCAAGTCACCTCATTGACCTGCTTGATAAACCCTACCCGTAATAGCTTATCCAGCTCCTCCTTGACCTGCTTGGCGAAATTTGGATTCATGCGATACCGCTGTTGGATAACAGGAACAGCATCACTCTTCAAATTGATGCGGTGCTGATGTAAAGCTGGATCAATGCCCTTCATATCAGAATACTCCCAAGCAAACACATCTCGAAACTCCACTAACAGTTTCTGCAAGTCCTCCTTAAATTGACCTTCAACATGCACACTAACGCGAACCATCTTAGGATCGGATGCAGTACCCAAATTCATGTCCTGTAATTCATCTTCCTCCACCCTGATGGACTTCTGCAAACGCCGGTCATATTGCTGTTCAGCTGCTATAATGGCTTCCTGCTCGGTTACAGTATGCACCTGCTGAGCCTTGGCAGCTAAAGCTTCTTCCACAGCCCTCTGTAAAATATTGCCTTCCATTATCTGGCCTGGAACCACCTGGATCTCCTGCTCGGGCACCACACTGTCTTCAGTCGGACCATCCGATGATTGTGCCTCCCCCTCGACACTCTGCGGAACTGCCGAGACAGGTTGTCCAGTATTCTGATATCGGGTGACAATAGCTTCCACATCTACATCAAAGACCGGTACAACCGTTGGATTTGCTTGCATATAAGCCTCCTCCTCATCTTCACCTACATCACTTGCCAAATGAATGCCCTGAGCACATAAAGGCTTCTGCCCCTGCGGCAAGAGAACTTTGGATAACATGGACAAGCGAGTTGTCTTCTTGCCCTGCCTGATCACCACAGTATTATCCTCCCAATCCTGCTTGACACGGGCAATTTTAAACCAGGGGCGGCCTAGCAACATGGCATAAGCAGACCCGCTATCCTGCATCCGGAGCACCACAAAATTCACAAGAAACGACAGACCACCCACCTTAATAGATTGATTCTTAAGAATCCCCAAAGGTTGAAGTCGCCTCTGATCTGCCATCCTGACTTGAAAAGGTGCTGGTGCTAACGCCCCCAACTTCATATGGAGGTAAACGGTCTCCGGTAGAATATTGACTCCGGAACCCCCGTCCAGTAAAACTTCTTCAAACTTGTGCCCGTGGAATGCCACCTTAATCACAGGGACTTGAAAATCCACATCTGCGGACTCAGCTTGAGAAACGCCCACAAACGGGGCTTGATCCTCCACCATCTTGGCTGGAACTGGCTCCTGCAGCTTCCCCAACAGCTGTTCCCGGAAAGCCGGTACCATGCTCAACAGCTGATCCAAGGAAATTTGAATAGGCGCATGCATTAGTACATCAAATAGATCCCCAGAACCTGGTACTGTTTCAGTTACCGTAGGAACGGGATCGGAATGAACCACCGGAATCTTCCCTAGAAGTGGATCACAAAGTGGCTGGGCTGGAATCGGTTCCTCCGACAACTGTGCCTTTAGCAGTGGCTCCATTGGTTCCACCGGGAGCTGCTTCTGCTGGAGTTTCTGAACCTGACTGGAAACTTTTCTACGAACCACCTCCTGGTCCTCCCAACTGATAGGTCCCTTACCCTTTGCACGGGTAACAGCCAAAGTGTCCACTAAATCTTGCCCCTTACAATCCCCAACGTGCATACCCGTGGAGCACTCCCCCTGCGCATCAACAGAGTGGAACTGCTGCGGCACACCCTGAAGATGTGAAGCCCCCCGCGCTGGCCCCTCCTGCCTGATCTCCCACCATCTCTATCAGGATGGCATTTGCTTGAGCTGGAGGGCGCTGCTGCTGCTGGTCCTGGGGAGGTCCCTGACCCCGATTCCCCTCATTGAATCGAATGACAGGTTTCCCTCTTTCCTCCCTGTGCTTACACCATAATTCACAGGCCGGACCAATTCGATGCCCGTCTTTCGCACAGTAATCACACAGTGGCACACCCTGAGGTCCCCTCTGAAACCCTTGCTGCCCCTGCCAATTAGGTCTTGGAGCATATGGTCTTGGAGGCCGATTATAGGGAACATGCGGAACGGTCGGAACCACCGGATTAGCCTCTGCAACTTGCTGAGGTGGTGCTCGCTGAACCACATTGGGTGGCACCTTGCCTCTGTAGTTGGGGTTGTACCAACAGGCACTCGTAAGATGGCCGTCCTTCTCACAGATATGGCAGTACTGTTTCTCCTTGGGCAAGACAGCTGCATACCCCAAGGCTTTAAGTTTGTGAAGAAGCTTTTTCTCCTTCTCCGCCCTAACCTGTTTCTCTTTATCTTTTTTCAGCTTAGCCTTCCTTGAGGCCTTTTTCTTCTCACTTTGCCCCTCATCCTCCGATTCATCAGATGAGCATGCCGACTCGGCCTCACTATCCGAGTCTGACTCAGTCGAACTATCCGACTCTGAGCCATCCTGCTTCCTGCCCTTCCGTTTGTCCTTCTGAATGCCCAGGCGCTTTTCCACCCGAGAGGCAGCTGTCACGAGGTTATCAAAGCCGCCGGCAATATCCACATTTGCGACAGCACTCTTCAAGTTCCTCCGCAGTCCTTTGACAAAGTAACTGGCAAGCATTTCATCCGAGGGTCTTTCATTACCCTGCAGTCTGGCAGCCAATCCCCGAAACTTCTGAGCATAATCCTCCACTAACAGATGCTTCTGTTCCATGGCCTTGATCTTTTTGACGATATCAGTAGGAGTTTTCTCCTTCCTGAACCGGGCCAAAAACGCATCCTTCAAAGCATTGAAATCTGCAAAGTGGGCCAAGCCATATTGGCTAAACCAACTCATTGCTACCCCCTCCAGGGTTGCGGCAAACTGCTGCAATTTCACCGGATCTCCAAAATGGGCAGGGTACCCACTGGCTTGCCATCGGGTCTCGAATTGAGCCACGTGACAGTCTGGGTCTTCCTTAGGCTTTGCCTTAAATTTGGCCGCCTTAACCGTTGGATTGGCCGTTGCTCGGTGGGAACAGGGATCTTACACCTTTGCTAGCCCACTTTGTCTAGTACTTCTCTTCATGAATTTCTGCAAGCATCATTGCCTTCTTCAAAGTGGCGGGTTCATGAGACTTGACATCACCACCAATAGGAGCTTTCAAGCCCCTTATATACTTGACAACAAGACAATGCTCATCAAAGTCGTCCAAGTATAATAGAAGCTTTAGAAACTTATGAGAATATTCCTTCACGGTAGTGATTTGCTCTAGCTTGTCCCATTCCACAATGTGATTGTCCCTTTGCATGCGAGAAGTAAACTCTTCTGCCATGTCATTCTTGAATTCTTCCCAAGTAGTGATGACATAACCATGAGATTGCTTCCTCCTCCACCAAGTGTGAGCAAAACCTTCAAGATGAAGTGAGGCGAAGTAGACTTTGGCAATCTCGCTCCTTGGGCTGATTTCGAAGTAGAGATCCATCTTGTTTGCCCACTCTTCAAAGTCTTCGATAGAATTTGATTCTCCTTTGAACTTATTAAATATGATTTTGTCCTTCACAGCATTGTCAAAATCACCATGCATTCTTGAACCCCTCTGCCGTGCTCTTGGATCATCAAATCCTCTTCCTTCACCCAAGTGTCTATGCATTTGCTCATCTTCCAATTGCCAATCACCTGCATCTTTAAATCCCTTCTGTTCATACCCTCTTCTTGCATCTTGCATAAAGGATGAAGTTCTTGGAATACTGGCATTGGATCTCTCATAAGAAGCATCACCCATAGGTCTCTTGCCCTTGTCCATGTAAGAAGAATGTGGCATCATTTGAGGTGGCATCATTTGTCTTACTTTGTTCTCTTCTGGCATAGAAGGCTTTCCATCATGTTTGGCATCATAATGTACACCATCCATTGCATTCATATCGGCTTCTTGGTTGAGCTTGAGAGGAGCCAATGCACTAATGGCTTTCTCCAAGTCTTTTAACCCTCTTTGCATCACGTCATCCAGGTAGTGGTGTCGCTTGTCGAACCGTTCCATGAGGTGTTCACCAAATTGTTGTTGCCGATTTGCTTGGTTATTTTCAATCCTTTGAAACATACTCTCCATAGCCATTAACATCATGTCCACTGTTAGCGGAGTAGTTCCCAAAGATTGAGGCATTTCCACTGGCTGAGATTCATCTAGAGATGGTTCTTTTATGGTTGAACTTTCTTCATTCCTCGTTGATGAACTCGTTGCCATCATTGCTTCCGGTTGTCTTTGATCATTTTCAATCTGGGCTCCCTTGTTTTGACCTCCTCTAGTCATTTCCATGCGCATAATTGATCCCTCCTTGCAAAGACCACTTACTTGATTTTTTTTTTCTCTATTCAAACGGTATCCGATTTGGGTGATCTTTATATCGATGCGAAGCTCTTCATGAGACAAATAAGAATCCCCAAAAACAGATCTGAAAAAGTCAACAGCCTTTGACCAGTCAACTGTATCGGGCTGAAAGTCAACTCTTGATGTTAACCGCCCAATTCTTATCCGATTTGGGTGATCTTTATATCGATGCGAAGCTCTTGACGAGATGAGTAAGGATCCCCAAAAACATATTTGAAAAAGTCAACAACCTTTGACCAGTCAACTGTTCTAGCTAAAAGTCAACTCTTAACTTTGACCGCTCAATACTACTCCGATTTGAGTGATCTTTAGCTTGTTTGAAAGAGGTTTTTGGGTAGATTGAAGAGCTTTCAGGACAGATTTGAAAAGCTTTTGAAAAACCCTAGAAATTCAAGGATTTGTCTTGGCTGCAAGTAGGCAAATTTTGTAAAAATTTTGCCATGGTCTCCCCTCTTTTTGCACCAAATCTCAATCAAATCAAAGCATCTCAATCAAGTATTAAAATCCTTATGCATTTGACCACTGTAAGCAAATCAATCCTCAATCATTTTTCCATCTGAGCATGTGACCTTATGGCATCAATTTTGTCCTTTTGCATAAGAAGTCGATGTAGAGGATCAGCTTGTTTGCTCAAGTCGAATGAAGTGGTCGATGAAACGCGTCGATGCTTGCCGATCTCCCGGCCAAGCACTTCTCACCCCTTCACCAAGTTTACATCCAAGGTGAAGGTTGAGGCCATTTCTTTACCACCAAGTACCTAATCCTCTTCCTTACCGCGTTACCCGGCACTAACGGCAAGGAAGATTCAAGACATTCTCCCCTTGGCCTCTCCTCCAAATGCCAAGGTACCCTTACTTCATTCTAGATTCTAGGAATAAAATCGTGAGTTACAAGCTCAAATGAATGAGTAGAGTTGAGTTACAATTGATTTATAGCATGACTCATGCTCATTCATATCATAATACATGGTTCATAGTGCTTCCTTCATCACATCCACTCATGGCAATGTCAATACATTTCCACATACATCAACAACATCCAAGTGTCACGGAGCGGTGATCTCGGGTTGTGTTATGGGCGCGAGTTCCTACTCGGGACTAGAAAATCCAGTACAAAAGTGAAAACAGAGAGCACTTGCTGAATCCTACACCTCAAGACCTATAGCTCGTCTCGAAGAGGACGACGAGTCGGTCGTTTTGAGTACTAGAACTCCAAAAACGGAGTTCGTATGAGAGAGTTATGACCAAAAACGTGCAACAGGCAATGGAAAACGGTGTCACCAAAAAGTGGGCTTCCAACCCAAAACATTTTATTCAATCCCCCAAATGTGCCAAAAGCTATGCTCACTTATGCCAATATGCAAGGCATAGCATTGAATGGCTATGTGTAGCATTCAAGCATTCATAATGCATAAAGAGCAGCATGAATGGCCATGATTAAAGTCCAATTTCTAAAAATTAGGGTTTTATGTGTAATAAAACCCTAATTCACTCCATAGCTTGAAAGAATGCTTCAAAATTGTAAGGAAATGATGGAGCAACTCACCAATGTCACCCGGGAAGCCTTAATGCTTGAATTTGTTGAAGGAGATGAAGATTAGGGTCACTTTGGTGAAAAACGTGGGCAGCTTTGGTAGTGATTTTCAGCCACATTGGGAGCCCCATTGCTCATGGAAAATAGGTGAAATACTTCATAAAACATTGCTAGATACATGAGAGACTCAATGCCCTTTGCTCATGTTGAGATTCCATGGCTAGGGTTTGCAAGAAAGCTCCCAAACAAAAAAACGTTTTTGATTAACAACTGCTAA
Source organism: Cibotium barometz (assembly GCF_041138505.1). Classification (NCBI taxonomy): domain Eukaryota; kingdom Viridiplantae; phylum Streptophyta; class Polypodiopsida; order Cyatheales; family Cibotiaceae; genus Cibotium; species Cibotium barometz. The sequence goes on along the minus strand of NC_141059.1, from coordinate 42,220,345 downwards.
TCAAGATTAGAAATTTTCCCCAATTTGGTCCACTCATTCAAAAAAAATAGGTCCATGTGCTCAGATTTGAACCACAAACTCTACCTTAGCCATATCCCCTTCCCCCATGAATCAAATGAAGCAGAAATTTCATGAAATGAGAAGAAGAAAAGAAAAATTAAAAATCATGGATCAAAAGCCAGGCTCTGATACCAATGAAAGAAAGTAACTGGGGTGGGTTAGTCCCTCACCAAGGGAGTGGCTCATGAAGGAGTCACCTGATAAAACAGATATGGTCACAGATTTCATAACTCAAAATTTCCATTCAATCCCTTGTTTCACAAAAAGAGTACCACTCTGGACTCTCCGTTGGGACCAGTTGGTCAGTAACAGATTACAATAATCATTTCATCAACATTCATATATATATCTTCCACGATATACACATGGGTATCCCAAGCACCGCGAGCCCGTGCATCGCTTGGTCAGAACCCTCCAGGATCCTCCTTAGGTGTCCTGGTACTTCACTCAGGGATCGCTTCATCGGCCCTCACCCATCGTACCGGAAGCACACCATTTTTTACCATACCCAGGCTGGTCAAGACCTGGGCAGGTTTTTGTCGCGTGGGCTGTCCCTTGAACACTCCCCGCCAGCTGTTACAACCGAACTTTCCTTAGATAAACACATATGCCAAATACTCCCTCCACAGCATTCTGGCGTAAGACAGTCCTTTAAGAAAACAGGGTTTCTATGCAAGTTTTCAGTTTTGATTTTGTTTTTGAATACAATGGTTATATCTTAATTCCGTATCCCAATACTTCTAGATCACAGGTCTAGATTCCCAAGCAGAATTCCTCGAATTCTGTAATCTTGATCCTCAGATCAAAATCAAAGGTCTCAACTTAGTTTCAGATTTGGTGGGGTGATTTGAGTGCATTTTTCCTAAACTGGGCACATCGTCATTGATCGAAACTGACGAAGGAATTAGGTCTTGGTCGATTTAATTCTAAAGAAAGTAACACTTTTTTTTATAAAATATTTTTAGTAAGCATTTTTCTATACCTACGATGAAAAATAACACTTTAAGAATACATATACGATGGGAATTACTATTTTTGAATAAAAAAAGTAAAACTTATTTTTCATAATTTTAGAAAATTTTGCCATAACCTCTTTTGTATGGCTGACCATTTTTCAAATTTTAACTCTCTAAAATTAATTAGAAGTTCACCAAGAGTATTTAAATCATTCTAATGTAAACATTTTCTACTTCTCAAAGAGAAACATTATGAAAACTTGATTTTATCCATTAATCATTCATCTAGGATAAAGAATGGTTGGATTTACTAAAGAATAGAGGGGAATGCCTTTTGTCAATGAGACATAACATCATATTCATATTAGAGAAGACAAAAATCATAAAAAAACCCTAAAATGAAATAGTAAAGAGAAGAATCTCCACTTACAAGGAGAATTTGAGAGCTTTCCTTTGGCTTGATGGTTTGAGGGATCTACTCTTGTTTGAAACAAGAGTGGCCACCAATCTTTAGAAGAGGGAAGGTCAAAAACTAATGAATTATGAGTAAATTCATAGTTTTTGGATCTTGGGAGAAGTAGGGTACCAGTGCAAAAACACTATTGAGCTTCAACAAAGGGGAAGGCTTCAACAAAGGGGAAGCCAACTAATTCTAGAATTTTCTAGATCAGTTTGGTCAAATTTTGACCATTTTTGGGTCAGTTTAGCCCACTTTTTGGATCTAGTTGAAACAGGGGAGAGGAGAGATAAAGATATCTCATTATTTTGGAGTTTAAAACTCTCCCACACATGTGAAATAGTTACCTCCTTCATGAGGGGAATTCCCCCATACAGAGGTGTCAAAAATGCATCATTTCTTCTAAATATCTCTCTTTTTTAACTATTAACCTTGTCCTTATTCAACTCTTCAATTCAACTCTTCATCTTATGTGAGTATTTACTCATTTTTGGGGGATTTTCCTTTTATTCTTCAATTTACCTCCTCCCTACATTTGGATGAATCTTATTGGTCCATAGGAATCTTAATTTAAAATTTCAAAAAAATCTTGACCCCTAGGATAAGGCTTCTTGAACAGATTATACTTGATTTCTAATGAACCTTCTGAAAATCTTTTTGAACTTCTGTTTCGGGGGAACTTATTTTAATAAGAAGAGATATTTTTCCATCCAAAAATATTTAAAAAGTGAATTACCACTCTCTAGAAGATTTTCTCTCTCTAGGTAGAAACAAGATCTTTCTTATTTCTGAAGAGGGATTTGATTACAGGGAAAGATGCTGGACATCTTGAGAGGCTGGGGAGGAATCTTACAAAATGTCTAGAGAGAGGTAATTCAAAATTGAGATATCTTTAGGGATACAAAAATTCTCCTAATGTCTAAAATGGATTCCCCTAAATCAAAAGTTCAAAATGAACTTTCCAATGTGCATTAGGAATTAATTGAAAGTGGTATAAGGGACCTTAGCCTAAGGGTCTACATTTTTAGAATTTTTTGGATTATGGTCCAATTAAGGCTCCAATGGGCCAATTGGATTAATCCAAGTGTTGGGATGAGATAAATCTAAAGAATAAAATAAACTACCCAAAAATGAGTAAATGCTTACATAAGATGAAGAGTAGACTGAGTACAAGGTTTATAGTTAGACTGAATACAAGGTTTATAGCTAAAAATTAAGAGAATATTAGTAAAAAAATGAGATATTTTGGAGAAATGATGTATTTTTTACACCTTGGTAAGGAGAGGGGGACCTTTGAGGTAGGCACCTTTTCCACATGTGTGGAAGGGTTTTTTAATTCAAAAAATTGTGATATTTTTATCTATCCTCTCTCCTAGATCAAACCAAATAAAAAAGGGAGCCAAACTGATCCAAATTTTGTCCAAATTGAGTCAAACTGAACCTAGGAAGTTCTAGAACCCAGTTGGACTTAGTTAGTGGCCTCGCTAACCTATAAACAGACCCTCATTCCTTTGTATGTTCATATTGGAGCTATACCATGCTAGTGTTATATTAAAATAATCATATTGTTTATTATCCCTTAAATTTTCCTCTCTCTTGGGAGCTTGGAGCTTCTCTCTCTCTACAACAACTCTTGGAGTTTCTCTCCTCCTCTTGGTGGACCAGTAGAGATATCCCCAAATAGATGGTGTCCTCATGGGACCACATACATCACTATGTATAAGCTGTAATTTCTTAATAGCTCTCACAGATCCATCCTTTGGAAATGATGCGCCTAATGCATTTTACCAAGAATACACCCCTCACATACATGTCTAGCAGGGGTCTCAAGAGTTGGCAACTCAAACACCACATCATGCCTTTGAAGGTGCAACAAACTTCCATAATTCAGATAGCCAAATGTTAAAAATGATACATTATTAAATTTCTATTTTGATTTCGTCAACAAGATCCTAAGACTTAAGAGGTTCAGAAAATAATTGCTTAAACAAGATAAACGATCTTATTGGAGATCTATGACATATGTTCGAGTAACAGATCTTGCTTCTTCAATTTCATCATATAATAAACAATCACTTATATAACAGGAAATTTTTTACAAAACATTTCTTCATTATATAAAGATTGCAATATGTACATAGATCATCTCAGCTCCAGAAAGTCAAAACCTCCTTGGGAAATGCATAAGATGGTGATACTGGGCTACAGACATGGCTACAGACATGCCCCAATACAAATATTCCCTCACTTCCAAAGGAGCTACTATCTTACTACTTGGGATAAAACATCTAAGAAGTCTATAGATATGGAAGGAAAGTCTAAAATCTCGAGGCATGGGGTGATACAGAATAACACCATGAATCACTTTTAACCTCAACGGGACCATGGCCAACAAGATATTCTCCCTCAGCATCATGCGCTAATTGTAGGAGGCATGGACATATTGCCCTGCGTGCCACTTGTGTTGCCGTCTCTCCGTTGGATCTGGGAACTATAAATCCTTGAAATGGCTTGCGAGCTTATTTGTAATGCTTTCTTTAAGTAAATCTCTCTCTCTAAAAGAATAGCCATCTTTATGGCTAAATCCCTTGAAAAAGGATGCTTCTCAATGATAGTCTCTTAATTCAAAGCTAAACTCTAGGCTTGATAAGTTAGAGATTAAGAAAATGATGTTTTCATGATTTTGTGCTATTAAAATAATAGTAAATTCTTTTAGATTGTTTATGAGTAGTTGAAAACTACTCTAATTCATTCTAAATGAGAAATGGATTATCCTAACAATTTGAAAGGAGGATTGTTGAAATTAGCTTAATCTAGTGGGATAATCATATTTATGTTTAATTTTAAAGTTAAAATTATGATTTAAATTCATAGTTTGATTTTAAGCATAAAAGAGGAACTACTATCATATTTTCATTTACAAGTTTTTATTCTTTTAGAAAAAAATGAGAATTATCAGTAATAGCAGCAGCGAAGCTATGGCAAAATTTTCAAAAAATAATACATATCTTATTTTTATGCATAATTCTAAAAGAGGACTTCCTACCATATTCTAGGATTGGACATCCTATGCAAAAAGAATGATTTTCATCATATTCATGAGAAATAATTTTTTTGTAACTATGCATAATTAATTGATTATGAGAAAAGAGTAATTTTTGGTAAATTTATTTTTATGCAAAAAGGGTAATTCCCATGATATTTGAGATCCAAGTAATTAAATGGTAAAAGAGGATATTTTGGCATAATTCAAATTATGAGTATTTATCAAAAGTGATATTTTGAGTATTATTATTTTTACTAGAAAATAGGGGTAGAATTGATTTTTGTAAATCCCATGAATCTTTTACTCAAAATAAAGAATATTGAATATATCTTACTTGAGAAATTTGATAAAGAATATGAAAATATCCATCAAGAAAACTTGGATAATTCTTATTCATCATAAAAAGGGAATCTAGAATCCCTGGGAGGATCGAGGATCCAATGAGTAAATGAAAGTTTAGAATTAGTTATCGTTAATGAAGCTTAAGGAATGAAAATACAATACTTAAATGCGCTTTCTAAGTTTTTACTATTCAATTATGATAAGGTTTATTTTCCCTTTTTAAACCTTCAACAACACTCTGATACATAGATTCAATGGGATTGAGAAAAAGTACCTTTAACTAGGCCTTGCAATTGGCAGAAACTTAGAAAAGTCCTATCAGTATCGAAAGTAGAAAACAGTACTAAAAGATGATATGTGATGTGATAAGATTTGAATGTGATGTAATGAGATGTGAGTGGATGTGATGAGATGTGAAGGAATGTGGGATGTGAATGGCTGTGATGGATGTGAATGGATGTGATGAGATGTGAGTGGATGTGGATGAATGTGATGAGCTGTGAATGGATGTGGTGTGATATGGATAGATGTGGATGTGATGTAATGTGGATGGAATGAATGTGATGTGATGTGGATGGATGTGAACGAGATGTGATAAGATGAGGATGGATGTGATGAGATGTGAATGAATGTGGGATGTGAATGGGTGTGATGGATGTGAATGGATGTGGTGAGATGTGGTGACATGTGAATGTGATGTAATGAGATGTGAATGGATGTGATGTGATGTGGATTTGGTTAGATATGAATGGATGAGATATGATGTGGATAGATGAGATGTGATGTGATGTGGACTTGGGTAGATGTGAATGGATGTGAAGTGATGTAAATAGATGTGAACGTGATGTAAGTCAATATTAGGTAATTTGGGAAAAATCTCACATTTTGGGAATCAATTACTCCATATAGTTTTGGACATATCTTAAACATACTAACTCCAAATTTGTCGGAGATCATAGATTTAGATTCTACTCTTCAAGATCTTTTCCGATGATATGTCACATGAGGGGTTTTTGACAAACCTTTGGACAAGTTCACCATGCTCCCATTTTTCAAATGGGAATGGGATTTTTTCCCAAATTATCTAATATGGTGTTATGTAATGATATGTGGATGTGATGTAGATCTGAATGAATGTAGATGGATGTGATTAGATATGAATGGATGAGATGTGATGATATGTGAATGTGATGTGGATCTGAATGAATGTAGATGGATGTGATGTGATATGAATGGATGTGATGTGATGTGGATCTGGTTAGATATGAATGGATGAGATATGATGTGGATAGATGAGATGTGATGTGATGTGGACTTGGGTAGATGTGAATGGATGTGAAGTGATGTAAATAGATGTGATGATATGTGGATGTGATGTAGATCTGAATGAATGTAGATGGATGTGATGTGATATGAATGGATGAGATGTGATGATATGTGGATGTGATGTGGATCTGAATGAATGTAGATGGATGTGATGTGATATGAATGGATGAGATGTGATGTGGATCTGAATGAATGTAGATGGATGTGATGTGATATGAATGGATGAGATGTGATGTGGATATGTTGTGACGTGATGTGATGTGGATATGTTGTGACGTGATGTGATGAGGATAGATGTGGATAGATGTGATGAGATGTAATATGATGTGATTGGATGAGAATGGATGAAGGACGATGGGAATACATATTATGTGGAATAAGCAATGTGAATTGATGTAGAAGAATGTGGAATAATGAGAAATGATGTGGAACAATGTGGAAAGATGAGAATGAAACCTGTTTTAAATGACTATTTTATGTCAAGAATAATGGGGAAGCATTTTGACCATCTTGTGAATGAGGTCATGGAGACCTAAGTGATAAAGTTACAAGAGAGTCAATGGAGGACATCTCGCGTAACAAGGCTGAGGTCTTGACCAGCCTCGGTACGATTTAAATGGTGAGCTTTTGGTACGGTGGATGAGGGACCAAGGAAGCGGCCTATAAGTGAAGCGCTAGGTGACCTGCGCGAGACGAAGGAGCTTAGAGGGTGCTGACCATACGGTGCTTAGGCTCTGGGTCACCAAAAATACCCACGCGTACGTTGAGGAAGAAAATAGAATAAGGAGTTAGAGTTGTTTTCTGAAATCGGGTATGGATCTAGTTGATTGGCCTTACTGGTCCTCAACGGATGAGTCCATGACTCTTTTATATGGATTTAGTTGATTGGCCTTACTGGTATGGTCCTCAAGGGATGAGTCCATGACTCTTTTATATGGATCTGTTGGTTGATCTTGTTGATCTTCAATGGAGAATCCATCTGGATTTCTCTTATGTGATTATATTTCCGAGTACTATGAGCTAGGAACTATTGAAAAGGTCCTTGAGTGAAAACGTGGTGAGCGTTCTGGTTACCAATTATGCCATAGGTACACTGATGAAGGAATGATTAGAAATTAGAATTCAAGCTCGATATTTTGGAGGATTATGATCAATGATACTATGGTTTCATTAAAAGATTGTTTTAAAGACAGCCGAATCTGTGAAATAGGCAATTTCATATTGGGTGTGTAAATGGTGTGACTATCTTGAAGTTTGCTTGAAGCACCGACTAGGGGGCCTGCGAACTCTTTTCCCTTGTATTGGGAGCAAAACATAACCAAATTTTTAAATGGGTCCTATCACTATAGTGGTTGGGCAGTTTGGTTAGTTAAGGCTCTTCCCTTGATCTGACCATGTGACTTACAGGTTTGGTGGGATCAGTTTGGTTAGTTAAGGCTCTTGACTACAAAAGAATAAATTTCCTAAAGGAATCGTCTGTGCTTTCTGGGCGAGGGAAGTTTTTTGGGGTTTGGTTTTGTAAGAACCGAGGGATTAGTCTCTTGTCCAGATATTCATGGGCGAGGCCCCGAGTGAGAGACTCTGCCCTGCGTAAGAAGTGCTACTTTTGCTACTAGCACCCCCGAATTCGTTGCGCGAAGGGAGCAGGGATATTTCAAAGTTTAAGGTTGAAGGTATGTAGAAAGTATGTGAAGCATGTCAATTTGGAAAGCAAACAAAGCACGTATTTCCACATGACAGAAATGTGAGCAGGAATGTACTAGATGTTGTGCATTCAGCTGTATGGGGTCCTACAAAGACTATGTCTATGGGTGGCTGCAGGTACTCTGTAACATTCATTGATGACCATACGAGTAAAGTGTGGGTGTATTTCATGAAGGAGAAGAGTGAATTTTTCACTCATTTTTAGAATTTTAGAGTGATGGATAAAAAGCAAACAAGAAAACATGTGAGGTGCCTAAGGTCAAATGGAGGGGAGAAGACTTCTCCAATGAGTTCTCTGATTTCTTGTGGAAGAATGGCATTCAGAGACAGTTTACATATAGATACACTCCGTAGAAAAATGGAGTTTCTAAGCAAAAAAAAGGCACATTGCAAAGATAGCATGAGCATTGATGGTGGCAGAGAAAAATATGCCACATAGTTATTGCGTTGCGGCTGTCTACAGCAGTTTATATCATGAACATGACTCCTACTACAGCCATACATGATGTAACACAAGAGGAGAATTTCACTAACAAGAAACCTGATTTTGTCTCCCTTGAAAGTTTTTGGATGTATTGCATATGTGCATGTGCCAGATGAGTTATGTACTAAGTTGGATCTAAAGGCGAAAAAATGTGTGTTTATTGGTTATTCCCTTGAGAACAAGGAGGGATGTTGTATTTGATGAGATGAGTAGCTGGTATGCTGCTAAATAAGATACTGTTGGGCCTGATGTAAGTGAAAATGTGGGTGCACAGAATGCAAGTCAGGCAATCACATTCATTGAGTGGAGTAGGAGAGTCCTCATGCAGCGGTTCTGTTGAATGACCATGGAGTGGCAGGCTGCATCATAATACCAATCTTAGAAATATAGTTGGTACATCACATAAAGGCAAAGAGAAAGTGCTTGAGCCCCTTGGTATGCCTGATATTTCTACAAGGCATTCTCTCGTTGATGGGGAGTCTAGTGACTTGGAGATGAGCCTTGATGAGGAGCTTGGGATTCTAGAACACCTAGTGTAAAGAAGTCTTTAGAAGCTATGAATGCAAAGTTAGGAAGATCTGGAAGAGTCAAAAACCCTATGCAGAGGTTGACTTACGATGATTATATGGCACATCACTATGCTTACATGGCAAAATTTATGTAGGTTGTAGAGCCCACATGTCATGAGGCTATTGGAAATGTGTATTGGGAGAAAGCTATGGATGAGGAGATGGATATATTGTATGTAAATGAGACTTGGGATTTGGTGCCATTACCTAAAGGCAAGAAAGCTATTGGATGTAAGTGGGTGTATAAGGTGAAACATAATAGTGATGGTAGCATAAGGAGGTACAAGGCTAGACTGGTAGCTAAAGGATATGTGCAAACACATGGGATTGATTATGACAAGACGTTTTTCCCAGTTGCAAAGATGGCAAGTGTGAGAGCTATGATTACGGTACCTATAGTAGCTAAAGGCTGGTTTTTACATGATCAGAAGGATGAAGGATGTAATAATGTGTTCTTGCATGGTGACTTACAAGAAGAAGTGTATATGGATTAGCCACCTGGTTTTGAGGATACACGTCACCCAGAGTATGTATGTAAGCTTCGGAAGGCCTTGTATGGGCTGAAGTAAGCTCCACAAGCATGGCATGAAAGGATTGCTGAGTATCTTCTCACTATAAGATAAATTTAGGAATTTTGAAAATTATTCGAGTCCCATTTCTTATAGGATTGGTTGGAAACTCGGTATTTTTGTGTAGTTTGAGCTAACATCTATTTGTTGGTGCACTCTTTGTGCCATTAGATTATATCTTGACACAACTATTTGGCGTATTTGTTTGTAGTTGTATAGATACATACGTCAATGCAACAATATTGGAAAGACAAGGGAAACATGACACTAAACTTAATTGATATTATACAACACCTTTCATATGAAGAAGATAATGTTAAATACTATCTCCACTTTGAGACATTGAAGTAAAAACATGGGCTTTATTTGACACTAAACTTAATTGAGATTATACAACACCTTTCATATGAAGAAGATAATGTTAAATACTATCTCCACTTTGAGACATTGAAGTAAAAACATGGGCTTTATTTAATTTGCCCCAAAAGAATTCTAAATATCACTTAAAAAGGAACCTTAGAAATGAGAGATCTCTAAAGGGTGTGGTGTTAGAAACAACAAAACAAAAAGTAAATCTCAATGGCAGTAACAATGTGCTAAGTTTACGATTGATCCATACATGAAAACCCATCTTAGACACTATATCAAGATTATAAATCATAATATATATGCTCAAATTTGAGGGACATTGAAGTAAAAACATGGGATAATAATGCCAAAGAACACTTGGAAAAGGAACGGGGATCTCCAAAGAGTGTGGTGTTTAGAAACACCAGAAGCAATCAAATTTCAATGAGATTGTTACATTCAAGTTTACAATTCATCCGAAGACAAAAACCCTTCATAGACACTTTGTCAAGATAATAATTGAGTACAAATTGTATCTCAAACATAGCGTTTTATCATGTATTGCTCCAATACATACAAAGTTTCTCTATCTCATAAGCTGCTTCATTTACTAAAGTGTTACAAGTATACTCCCGTTTGTTCTTTGCATAAATAAAACCAAGTAACCATGCGCTGATTGTTGTCTCCAAAAAACTGTGAAGCTCCTCTATATTTTGATTGCACATCTTTGGAAAAATCAAGTAGGTTCCAGGTATATTCCACATTACATTGTAGAGGGTATCATAAAAAATTAGCATGTTATTTCCATCCAGGTCATGAAAAATTCTCCATGCTACATCCAAGTTTTTGTGGTATACAGATCGATATCCAATTAGAAGATTCGTCTTTTGACATGCTACTTGCCTTGCTACAACCTTAAACTTTTGATGGTGTCGAGGAAAGCACAACTCAAGAATGCGTCGAGTCCTTTGTAGTCTATTAGTACTCGAGATCCATACCTCAAACCATTGCATACAAAAATCAAGGAAAGTGAATGCATCTTTGCGAATCAAATGCAAAACACTTGTATTCTCTTCCACAAGATGCATATGTTTGGCCCAGTTTGGACATACATCACCATGTTGCATCTCAATGGTCTTAAGTAAAACACCATTGAGTTCAAGTATCAATACTCTTCTTTGTTTCCTTATTGTATCTGGGAGTGGTGGAACTCTTTTGCTTCTAGGTACATGAGTCACCAATGATTGGTGCCACCTTAATAGTAAGTTTTCTGTACACTTGAAATCAAAGCTATATGCTTCAACATATCCTGTTGAAAACAAAATGTATGGTTAATGGACATTTAAAATTTTAAATAAATATATTATGTGCCAACAACATAAATTCATCCATGATATGGATGGTCTTAAACCTTCATAGACAAACGCTCCAATACCTCAGAAGTTCAACCAAAAAAATGAAAGAGCGAGTATATTGTCAATGCTAAATTTCATCAAATTTATTGAATATGATGTATAAAAGATTTTCACTATTGAGATAATTGAGTCTATCCAAATTAAATTATAATATTCATAGCCTTACACCTTGACAAGGCAATGTCTTCAATAAAAAACAAACACATCTTCATTGCAATCGAATTGCAAATATTGACAAAAGAGATAATCAAATGACAGTAAGTTTGGAGTATAATGGCATTTGATTGCTTGATACAATAGTGTAAAGATTTGGCTCGTACAATCCAAAAATTGAACCCATCTAAGCACATTGTTTTGGCCAAAGCCTAAGTCTATCTTATGGGCTTTTAGTACAAAATGGCTCCAAACATTCTGCACCCAACAAGTCTTGATATTTGTGCAGATCCCATACTTCAAACTGCATATTTAGGACCTCAGCAACAATGGTTTTCTTCGACCTGCAGCAATAACTAGTATGGGTTAGGTTGGAATCTGATTATACTGTCACTCAATGTTTAATGAAACTAGACATTATCCTACCCATAAGCTCAAGTAAGCCTTTTGTAGCCTTGATATGTATGCTTTTGCTGTAACTCCACTTATGAGATGACCACGATCATATCCCAAGCGAGTAGCATAAGCAATAGCGTGTTGATCACTCAAAATCCTTGTTTTGTAACACACTTTTAACAAGCTTAGCTGGTCTTTGGATAGTAATGGTACTCCAGCTTTGGATGCCAACATTGCTAGATCCTTGCTTATGGATTCTACTTCTCTTTTTTCCCCTCTTGATTGGACATACTTTAGCTTATCACCATACAATGGTAAGTGTGAAGATGCACAAGAGGAGTTTTCCACTTCATTTGAATATTCGTTGAGCTTTTCTCACAAAAATTGGGAGGTGCATTGGAGACATTCTTCCAGTACATCTTGAAAATCAATAAATAAATTATGACCATGTGTGATAGGAGATTGACCTAGCCGATTAAGCAAAATAATAGACCTAATGTCATTTGTATTATTTAGATTTAAAAGGTAGGGTAGAAGGTCATTGCACAGTACGTAGTCGTGCCCTCCTTGAAAACTTTCAGGGAAGAGATAGTTGTCTTTTAGATTAACACATCCCTTGAAAGGGCTATCATCAATAAGCAATGTATTCTTCTTATTGCAAATATCTTGGCACTGATTCCAAACCTTGAGTAAAGGTTTAAACATAGCCTCAACAGTAGGCTTATCTGGCCTATGCACTTTTCAAAGATTATGGATATAACATTCTTCTTGTCCCCACACCATAAAGAAATGATATTTCTTATATGCATACTATTCAAGAGTGTTTACATAGGCACAAACATTCTTGTGTAGCATGGTGGACCAAATACCAACATGAAAGCACTGGCAAATCTCATCCAAAAATTCAAAACACCCGGGGCGAATAACAACTGTGGTGCGACTAATATCAATTCGAATACAATTTGTTTGTGGATGCCTCTTCTCTTCCTTGTTGAGTAAAACTCCATTAAGATCAAGTATAAGTGCATGTTTCTTTATGGTGATTTCACGAGGAATATTTTCTGCATACGATACAGAAGAATGATAATACTTTAATGTGTTTACATACTTAACAATGTTAAAAAAAGTGATCCTATATTATCAATGAGAGCTAATTACAACAAAACATCCACAATTTTACTTTCGTTTCATGCTCCCATACTCATCTATGATGATGGCTCCTAGACTTGATTGCATTTCCCTATTGACTGGTGAAGATTGAAATACTAATCTATCTCCATCTCTCTCAAAAGAATATAAACTTCCTAGAGGCCTACTCTTTTGTGTATCGGAACGTAGCTCCTCAACACGTTGCTCTATTTCTTACGCACTTAACTTGTGATTGTTAGAAGTAGTTGTACCTGCAAAAACAACTCTCGCTCTGAGAAACATACTTTTTAACACACAAAATTGCTGAATAAATCATCTTAAATAACATCCTATTGAAAAAGATCTACCTTTAGTTTTCTTGGCACCCTCTGTCGGCCGCTCGTCGCAGAGTCCTTGATTTCAACTATTCTCTCTTTATTCATAGCATATGTAGCCTCATCAATTTCTTCAACACCCTCTACCACAGAGTCCTTGATTTCAACTGTTTTCCCTTTATTCGTAGCATATGTAGCCTCATCAATTTGTTCGACAATCTCTTCTTGTCTCTCCTTGGTTGCAAAAGTCTCTTGAAGCTCTTCATTAACTTTATCTTTTCTCTCACTAACCTCAACATTAACTTGCAAATCAGGAATGTCCTTAGTCTCTTTAGTCCTATCACTTGAAGGCCTTGAAGATGTTTGTAAAGCAGAATCATTGATGTGATCTACCTCCACCATGTTGTCTTCATTATTTCTAGCATTTGAATCATGAGAGTTGATCTCTCTAGTAGGGCTTTCATGATGATGTTCTAGTTGAGCAATGTTATCTTCATCTTTCCCTTCTTTGTATATATATGTAAGATTAAAATAAAATGCTATTACTTTTAGGATTTAAATAATACACCAAGGCTAATACAATACTAGTCATTTTTATATCTACACATATACTTTGTATCCAAACTTAGATTACTCAACATTGAGTGATGTACCATAATGAATTAGGAACCATATTACCTGCCAAGACTTTCACACAAGGGTCAAACTTGAGTTTGAGCCTCACTTACAAGGGCAAAGTAAAGATCGCTCAACTTGAGATTGTGCCTTGTGTTGGAAGACATCCCCAAGGTTGGACATAAGTGGAGGTACGGCTCAAACTTAAGTTTTAGCCTCACTGTTACATTAGGATATGGAGTAAGTGTAATTTCTTAATAGTAAGTGTGCATCATCATTTGTATTAGGCTCAAACTTAATTTTGAGCCTCACTGCTACACTAGGATATGGAGTAATTTCTTAATAGTAAGTGTGCATCATCATTTGTACCATACATTGGCATGAAATCAAGAATAATTTCTTAATAGTAAGTGTGCATCATCATTTGTACCAGACATTGGCATGAAATCAAAAATAATTAGAATAGAAATATTCACTTTAATAGAAAAATGTTAAAAGTGAATCCACCAAAAAAGCCAATGTATTAATCAAAAGACTAATAATTATTTCAACAAATCCACACTTTGAACAAGACCTATGTTAATATTAGTTGTTGATAAGCTCCTTTCAATGATCACCATTCGTTGTACATTCATAAGCACTATCAGTGCACTTTTCTACATTTCTTTGGTTGAGAGCTTGATGTGCTATGAGCATGGAAAGCCTTGTTGACATCTGTATCCCCATCTTCTCAACGGCCATAGCAACCCCAACATTTGAAGCTTCCATGGTGTTTGCAGTATCCAATATATCATCACCATTCCCACCATAATTTTCATGCCTTCCAATATCTTCAAAATTGTCTTCGGCATCCTCATTGAATAGAGCATCATTCCCTTGGTCCTCTTCATTCCTTTGCCCTACATCTTCAAAGTCTATAGCATCCCCAAATTCTTTATCATCATCTGTGTCATTTTTGTTGTCAATATCATCACCTTCGTCTTCCTCCTCTGTACTTGGCGGGTCGTCAATGTGAAGATTTTGAAGGTTCTCTTTTTTTGCATCATCTAGTGTTTGTTTTTTGTGCCGCCACTTGCACCACACCACTCTTGCAAGGACGGGTGACTGTCTAAAAGAGCAAAGCACTTTGATTCTAATGCCATCGCTTCCAAATAATCTTTGCATAAAGCAATACATCGTCTCTTCTTTAGTAAGCTCTCCTCTAGCACAACTCCACCACAATATATCTCTACAATATAGCTGTGTTCATCAGGACAAAACCCTGTGAGATGAGACTGTCAATAAAGCCTTTGTCTCGAGATGAATTCTCTATTTTGGCCACTAGAGCCTGAGATGAATACATTTTTTGTGAGAACCTTATCAATGGTCTCAAACTTGTCAACCTTGCTGATGATGAAAAGAATAACAGTTGCAATCTCAACTGTTCCAGATGTCCAGGCATCATCTTTTTGTGTGTGGATCATGCCAAATTCATAGTGCACCTTTGTTGACTGGCTAGAAATCCCTTCGATAAGTATTCCAATGGTGATGAAATCAACAAAACACACAAGAATATATTCATATTGTGAGTTTAGTGTGTTCAAAGAAAGTGCCAACTTGGAGAAAAATTCTCACGAGAGGTGCTCCTTTGTACCATGTAGATTCATGATTGCCAGTTGAAATGGTACATGCTCTTCACTACAGAAGGCTATAATCTTTGTCATATCAAAACTCACCTCCCTAATTGTCCAAGGAATAGACTCTTGTTGAGATACAATACCTGTAGATTCTCTATATAGGTGATTGAGTAAAGTTACTACACTTTTTGAAAGTGAAGGATTTTTTTTTGAACAATTGAGAGAGTCCCTAACAAAGGACTGGCTGTAGCTCCTCCATTGATTATACTTATAATCCCCTAGCTTATATGTCACACACCTATTCCCAAGTCATCTTTTCCCTTGTCAGATCAAAATAGAAGGTGATTATTGCATCTTTGCACATGTAAAATAGGCACCTCCTTCATGAGGGAAATTCCCCCATACTGAGGTGTCAAAAATGAATCATTTCATCTAAATATCTCTCTTTTTTAACTATTAATACCATATTAGTGAATTTAGAAATTTCCCAATTCCCATTTTTGAATACTTAAAAAAGGGGGACATGGATAACATGTTTGTAAGTTTCTCAAAACCCTATCATATGACCTATCGTTGAAAGCGCTTGAAAAATGGAATCTAAAGAGCTATAAAGCGCTCATTTTGGATTAGTGGTGTTCAAGTTATGGTTAATCCAAACTTTTGACCACGTGTCCCAAACTTGTGGGAAATTCCCATATTCCCCAATATGGTGTTTATTAACCTTGTCCTTAGTCAACTCTTCATCTTATGTGAGTATTTACTCATTTTTGGGAGATTTTTTCTTTTATTCTTCTATTTATCTCCTTCCTACATTTGGATGAATCTTCTTGGTCCATAGGAACCTTAATTTAAAAAATTTTGAGAATCTGGACCCCTAGGATAATGCCTCTTGAACAGATTATACTTAATTTCTAATGCACCTTCTGAAAATCTTTTTGAACTTCTATTTCAGGGGAACTTATTTTAATAAGATGAGATATTTTTCTATCCAAAAATATTTAAAAACTGAATTACCACTCTCTAGAAGATTTTCTCTCTCTAGGCCAAAACTGGTAGAAACAAGATCTTTTATATTTCTAAAGAGAGATTTGATTACAGGGGAAGATGATGGACATCTTGAGAGGCTGGGGAGGAATCTTACATTTTCTCCCATTTGAAAAACACGAGATGCCCTCATCTCGCAAACTGGGGGTAATCCCACAACAAATCGGCTTCATTCTCCCAGGTGGCATCTTCAAAAGGATAGAACTTTCATTTTACCAATAATTCTCTGAGAATTCTCTTCCTAAGAATCTTTTCTCGAACATCAAGAATTTCTTCAGGTTGGAGTTCCATCTGCCCTTGGGTTGTTGAAGAGGTTAGGATTTCATCATCAAACACATGATTTGGACTTGGCACATATTTCTTTAGAAGGCTTACATGAAATACATTATGAACTTTGAGATGAGGAGGCAGAAGAAGTTCATAGGCTAAGTCACCTACTTTCTTTATAATCAGATATGGTCCACAATATCTGGGGGATAATTTCTTGTACTTCCCAAAAGATAGAGAACTTCTTTTGGGCCGTACTCTAATGAAGAACATATCTGCTTCTTCAAACTTTCTGTCTATCCTCTTCTTATTTGCATACTGCTTTTGTTGATCCTGGGCAGCTTTAATATCTTTACAAATTGACTACATCTGTTGCTCCATGTCGTCAAGCGTTTGTCGAGCATTTGTCTGGACATCTTGACCCTAATCAATGGGTCGGACCAAGTTAACGGAGTTAAGCAATCTTGTCCATACAGAGCTTTAAAAGGGCTCATCCTGATACTTCATTGATAAGAAGCATTGTAGGCGAGCTCGACTAGGTGCAGATAGCTTAGACACTTCTTGGGTTCCTTGCCATAGCATGACCGAAGTATATCTTCGATTACTTGGTTTACCCTCTCAGTTTGGCCATCGGTCTCAGGGTGATAAGCTGTGCTGAGATCCAAGAAAGTTCCCACTGCTTCGAAAAATGCAATCTAGAACCTTGAAGTAAACTTGGGATCTCAATCACTTACTATTCTCCTGGGTAGGCCATGCAACCTGAAGATTTCTTTGAGGAACATTCTGGCCACATCCACTGTAGTGTAGGTTTCTTTTACTGGGATCAGATGGGAAACTTTGGTTAGTCTGTCAACTACCACAAAAATGGAGTTGTAACCTCATTGTACTAAAGGTAATCTAGTAATAAAGTCCATACTGATACATTCACAATCGATGTAACTTCCCAAGCATTTTTACTCTTTCAGCTTTGACTTTCTGGCATGTCAGACATTGACGTACATGATTCACTACATCCTTTTTCAGACCAGGCCAAAAGAAGCTTTTCTTTATAGACATGTAGGTTTTGATGAAACCTGGATGTCCTGCCTATAAGGCTCTCATGGGATTCCTTAAGAATTTGATCCTTGGTTCCCTCATCATTGGGAATGCATAGCCTACAATTATAATACATAATGCCATCATCCAGGCTGTACCCTTGAACTCTGTTCAACTCGTGAGGAGTTTTGCTTTCCTGCATAAGTAGGGTAGTAATAGGGCCAAAGAATCTATCTTGCATGATCTTCTCTCTTGCTTCAATAATCAAAGGATTTGATACTACAGTAATTGCAAGCAAGGAGGCTTTTCTGCTGAGGGCATCTGCTACCACATTTTCTTTGCCTGGGTGGTACTTGATTTCAAAATCAAATTCTTGCACGGTCTACATCCACCTTCTTTGGTGCATGTTGAGGTCCTTCTAAGTAAAGAACCACTTTAAACTCTGATGGTCTGTCATCAAAGTGAATGTTTTTCCCAATAGGTAATATCTCCACAACTTTAAGGCATAGACTACTGAAAGTAATTCTAGGTTGTGAACAGCATAATTCCTCTCATGCATTCTGAGCTTTTGGGATTCATAGGCCACTACATGACCTTCCTGCATGAGTGCACCTCCCAGGGCAAAACCACTTTATTAGTTACTACCTCAAAGGGTAGAGAGAAATCTGGCAGCTTCAGAATGGGACTCGTTTACCAAGGCGGTCTTCAGCTTATCAAAAGCACTCTAGCACTTGGCAGACCACTGAAATGGGGTATTCTTTTTGAGAAGGTTAGTGAGGGGGGAAGCTATGAGAGCATACTTTGGTATAAAAATTCTATACCAACCAGCCAATCCCAGGAATCCTCTGACTTCTTTCACTGTCTTTGGTTCAGGCCAATCTATGACTGCTTGGGCTTTTGTGGAATCTGGAGAAATTCTATCTTTGGATATCACAAAGCCCAAGTATTCAACGTGGTCGGTAGAGAAAGTGCATTTGCTCTTTTTGGCAAAGAGTTGGTGCTTCCTTAGAATCTCAAGAACTTTTCGGACATGAGTCTCATGGTCAGTTGCATTCCTTGAGTAAATCACAATGTCATCAAAGAAAACTAGAACAAAACCATCCAAGTATTCTCTGAGGATGTCCTGCATTAAGGCGATTGAATGTAGCTGGGGCATTAGTTAATCCGAATGGCATGACAGTAAAATCATAATGCCCATAGCGAGTATTGATGGCTGTTTTCGGTATATCTTGATCATTGATCCTGATTTGGTAATACCCAGATTTGAGATCTATCTTTGTGAAGATCTGGGCTCCATTTAGCCTGGCCAGAAGCTCATCAATTCTTGGGATAGGATACTTAGACCTCTGTAGTCCACACAGAGTCTAAGCGTTCCATCTTTCGTTTTCTTAAAGAGAACTGGCGCACCCCAAGGTGAAACACTAGATCTTACAAACCCTTGTTCTAACAGCTATCTAAGTTGTTCCTTGAGTTTGATGGCTTTAGGAACTGGCATTTTATCTGTGCGTAGGGCTACTGGCTGAGCTCCGGGGGTCAATTCAATCACATGATCTACTTTCCGGATTGGAGGCATTTCAATTAGCTCTGTCGGGAATAGATCATCGAATTCATTTAACCATTCTGGTTCTTTAGCCTTAAGCTTTGTCTACTGGGTTCATTTTGACAACATAAATTTGCTGCTTCTTTCTAAGTCCTTTGAGCAACCTAGAGGCTTTTACTAACTGGGGTTCCGGAAACTCCAGTTCCTTGAACTTTGTTCTCGTGAAGGTCATGGAAGGAAATGGTTCCATTGTGACAGTGTATGTCAAGCTTGATTTCTGTGGAGCCAGTCCATTCCAAGGATCTCGTCAAAAACTCCCAGAGGTAAAACTTTGAACTGACAGTGGGTTGTTGCAAGATCAGGGTATCCAGTTTTATCCAGTTTATGCTAGACTGGGACATAGCTTGGAGAGCAAATTTTGAGGGCAAGGTACTTAAAATTAGATCAAGCAAATAATAGAAAATACGCTTGTCCTTAAATTAACCTAATATAACTTAAATAAATATAAATTAGTCTAATTAATCAAAATTAATCAAAAATATGATGAGATGATAAACAAATGATCTTTCCATACTTAGAGTGATCCAATTTATTTTTCCATAGATGCACCATTACAAGTACACTAGTCCCTATAGGTT
Organism: Cibotium barometz; assembly: GCF_041138505.1. NCBI lineage: Eukaryota > Viridiplantae > Streptophyta > Polypodiopsida > Cyatheales > Cibotiaceae > Cibotium > Cibotium barometz. Next base: position 42,200,302 of record NC_141059.1, on the reverse strand, counting down.
TTAGATCATTCACATCAAAAATGTAATTTTACTAATTAGATTATTAATATTTGCAGGCCTTCTGATAGTCTGGAAGAATTTTGAAAAAGAGATCATCAAAAATCCAACCATTGGATTTGCAATTTTTACTAACCACCACATTCTACTCTCGGGGGGGTCACTCACAAAAAAATGTGAATATCACGTGCATTCAACAGAAGCATAATTTTAATTTATGAAACTTACATAAATATATTTACATAAGGGTATGATTTTAAAAAATTTCAAAAAAATTTACAGATTCATAAAGAAAAGGGGATATTATATAGATTAAAAAATTCACAAATAAGGGATTTAAAATATAGGCCTTGAACGCACGCGATAGGGATATTTTACATATAGTGACCCCCCCGAGATTCTACTAATGTCTCAGTATCTACCCACTCTTTTGATCTACAAGATTGAGGATTTTAAGTGGTAGCTATTGTGGGTACAAAAAGAGGCGTATATTATAACACTTTAGAGACCTTGAAATGTTTAAAGAAAATAGACAAATATCTTAAAATATTCTCAAAAAATCAAGTTAAGCTCCATATTATGTGAAGATCTAAGGTACAAAGTGGGAATCTCATATGAGTTTATATGTAAAAGATATTAGCATTTTATGGAATCAGTTCAAATTTGGGACAGGGTGTATACATTGACTTTGTACCTAAGAAAATGAGGACTTTTGACCATCTAATGCTTAATCAAATTATGCAACTATATTTCCAACTTTGAATATGATGTTCCAACAAAAGAACTTGAAACGAAATTCCTTCATTTACTAGGAGAGATTAGCCACTAAAGGTAAACAAATGCCTGTTTTTTTACTGTTTATAGGGTGCCTGAGTGGAGAAAACTGGACACCCTGATCTTGCAACCACCCCAGTCGGTTACATAGCCATCTAGATTGAACTGGATAAGATCTCTCTCATGGTGAGTGAAAAGAGTCTTCCCACTGGCCAATTCAACTTGCACAGGTTTCCCTGATTTCTATTCTAAGACTAGCTTACACAAACATCGAGGGGAAATGAAAGAATGAGAACTGCCTGAATCAATCAAAAGCTTAAAAGGCTTACCCTGATATTTTGTTTGAGTATGTATGACTAAGAACTGATGGTTAGGTCCTTGGTTTTCACTTGTAGCAAAGATCTGCCCTCTTTTCTCTTCTACTACATCTCAAATTGTGACTGCTCTGGTTGCTGTGCAGTCTGAGCTAGAACTCTTTCTCTTTGGTTGCCCCAGTTCTTGGAGGGAGTTCTGAGGTTACTCTAGACAGAGGCACATGGCTGAGCTGGAGTTCTTGTGGGGTTTCCCTGGCTTGGGCGAGACGGACCCTGATTAGACTGGTATGAAGGGGTTGGTCTCTGAACTCGGGGTTGTTGACTTCCCTGTCTCCTTGACTATGGCAGGAGTCGCGCAGTCTTTCAGTTGGGTGACCGAAACCTTGGCATCCAAAACATCGATTTTCACTTCTGAGCTCATCCCCACCACTGATTTCTTGAAAGAGGTGGGGCTCCTGAGAAAGTATTCTAGGGGAAGGGTCTTCCTTCACTTCCGAGTCTTCCTCCATCCTGATGCTGATTCGGGCCTTGCTGCCTCTTCAGGGGTGGAAAGTTTGAAGTACTTCCTTGGGCTTGGAATCTTTTAAAATTAGAGGGGAGGGTGCAGGCTTTGGCAGGACCTTTACTACAAAGGCTTTGGCAAAATCTTTTGCCATTCTTACTACTTCAGCCATGGACACTGGCGTGGCATTTTTGACCAGTGTGTCCAAGGGTTCGTTCATTCCCCAAATGAACCTGGCCATGAGATGTTCTTCATCTAGAGGTGGTGAATTTTTGAGTAGAAGAGCAAAGGCCTGGTGATATTCCTCGATGGTTTTGCTCTCCTACTTGAGCTCTAAGAATTCGTTCATTTTGATTTCCAAAAATCCAGGGGGACAAAATCTCTTTCTTAGATAGGTTTTTAGGTCGTTCCGGGACTGAGTATTTCTGTCCAGACCGTTGGTGTCATAGTGGTTCCTCCATGCTACCCTGGCTGTTTCCACTATTTTTAGCCGAGCAAGAGCCATTTTGCTCCGCTCATTGTAGCCTGTGACGTCAAAATATTCTTCCATGGCTTCCACCCATTTTTCCACAGCCTCGCCCAGGTTCTCCCCTTCTCCTTTGAAGGGTCCTGGGGCTAAGTCCTATGAAGAGCCTTGGGAACATCAGGGTTAAGCTCGTCATCTTCAGAGAGAGGGTCTGACTGATGGCCACGGTTTCCTCATCTCATGATTCTGCCAAAAATTTATATATTATTAAATTTTTATTTTGATATCATCCACGAGATCCTAAGACTTAAGAGGTTTGGAAAACAATTTCTTAAACAAGACAATGATCTTATTGCAGATCTATGACATATGTCCGATAACAGATTTTTCTTTATCAGATCGTCTGTAAACAATCACTTATACAATAGGGAATTTTTCTTCAGAAAACATTTCTATATTTATATAAAAGTTGCAATATGTACATAGAGTAGCTCGACTCTAGGATCATTGCCTCAGTCGTAATCGTATAAAGAAGCGAAACTGTGAAGAAGATATACCATGGTACACACGATTCATTACACAAAGAGGTGCTCTAATTCTATTTCTCGGGATAAAGCAGCTAAGAAGTCTAAAAAATCGACATGAAGTTCTGAAGTTTCTGGGTGAATGATCACAGAGTAGAACATGCTGAACAAGCCCTAGTCTTATCAGAATCATGGCCAAGGAAATATTTTGCCTGAGCCTCTGATGCTGACTGGTACTACTAATATTAATACACCGTCCTCCACAAAACCACATATACTGACGTTGCTCGAGGATCAGGAAACTAAAGACTCTCAAAATGGCGAGCGAGTCTCACTCTGCTCATTCGGGTCATCGCAGAGTTGATGAGGTGATCAAATGCAAAAGCTATCATATCCTGAGAGAGAGAGTCAAGGAATTCCAGATAGGTTCGGGGTGTCCATCTATAAATTTCCAATCCAATTTATAAGTTTTCAATTTTTGAAATTCATTCTCATAGTATTAACAAGTGAAAAACATTCCTTTTCCAGATTTTTATTTAAAATTTAGGTAATTTCTGCTCTGATACCAACTGTGAGATCCCCCTGCCCCCTTCGTGCACCGGACTCGCGATAGGCTGACAGCGGAAGCTGTCAGCCTCATGCGCGGGGCAGGGTTTCTCACTCAGGGCATCGCCCATGAATGTCGGGGCACGAGACTAGGCTGGTGGTCACTCGAAAAACCGAAACCGGGAAAATTTCCCATGCCCGGGACGATTCCACCTTTTTGAATTTTCTTAACGAATTTTTTTTTCTTCTAACGAGATCAATTCTAAACTATCCTTCACTTGAATAAACCAGATAGAAGGAAACTATCGCTGATATAATTTGATCATTTGAGTAATTTCAACGCTTTTTTCCTAATCAAGATCAAGCACAGTCGTTGATCCACTCAATTGAGAAATTTATCAGGGAATTAACTAGCTACTCGAATCCTAACATAATCCTAAGATTTTTTAGTTTGATTATTAGAACTCCACTGATTCGAGCCTAACCTCATCTGGCCCATGGGTTAGCCACCACCCTGCCAGCTCGCTGGAATCCGTAGATCCAAACAAGTACTCATCCACCCGTAATTGAAATGCCTTTCTTAACTTTAGCTTTAGAAAACAGATACTCACACACTCCTCTTTAATACTTTAGTATAAAAATAATCCATTGACAAAACAAATATGATCACAGATTTCATAATTCAAAATTTTCATTCAATCCCTTGTTTCACAAAAACAGTACCAATCTGGACTCTCCGTTGGGACCAGTTGTTCAGCAACGAGATCCAGTAAGATTACAACAATCATTTCGTCAACATACATATATATATCTTCCTCGACATACGTATGGGTGTCCTAAGCACTGCGAGCCCGTGCATCGCCTAGTCAGAACCCTCCAGGATCCTCCTTAGGTGTCCTGGCACTTCACTCAGGGACCGCTTCGTTGGCCCTCGCCCATCGTACCGAAAGCATACCATTTTTCACCATACCCAGGCTGGTCAAGACCTAGGCAGGTTTTTGCCGCGTGAGCTGTCCCTCGAACACTCCCCACCAGTTGTTGCAACTGAACTTCCCTTAGTTAAACACATATGCCAAATGCTCCCTCCAGTATTCTGGCGTCCTTTAAGAAAACAGGGTTTTTATGCAAGTTTTCAGTTTTGATTTTGTTTGAATACCATGAATAAATCTTAAATCTGTATCCCAATATTTCTAGATCTAGGTTTGAATTCTAGACAGAATTCCTCAAATTCTGTTAACTTGATCCTCAGATCAAAATCAAAAGTCTTAACTTAGTTTCGGATTCGGTGGGTGTTTTGAGTGCATTTTTCCTGAACTGGGCACATCGTCATTGATTGAAACTGACGAAGGAATTAGGTCTTCGTCAATAGTCTGAATCAGAGCTTTGGGTCTGGAAAGGTTCTTCCTAAACTATCTTTCTTGAAAGGTAATTTTTCAATAGTCTTGGTCAATAGTCTAAATCAGAGTTTTGGGTCTAGAAAGGTTCTTCTTAAACTATCTTTCTTGAAAGGTAATATTTCAATTTCTTTTTTTCTAAATTTTGTTCATTGAATATTTGCTTACAGATTTCTAAACTAATCATGAATTCCTAGGAGGAATAAAATAATCATTTATCTCGATCTCTAACTTCGATAGTTTATTTGAATTTTCTCATTCCTATCTTAGTGAATATGAAATGGTAGAATTTTCTCATTTCCATCTTAGTGAATATGAAACGGTAGAATTTCCTCTCACATATTATCTACTTATTCATTTTTCCAATTTTTACGAAAATTAATAGAGGATTAAAGAGAACCCTTATTTAATTATAAAGATTCTATATGCATCTAATTATGTATAAAATCCAATTGTGATGAAAGTCACACTTTTATCATCATAAAAATCATTTATGATGAAAATCACTCTTTTAACATGAAAGAATTTCTTTTATGCATAAAAATCATTTATGATAAAAATCACACTTTTAATATAAAAAAATATCTTTTATGCATATGTTTGTGCATAAAAATCATTTATGATGAAAATCACACTTTTAATATAAAAAAATATCTTTTATGCATATGTTTGTGCATAAAAATTATTTATGATAAAAATCACACTTTTAATATAAAAAAAATATCTTTTATGCATATGTTTATGCATAAAATCATTTATGATGAAAATCACACTTTTAATATAAAAAAATATCTTTTATGCATATGTTTATGCATAAAAATCATTTATGATGAAAATCACACTTTTAATATAAAAAAATATCTTTTATGCATAAAATTATTTATGATGAAAATCACACTTTTAATATTAAAAAAATATCATTTATGCATATGTTTATGCATAAAAATCATTTATGATGAAAATCACAGTTTGAATATAAAAAATATATCTTTTATGCATATGTTTATGCATAAAAATCATTTATGATGAAAATCACACTTTTAATATAAAAAATATCTTTTATGCATATGTTTATGCATAAAATCATTTATGATTAAAATTGCACTTTTAATATAAACAAATATCTTTTATGCATATGTTTATGCACAAAAATCATTTATGATGAAAATCACACTTTTAATATTAAAAAAATATCTTTTATGGATATGTTTATGCATAAAAAATCATTTAGATGAAAATCATTCTTTTATGATCAAAGTAAAATTTCAATAAGCTTCCTTCTATACATAGAATTTAATTCTAAAGAAAGTAACACTTTCTTTTAATAAAATATTTTTAGTAAGCATTTTTTTATACCTAGGATGAAAATAACACTTTAAGAATACATATATGATGGGAATTACTCTTTTTAAATAAAAAAATAAAACTTATTTTTCACACTTTTAGAAAAATTTTGCCATAACCTCCTTTGTATGGCTGACCATTTTTCAATTTTTAACTCTCTACAATTAATTAGAAGCTCACTAAGAGTATTTAAATCATTCTAATGTAAACATTTTCTACTTTATCAAAGAGAAACATTATGAAAAACTTGATTTATCCATTAATCATTCATCTAGGATAAGAATGGTTGGATTTACTAAAGAAGAGAGGGGAATGCCTTTTTTCAATGACGCATAACATCACATTCAATTTAGAGAAAGAAGACAAAAATCATAAAAAACCATAAAATGAATAGAAAAGAGAAGAATCTCCAACTTACGAAGGAATTTGAGAGATTTCCTTTGGCTTGATGGTTTGAGGGTTCTACTCTTGTTGAAACAAGAGTGGCCACCAATCTTTAGAAGAGGGAAGGTCAAAAAACTAATGAATTATCAGTAAATTCACAGTTTTTTGGCTCTTCGCAGAAGTAGGGTAACAGTGCAAAAACACTATTAAGCTTCAACAAAAGGGAAGGCTTCTATTTATAGGAAAAAGTGAGCTTCTAACCAAGCCAACTGATTCTAGAATATTCCAGATCAATTTGGTCAATTTTTGATCATTTTTGGGTCAGTTTAGTCCACTTTTTGGATCTAGTTGAAATAGGAGAGAGGAGAGATAAAAATATCTCATTATTTGGGAGTTTAAAACTCTCCCACACATGTAAAATAGGCACCTCCTTCATGAGGGGAATTCCCCCATACTGAGGTATCAAAAATGCATCATTTCATCTAAATATCTCTCTTTTTTAACTATTAACCTTGTCCTTAGTCAACTCTTCATCTTATGTGAGTATTTTCTCATTTTTGGGGGATTTTCCTTTTATTCTTCTATTTATCTCCTTCCTACATTTGGATGAATCTTATTGGTCCATAGGAACCTTAATTTAAAAATTTTCGAAAATCTGGACCCCTAGGATAATGCCTCTTGAACAGATTATACTTAATTTCTAATGCACCTTCTGAAAATCTTTTTGAACTTCTATTTCAGGGGAACTTATTTTAATAAGATGAGATATTTTTTAATCCAAAAATATTTAAAAACTGAATTATCACTCTCTAGAAGATTTTCTCTCTCTAGGCCAAAACTGGTAGAAACAAGATCTTTTATATTTCTAAAGAGGGATTTGATTACAGGGGAAGATGATGGACATCTTGAGATGCTAGGGAAGAATCTTAGAGCTTCCCTTGTTTGGAGTCTCAACCTCCATTAGCTTGTCATCGGACGCATCTATCTCCTTTGAACCACTTGTTGGCTGGTTTTGTCCTTTGCCTCTTTGAAGAGATTTCTTGAACCTTTGTAGAGTGCTTTGCCTTTCTCTTCTTTGCAAGTGCTTGCTCCTCTTCTTGCACCTGAGAGCCTGCCATGTCTTCAGCTGTTATTGTGCTTATATCAAGGACTTTTGTTTTGTCACCCTCCTTTTTATGTTTTGAAGAAGTTGCACCAGCATTTCTAGATGCTTCAAGTGCACACTTCACTATGGCCCTGCCTTTTTTTTCCACAATTTTCCTAACTTGAGTGGTTGTTGTCTCCTTTTCAGGTATGGACTTTTTTCATGAATCCAAAGCCTTCTTTGCATGCCTCACCGCTTTCACCAAGTCTTCTTTGCATGCCTCACCGCTTTCACCAAGTCCTCCACATTATCCACCCTTGAGTCTTCTTGATTGGAAAAGTCAATGATCTTCAATCCTAGCTTTACAATAGAATTGTCCTTTCCTAGTTTACTGCCAGTCATGTCTGCTGGGTGAAAAGTGTCCAATGATAAGTAAAACTTATTTGCTTTTGTAGTTTCTCCTTCTGGCAATACATTGCATGTGAAGCATGGGTTTGCTCTTTCATCCACATCATCCTTAGCGCCTACCACAATCCCCATATCTCCATATGATGTATCACCTTGAGACAGAAACAAATGGAGGACTCCTTTGAAGTTTGCACTAGCATCGTAGCTATCCACAAACCATTTTACTCCTCCTTTGTTACTCAATTCGAAGGTTTTATCCACCTTAATTCTAGGAGTGACACTTTTAGCTTGAGTTGTTTCGAGAGCATCCAGAGTAAAGATTGGTGCACCATGTGGTTGCGAGGTAGCGGGTGCTCTGCTAGCTTCCATTCCTGTGAAGCACAAAAAAAGTTTCAAAACCTTAGAAAAAAATGGATTTAAATGCTACATATCAAATCAAAACCTATCAAACTTAAGAAACTTAATGCATGCTACAATTATTGATGCTTCACTTAGTTTTCTTGAATAGCGGGGGCCTCACTTGCATTTACTTAATCCATACAGAAGCTCGACTTAAGCTGGAGCCTAGATCCAAGTTGTGCACTCATATGCTAGGGGTACGCTAGCATAGAGAGGCAAGGCTCAAAATCAAGTTTGAGCCTTAAGGCAAAGTTCCATGTATGGGAGGCTTGAACTTAAGCTGGAGTCTAGATCCAAGTTGTGCACTCATATGCTAGGGGTACACTAGTATATTGGAGCCTTAAGGCCAAGTTCCATATAGGGGAAACCCGAACTTAAGCTAGAGCCTAGATCCAAGTTGTGCACTCATATGACAGGGGTACACCAGCATATAGAGACAAGGCTCAAGCTCAAGTTCGAGCCTTAAGGCCAAGTTTTATGTAGGAGAGGCTTGAACTTAAGCTGGAGCCTAGATCCAAGTTGTGCACTCATATGCTAGGGATACACTAGCATAGATAGGCAAGGCTCGAACTCAAGTTGGAGCCTTAAGGCCAAGTTCCATGTAAAGTTAAGCATGGACAATGAGCCTTAACACATAAGTTCCATGTAGGGGAGGTTCGATCTTAAGGTGGGGTCTATATCCAAGTTGTGCACTCAGATGCTAGGGGTGCACTAGCATGGAGAGCAAAGGCTCAAACTCAAGCTCGAGCCTTGAGGTCGGAGTACACTAGCATGGAGAACAATGGCTCAATCTGAAATTTGAGCCTTAAGGCCGGTGTACACTAGCATCGAGAGCAAAGGCTCCAACCCAAGTTTGAGCCTTAAGGCTGGTGTACACTAGCATGGAAAACAAAGGCTTAATCTGAAGGTTGAGCCTTAACACCGGGGTGTACTAGCATGGAGAGAAAAGGCTCAAACTCAAGTTCGAGCCTTAAGGCCGGGGTACACTAGCATTGAGAACGAAGGCTCAATCTGAAGTTTGAGCCTTAAGGTCGGGGTGCACTAGCATGGAGAGCAAAGGCTGAAACTCAAGTTCGAGCCTTAAGACCAGGGTGCACTAGCATGGAGAGCAAAGAATCAAACTCAAGTTCGAGCCTTAAGGCCGGGGTACACTAGCATGGAGAACGAAGGCTCAATCTGAAGTTCGAGCCTTAAGGCCGGGGTACACTAGCATGGAGAACGAAGGCTCAATCTGAAGTTCGAGCCTTAAGGCCGGGGTGCACTAGCATGGAGAGCAAAGGCTCAAACTCAAGTTCGAGCCCCTTAAGGCCGGGGTACACTAGCATGGAGAACGAAGGCTCAATCTGAAGTTCGAGCCTTAAGGCCGGGGTGCACTAGCATGGAGAGCAAAGGCTCAAACTCAAGTTCGAGCCTTAAGACCGGGGTGCACTAGCATGGAGAGTAAAGGCTCAAACTCAAGTTCGAGCCTTAAGACCGGGGTGCACTAGCATGGAGAGTAAAGGCTCAAACTCAAGTTCGAGCCTTACACTAGCATGGAGAACGAAGGCTCAATCTGAAGTTCGAGCCTTAAGGCTGGGGTGCACTAGCATGGAGAGCAAAGGCTCAAACTCAAGTTTGAGCTGCCTTAAGACCGGGGTACACTAGAATGGAAAGCAAAGGCTCAATCTGAAGTTCAAGCCTTAAGGCCAAGGTGCACTAGCATGGAGAGCAAAGGCTCAAACTCAAGTTTGAGCCTTAAAACCGAGGTGCACTAGCATGGAGAGCAAAGGCTCAAACTCAAGTTTGAGCCTTAAGACCGAGGTGCACTAGCATGGAGAGCAAAGGCTCAAACTCAAGCTCGAGCCTTAAGACCGGCCCGTGCACTAGCATGGAGAGCAAAGGAGCAAAGGCTCAAACGCAAGTTTGAGCCTTAAGGCCGGGGTGCACTAGCATGGAGAGCAAAGGATTAAACTCAAGTTCAAGCCTTAAGGCCGGGGTACACTAACATGGAGAACAAAGACTCAATCTAGGTCGAGCGTTAACACATAAGTTCTATGTAGGGGAGGCTCGAACTTAAGGTGGAGTCTATATCCAAGTTGTGCACTCAGATATGTGACACATATACCATGTTTATATAGGGAACCCTTGTCATTTAGAATATATAATGTGCACAAAGATCAGTTTTATAGGTTCTCGACATATGTGAAGATACAAAAGAGAGCAGAAAGAAGTGCAAACAATCTACGACGAGCAACGATTGACAAATGGCACACTTAGCGTGCAATCAAGTAAGCATTTGTATTGATATAGACAATCAATTAAAGAAGGACTTACTTGTTGCGTAAAGTATTCAATTAGATGAGGGAACACACGAAACGCAGATGGGCGCACGAAAGTCTCCGATATCGCATAGACGTGACGGATGCTTGAAGTCTCCGATGGCATGTGGGCGTGATGGTTTTGCAGGAAACAAAGGTCGGAACCAACATAGACGTGTCGATTGCGGGAGAAAAAGAAACTGTTTAAAACGTAAGAGGACATAGGGCTGAGCGAGTACTTCAGAGACAAGAAACATAGATGATTATTGCATACAATGGCGTGCGCGATGGCGATTACGAGCACTGTATGCTCACCACACAGAATCGCATTCGCTCACCACATAGAATCGCTTGGGGTGCAGAATCGCGTTTAGGGTTTGCAGGTCCTTTGGTTTGGTTCAAACGCGAGGTCGGTTGGACACTTTGTTTCTAATTAAGGCGAGACATTCTTTTTTTTACATGGATGGGACGTGCGAGGTCGGTCGGACACTTTGTTTCTAATTAAGGCGAGACATTCTTTTTTTACATGGATGGGACGTGTCGCTCGTGCGGTTGGTGGTAAGGCGGAAATTTGAATTTCAAACGGGTTGGGGGGAAGGGGAAAATTTGAATTTCAAAGTTGGGGGGAAGGCAAAAATTTGAATTTCGGGTTGGAGGGAAGGGGGAAATTTTAATTTCAAAGTTGGGGGGAAGGGAGAAATATGAATTTCAAAGTTGGGGGGAAGGGAGAAATATGAATTTCAAAGTTGGGGGGAAGGTAGAAATTTGAATTTGGGGGGAAGGCAAAAATTTGAATTTCAAACGCCAATTGGCCGAGCGGGAGAGGAGCACAGCGGGGCGGGTGAGTAGCCGCCGCTGCTAAACGAGAGGGGCGGGGCGGGGCAGCCGTGTAGCACAGGCGCAGATTGGCCGAGGAGCGCGGCGGGGCGCAAGTGAGCAGCCGTCGCCACCACTGAATGAGAGGGACGTGGCGAGCACCGAGCAGCCACTGAACGAGGGGGGCGGGGTGGGGCAGCCGTGCAGCATGGGCACCGATTGGCCGAGCGGGAGAGGAGCGCGGCGGGGTGCCGATTGGGAGAGGAGCGTCGTCCTAGTACGGTCGAGCGCGAGAGGAGCGTCGTCCTAGTACGGTCGTCCTAGTACGGTCGAGCGGGAGAGGAGCACCTCGAGCGACGCAGGAGAGGAGCATCATCCAAGTGCCCAAGCCTAGGTCCCAGGTCTTTTGATTATAGTTAGTTTCACTTTTGTTTATATACCCTTCTTCACCCACACCCCACTTGTTCTCTGGGATTATCCTAGCTTCCCTCTCTATTCCTACTTGCTTGTGTAATAGACAAGGCTCAAACTTAAGTTTGAGCCTTGAGCTTTAGCTTGAGCTTGAGCTTGAGCTTGAGCTTGAGCTTGAGATTTCTTATTTTCTTCCCTCTTTCCCCATACACCCAAATATACTTATAAACTATGCGATTACAAATTCAACTAAAATCTATATAATGCACAATGGCTAAAACTTGAGTTTGAGCCAAGGAGAAGAGTCTCAAATCCAATGTCCATTCGCTCATTTCCATGTCACATTCTCTTCATCACTAGCATATTGTTTCTCTCTATTGCTTTCTCTGTGCCTTTGCTGCTGTTGTAACCACTCACCTTTGCCTTTTGTAGCTATGAAACATTGATGGCTAATTGACATCATACCTTGACTCAATATCCCAATGAAACGGTGTGGCTAGATGCAAAGGGTGATGAAGCCTACCTCTTGGGAAACTAGCATATACATGAGGTGAGGATTATCACTTCAATTGGGACCTCTTAATAGCAAACTAGCATGTGAAGGTGAGGCTCAAACTTTGGTTGAAGCCTCCAAGCAAACTAGCATCTGTGGGTGAGGTTCAAACTTTACTTTCAGCTTCCTAAAAGCGAACTAGCATCCGTGGGTGAGGCTCAAACTTTTGTTGGAGGAGCCTACCCTTCTAGCTAACATATATATCTAAACTAATATATTATGCAAGTGAGGATGATAACTTTAACTGGAGCCTCCTAGCAAACTAACATATGATGGTGAGGCTCATGGAGCCTCCTAGCAAACTAACATATGATGGTGAGGCTCATGGAGCCTCCTACTAACAAGCTAGCATATGCAGGAAAGGCTCAAGCTTTAGATGGAGCCTAGCCTCCTAGCATTGATAGGTGAGATTCAAACTTTGGTCGGAGCCTGAACTCATGTTGAGATTGAATTACATTTATAGTTTTGTGTACTACCGTAAAAACATCGCTTCAATCTTTCTTATTGATATCTTGATTTTCTCAGGGATTGCAAGGTCTAAAACAAGGTGCTTCAGTGTTTCTCATTGATGGTTCTGCAAGGAAGGCATGCAGGGTTATTCATTCCATTGATGCATCTCAAACATGTGGTTTTCAATTCATTGGTGAGACATGGGCAGCAATACATGTTCAACAAAGCTTTGATGACACATTTCTCATTCCATTTGCCACAATGGATGTAAGAACAATGTCTCAAGCAGTAGGAAGCATCATCAAACGGCCATTGGTCAACCTTGTTATGGACAAAGACATTACTAATACCAAAGAGGATAATTTTGCGGAACTTCTTGTTGATCAAGAAGATCACTTTATAGATAGGGAGATCTGGAAAGAGAAAACTGTCATCCTCTGGGATGACAACAGATCTACAAAACTTGGCAATGGAGTAGTATTGCTGGTCCACCCATACGAGGCTATAAATTATAGAGAACTAGGGGAGAGTAGCTTGGGTGTCATTATAGAAGGATCTTTGCATCCAAGTTCAACTTGTGTTTCAGGTCTGAATTTGGTTAGTTGGCCGATCAGGCAACTCCCATTTGAGAATGGTGAACCATTAGTGAAGAACACAGAATATTCTTCTATTGATGAGGGTATTCAAGATCACTTCATGCAAAAAAATATTGACAGCCTAAACAATTCAAGTGATGAAAAAGGGATGATGACGTAGAGGACAATGATGGCGATAGTTCTGATGACAGACACCATGATGCCATGATCACTGACTATGATATCATTGAAGGGACAAATAAGAAAAGGAGCTATGTCCATAGGGTAAGGGTAATGAAAAATTACAATAAAACCCATGGAGCTAGCAAAAAACGTGATGTTGCAAACATTCACAACGTCGTAACCATTGATTGTTGCGACGAGAAGTGATGTTGTCAATTTGGAGATAGATCCAAAATCATGCAAGCTAGGGTACACTTTTGGGGACAGAGCTATAGTACATGATACACATTTGTACTGGATTGCATGGGCCTGGCCTATAGACAAGGTCAAGATGATGACGAGTACTTTGAGTTCACATTTGATGGGAAGAAGGTTGGTATGTAATGCATGGCATTGGTAAGTCAACGTTCTATAGGCTCAGAAAGAAGTTCTTGAATGGTGCATATAATGTCAGTCATGGCAACAGTGGGATAATACGGAAGGGCATGACACATGTTGAGATGGCAAAATCAATCATACAGGGCTTCATTAGATAATAATGCCGATCAAATGCCACATAGGTCAAGGACAACTATGCATGAGCCCGCGAGACCCAACGTGTTCTACCAGCAATGTACAAACAGGTGGACATATTGCGTGAAGTGAATGACACACTTGTCTCATTCAAATACCAGCCACTGTCACAACCATCATTCTCAAGATTGTGGAACACAGAGTTCAAGACAGTTAGTTTATCAAAAACCAGCACCTTCTCAAAATGCGACATTTGTATGGAAATCAAGGTCAATTTGGAATCAGCAAAAAATCAAGAGGAGCGTGCCAGATACATGGCACAAAGAAGGGCACACATGTTGCAGCAACAAATGAGTTGTAGAAATCTATACTATGCTTGGAGGAGCTCTTCGAAAATGAACCCAAACAGGTATTTGTGTATTATACATGATAAGATGGAGCAAGATTGCCATACCACAAATTAAACTAGTTCCTAAATCTCTCAATGGGGTTGAGAGGCTTCCACTATCCTTAATAGGAATGCTCACTCATGGACATGGACAAAACAGCCTATGGTCACTTTGCCTTGGGGTTATGGCCAAGTGATCCCAACTTCACAATTTCATCTCTCTCAAAATGTTTAAGAAACTTAGAAAGAGGAGAGCAACACATGCATGGTGACTTGAGCTCACAAAACTCAGATGCAGAACCACGAACAGATCTTTTTGATTGTGTTTTGTCTACTATGGCCATGTATCAGCATATGGAAGTGCTGAAGGAGAGAAACGCATATTGCAAGCAGAGCACTGAGGATGCAGATGCAGAGACACATGTAGAAACAAATGTGGATACAGAGGGAAATTGCTCTTCACATATGCAGTCAGTCTTTCATACTAACACACATGTGCAGGATAGGGGCAATGGCAATGCCTCAAGTTTAATGCCATCAAATTCAAGGACATTTTTCAAGATATTGCCAAGGATGTTGTTGTTGCAACTTGACAATTGTGGTTCTGAAAATAAGAATCGTTATGTATTTGCCTATCTATCCCTATTGGTTGCACGAGGAGTGTTTGACATGGTGCAGCTTGGTTTTCTTATGGTTGGTCATACTCATGAAGATATTGATGCATTGTTTAGTCATGTCTCTGAGAAGTTGAGGAAACAAAAAATTTTCACATTTCCACATTTGATGAAGATCTTTAATGAGTGTGTTAGCATGCATCCAACACCCTTTCTCCTACAAAAGGTGGCAGACTTCAAAGGCTTTGTCAACGGCGGATGCTTACATGATGGAGCCGATAGCTTGATTGGACATTCAAAGCCATTGCAATTCAGGTTTTATATGAGTTATGGAATACCTTTGATGCAATACAAAGTACACCCCAAAAATGTTGATTGGTTACCAGAAAGCGGTATAGAGTTATGGAAGAGAAATGACCAGGGAGGGCTTCCTGAAGGTTTTCCAAAAGTATTGCCACCCTTTGAGTATGTTAAGGAAAATGAGAAGGTTGTGGAGGGCTTAAAAAAACATGTCAATTGTTGGTGGAAAGAGCACTTGCAAGAGAAAGGAGACCAAAGTGATTATGCTAAGTGGATCAATCTGGTCCTTGCCTACTGGGAGAATCTTATGCTAAACATGCAAACCCCTAGCGCAAGGGAAGACATTGGATTTCATGAGTGTATGCGAAAAAGCTGAGCCTCTTAACCTTCAAGTGGAGGATGATGTAGATGAAAGGTTTGATGTAAATGAGGACCATTATTGTGGTCCAATGTGCAACAGACCTGCTGAAGAGTTCAACCCGACTCTTGATGTGTCTAAAGGAGATTTTGTGCTTGTATAACCTTGTGATGCAAATTACCCAATATGGTTGGGAGTGACAACAAGTGATGTTGATCAAAACAACAACTCGATAAACTACCTACAAGTTCAGATACAATATTGGGCACCAATTTCAAAGAAGAAGAATGCAAGTGATGTGGAGGTTTATAAGGATTGCTAGAACAAGTATTGGCGAGAGAACAGAAATGATCCTTAGCACTGGGTGGGAAGACACTAGCTGCATCATTTGGGCATGGAAGCCCAAGGGTGGATGACTTCCAGAGAAAATCAAGATTCCAAAGGCTACAATACTCAAGGCCAAACAGAATCAATTGAATCAACATGAAAGTGAGGCACCATCACACGTCAGTGCAGTTGAGCAAGAATGATTTGTTAGCACATGGGCAACTAGCTTCGTAATCCTTTAGCAATGTTGTATGAAGCTACCAATCTCATAGTTCAATCATTTTTCAGATTGTAAGGCTTTCTTAAGCTTTTAGATTTATGGTTCACCCATTGTTCAAGAATTTTGATTCAATACAGATGGTGATCTTTTTAATTCTATCACCTAGTCTTTCTTACAACTTAAAGTTACATTGAATATCCTTTCTTTGTTAAAGTTTCTGTGTTTGATGGTCAATTGGAGGCTATGTGATATAAACAAACTTAATTCTTGGTGTGCATGTGTGTGTGTGTGTGCAGGCAAATTTACATCCCACCAACATCATATATACTTGTTACAAATATACAATAGTACATAAATTATATTGCATTATTCAAATGCTTGTTGAGAACATCCAATAATAAATCTTGTATATCACACAATAAACATTGTATTGGATCTAACAAAGAATTGTCCCAAAATTATGCACATTTTCCAAAATTCCTAAATTTGAGTTCTATTGGTTTTTATATGGCAGATGCATATCACTCTTTGTATGTGCACAAGAGTAATAAGGGTATTGTGATCATCACCATCTATGTAAATGATCTTATTGTTGGGGGTGACAACTTGGAAGAGATTGAGCATGTGAAAAGTCTTCTCAAAAGGAAGTTTGACATGAAGGATTTGGTAGATCTACGCTACTTTTTGGGCATTGAGGTCATTCACACACTTGATGGTATTTGGCTATCACATAGAGACAATGTGTATTGGACATATTGTCCAAGTATGAGATGGCTGGTTGTAAGCCAATCTCATTGCCATTAGATCAAAATGGCAAGCTTACTGCGTGGATGTAGGTTATGTGTTGGAGGACCCCACTATGTACAGGAAGATTGTGGGGAGTTTGATCTATGTCATGATTAGTAGGCCAGATTTGAGTTACATTATTGGTTTAGAGAGCCAGTTTATGCAGGTTCCACAATGCAGGTTCCACACAAACCACATTTTGATAGTGTGCGACACACACTTCGTTATTGAGGTCCACTATTGATTATGCGTTGTTTTATGCAGTAGGTGTACCATTGGAGCTATATGGGTACACAGATGTAGGTTGGGCTGGTAGTATTGTAGATAGGAGATCTACAAGTGGGTTTATGTTTTCATTGGGGAGTGCTACTGTGACATGGAGCAACATGAAGAAGAAGAAGCCCATAGTTGCCTTGTTGAGTACAGAGGCAGAGTACAGAAGAGCTGCGGTGGCAGCATGTGAGGTAGCTTGGTTACATAAGCTACTTGCTGATTTGGGGTTGCATGTGGAGAGAAAGGTTGTCATATATTGTGACAATCTAAGCAATATACAGTTGGCTAGGAACCCAGTTTCCCATGCGTAGACGAAACATATTGAGGTACATTATCACTTCATCAGGGAGAGAGTCTTGGTAGGTGACATTGACTTGGCCTACATGAACACACCGGATCAGGTTGGTGTCATCTTAAAACGAAGGCCTTGGGACCTAAGAAGCTCTGTAGATTTTGAGATATGCTCGAAGTTCACAAGTTGGAGTTGAGCTTGAGGGGGAGTGTTGAGATGTCAAGCTCAACATGAGCTGACACTCACAAAGTGCTTGTATGACCGTTCAACATTTAAATCACTAGCGAGGTTTGGTAGCAAGCACCGACATATCTTCGCCAGAGATTCTAAAGCAACTGGACTACACCGACTAGTCCACACCTACCCACTCCACTTTAGCGTGTTCACATTATGGACCGCTTGTATATACTCTAGTATGTGTGTTAGTCAATTTATCTTTTTGGTAGACCTCTTTTGTTGAAGAACAATAATTTTTCAGCTTGTCATCTTGTGTGTTCTCTTCTAGGGTTTGTGTGTGTGTGTGTGTGCTTGCAAGAGCTCAAGCTCTCTTCTCCACTGCATCTTTTCAAATGTGTGTGTGAGAGAGAGTGGGTGTGTGTGTGATAGAGAGAGAAAGAGTATGTGTGGGAGAGAGAGAGAGAGAGAGAGTGTGTGTGTGTGTGTGAGAGAGAGAGAGAGAGAGAGTGAGTGAGTGAGTGAGAGAGAGAGAGTGTGTCTCTTGGTGGGTAGGATTACGTAGAGGGAAAATCTATGGTGCATCTATAACGCTAAAACTGACGCATAGCATCCAATTTTATGTGTATTGTGACGCTATGTGTCACAATTTTTCAAATGCTTGTGCTAAGCGTCGCTGGGTAGTTTAAAAACTCCCGACACTTTTTTCCCCAAATGTCCTAACTGATGCTACATGGTGACACTAGAGGCCCTTTGTTCTTGTAGTGTCATCATGAAGGTGTTTGCTTAGGACTAGGAGGTCTCGATTCAAACCCTACAAGGTTCTTCCTCGACGGCATCACCTACTACGAGCATTCTAGAGGTGGGGCACCTCTATGAGTGGTGAAAAATAGTAACTATGGGAGGATCTTGGGCCTAAGGCTAACAAAAAAAAATGAGATAATTCAAAAATTTTGAAGATTATTTCGAATTCCTAATAGGGTCTTTGTATCTTTCAAGGAAGAAGCTAGTTTTCATTATCTTTCAAATTTTCCAAAGTTTGATTTGTTTTTTCGAATTTCCCAACATGGTCTTTGTAGCTTTCAAGGAGCACATGAAATTAATTTTCATTATCTTTTATAAGGAGCAAAACTCTAAGCTAACTTAGGGCTAATGTTTAACTTGTTTAAGTGTCATTTTTTGGTAACTCGAGGCATCCTCTTAAGACACATCAAATCTGGTCTCAACATCGAGATTATTTTATCATTTTAAAATAAAGGATACTTCTTTATTGGAATTGTATAAGGTTAGGGACAACCAACCAAGTAGCACCCCACATGTCAAATATGATAAGGGCTGATTTCCATGTGAAACCACTCTAAGACTAGCTAAAGAACTATCTAGGTCAATGTAGAGCTTGTCTCTCTAGCTGCTGCTATTAAGCTTGATAACCCCCTCTTGTGGGGAAGCGAGGAACCTCACCTTGCAACACCAAAGGTGTCATGCCTTGCTAAAGTGCGTAGAGCAGGAGGGAAGGAGCTATGGAAGAAGAGATCTCCTCAACCTTAATGCCATGGGTTCTTGCAAGATGGGGGTGATGGAGAAGAAGCTAACTAGTGTGTATGTGTGTGTGTGTGTGTGTGTGTGTGAGAGAGAGAGAGAGAGAGAGAGAGAGAGAGAGCATACACCAAGCAACATATCAAACAAAAAAACAAAATCCATAAGCATGCATCAAAGATAGAAGAAACATGCAATCTATTAACGATAAGAGAGAAAGAAGACTCAAACTCAATTTTGATTAATGGGTTTGTCCGTTTTCTCATTACTCAAAATAACTTAAATATATGGCATCATATTTACAATCTTCGAATATTCGTGCAATGTCTAAGGGTCCAAAAAGCTAATGGTGCTAAGCTTATGTATATACAAAAACCATCATAGCTGGCAATATACAAGTTGGCTAGATCCCACAATCATATAAACGTGAAGCCGATTAGTACGATTATAAAAGATTACAAAAGAGGCACGACCATGTGTAGAAAGGTCAAGTTGTCTAGATCCCATAATCATACAAACGTGAATCCCTTAGTACAATTATAAAAGATTACGAAAGAGGTGTCACCATGTGTAAAAAGGTCATGTTAAAAAATGTGGTCCCCCTCTCCCCTCCCCTCCGCTCCTCTCCCCTCCTCTTTCCTTGCTTTTCCTTCCCTAGTTCACTCTCAAGATCAAGGATGGTTGGTCAACCAACTCTCCATGAATAATGGTTGTATATATCATTGTTTTTGATAAAATATCTGTTGAACCAATCAAACTAGTAAATCAATCGATCTTCATTATGAAAATATGTATTAAATGCCTGTTTTTTCTATACATATATAAAGGAGACTACTTTGCACCTTGCCACATGGCACATCCACATATATATATATAGTAGCAAATATATATATATATATATATAAAGAGAGAGAAAGAATGGATTTATTGGAGGTGTATAACGTTTTGGCCCTTGCAACCAAACGAAGATGCTTGTATAACTAAAATGTATTGAAATGTATTTCTTATAATAAAGGCTATGAAAAATTGTTTCTTTATTTCTGCCGGTGAAAACGCACTAGAATTTTTAGAGTACATTAATGCACTGACCAGAACGTCAAACTTCAAAGTCAAGCATAGATAATAGATATCCCATCTTTAATTCTTTTTAAAATCTTTCGATGACTCGCGGTTATATATTAGCAGCAGGTTGCTACCCCTCCCTGCAGTGTGGGGTTGTCTTTCCAAAGGCTAGGCATGGCGTTGTCATGCGATGGTGGGCGAAGTGTTCCTTCTTGCAGAGACCTACTAGTGGTGTGGTGCTTGCTAGCGCTTATGGCCAGCCCTCACTTCTTGCCCTCCGTTGCAGCTAGATTAATCATCTCTCAATCAGGTAATTAAATCCCTCCTCAGTGTCTAGCTTTGATTCCAATTCCAACCTTAAGACTCCGTGATCATTGTTTCGCTTGCCTGCAGATGTTGCGCTTACTAGGAGGACGGGCTATTCGTCCTCCAGCGGCGACAGGTTTCTTCAAGAAAGACGCTCGGTATGGAACCATAATCGGTGCAGGCGGCTCGATTTTAATGTTTTAATAATTTACACGAATCTGCAATCATCAATGGCGCTATGCTTTCTGTGTAACGCAGGCGATCAATGACTATTCCGGTGGAGATGGGTCAGTTGAATCGTCAGGATCCAATTACTGTTGATCAGTTTGTAGGCTCATATGAGAATTGAGTGCCATGGGTGCGAGTAGCACTGCTCACATAAGCCAGTTTGTAGCGTAAATTTCTCGGCTGAAATTGAGAAATCTCAGTTGGAATTGGAGGTTGCTTTTAATTTTAAGGGATGAAATTTGTAATTTTAGTTTTAAAGGTTAACATTGTTATGGTTTCTAGTGATTTTCAAGTTTAAATCCCGGTTAAACCTAAGTATTGCCTTTAATTTTAAAGGTTTTATTTAAAGGTTTTAAAAAACATTTTTTTCAAGCATTCGCGAGTAGTTTTGTATATATTAATATTAGTCTTTTTTTAAAAATTCCTCACAATAGGATATGATCAACCACACAGTGTGAGGGGGGAGAGACCTGCTTAAAATATTGTGCCGTCTTTGTGGACATAGGTACTTGGTTTTGTACCATATGAATAGGTGTAACTCACACTCTCTCTCTCTCTCTCTCTCTCTCTCTCTCAACACAAACTCTTGAGAAATTAATTAGTATTAATTGTTTGCATCTCCATCTTTTCATCTGAACAAACGACAAGCACCTGCCACCTCTCTCTACAAGTGACAATCTACAAACATCTCTCTCTCTCTCTCTCTCTCTCTCTCTCTCTCTCTCTCTCTCCCATCCAACTGCATTAACTCTAGACAGGTTGTGGGTACCTAATTATGGAACTAAGGAAGTGATTTCAAATTATGAGGCTTGAGACAGTTTCCATTGATTTTTGAAGAGCCTTGGAAGCATTTATGTGAATGCTAACATGAGAAAAAGTGGGTAGGCCATTCACATGGTATGTCACCTTTCTTCACGCTCTTCTCTGATGTCCAAATTTGTTGTGATAAATTAATACATCTATCCCCCCCTTCCCTACTTACACTCCAATTTATGTCCCCATTAAAGTTCATGAGCTTGAAGTGTCTCCCAAGTCCCCTTCTTCTTCTCTCCTTTCCCTTCTTTTTCTCGTCTTCTCTTTCTCTTGTCTTCTTCTTTTCTTTTCCTTCTCCTTTTTTTAAAGAATAAATATGTGTGTGTGTGTGTGTGTGTGTGTGTGTAGATACATTAGCAGATACGGTGCCATGCTTACACCATAATTTAATTAATATTTCTGTTTCATCATCTAAAGAGAAAAAGCTGTCCAATTATGTGGAGCTCAACAATTTGCAGATAGCATCCCACATTTCATCCTCCCTTCTCTTTCTATCTCTTTTCCGTTCTGTTTTCTTCTCATTAGAAGTCAATATTAGGTAATTTGGGAAAAATCTCACATTTTGGGAATCAATTACTCCATATAGTTTTGGACATATCTTAAACATACTAACTCCAAATTTGTCGGAGATCATAGATTTAGATTCTACTCTTCAAGATCTTTCCGATGATATGTCACATGAGGGGGTTTTGACAAACTTTTGGGACAAGTTCACCATGCTCCCATTTTTCAAATGGAATGAGATTTTTCCCAAATTATCTAATATAGTGTTTTAGGGAAAATTCAAGCTCCAAACGGGCCCTTTAAGGACTTTCTCTCTCCTTTTGGAATCCTAAAAAAGTGTAAAAATAATATTATTATATTGGGCTTCTCTCTATGCTACCAAGAGGCAGAGACAGAGGAACACTACATTTGTCGATGTACAGTCTATTATGAGATCTGAGGGAGATATCACTGCCTCTTCCGAGAGGGTTTTGGGTTGTTACGCAGGGTCATGGAGTTTGAGGATCAGAGATGCCTAGGATTATTCCTACTTGAGCTCAGGAGACACAAAGAGACCCTCTTAGCGGCAGACAGGATACCGAGCCATGATGTACCTAGTTAGAGGACCCCGATAGATTTCTTCGGCACCAGCGCCAGCAACCCACCAGCCCACACACCTCCTGATACCTCCTCCATTGGGCCATTAGGGCACCAACCACACTCCCATGGAGTCACCACCACTGACAGAGTAGTCATCTTATATCGTGCTCGTCGGGGGCCATGCCCACCAGGATCCCAACCACAACATCCTCACCATCACTAGATCAGAGCCATTATTGCTCGGCATCGGAGGCGCCTACCTCGCTTCTACGACCTCTCCCATGGAGTCGCCCCACTGACAGAGTAGTCATCTTATATCGTGTTCGTCGGCCACGCACACTCCCATGGAGTCACCACTGACAAAGTAGTCATCTTATATCGTGCTCATCGGCCACGCCCACCAGGATCCCAACCACAACATCCTCACCATCACTAGATCAAAGCCATTATTGCTCGGCATCGGAGGTGCCTACCTCGCTTCTACAACCTCTCCATTCTAGATAGTCCCATGTCGGAGATACTTGATCTAAGAAGAGGACAACACTTCAACTTATCAACATACATGGATCTACTTGATATACATTTTCCAGTATTTTCTACTCAGTATCATCTCGGAGTCTTATAATTCTGTTCTTATAACTGTAAGACAATCAGATTATTGTACTTTTTAGTCTCATTTAGTTGTTCTCTTTGAAATGATTTTCCACCACTACTCTAATTTCTTCTCTTCCACACAAATCTTATCTACACAGTTTTTCACAATGCACCTTTAAAATGCAAAGGAAATAGGGAATCTTACATAATGGGAGTTGTAGCTCTAAGAGGATGGAAGAAACAATGGTTAGCGGCGCCAAAAATGTTATAGGCTACCACACCTCCCAAGAGGGGACTCCACACATCCACAGTTGGAAGAAGTGATAAATAACAACTATCATTGGGTACTTACCAATGTTTTGAGCTAACGTCCCTTGAGGCTCTCCAAGATGCCTTTTGGAAGCTCAACTTCTCCAATCTCCACCTCCACACTATCACACCATGGAGTCACTCACACCACAATGCAAGGCAATCTTCCTCTCACTCTCCAATACACGTGCATAGAAGAGGAACATGCACTAGAGTACAGACTCTCTCTCTCTCTCTCTCTCTCACTCTCCAATACACGTGCATAGAAGAGGAACATGCACTAGAGTACAGACTCTCTCTCTCTCTCTCTCTCTCTCTCTCTCTCTCTCTCTCTCTCTCTCTCTCTCGACAAAGTAAGAGCTCTCATCGCACTAATGGGGATTGTGTTATTTCATTATGATAAATTGCCTTTTATACATCTGGTCCTTATTCACACTTGGGCACCAAAAACTTACTAATCTAAAGCCTTCGGTGGGCCAGTATCTCATAATGTACAATGTTTATAGTGCCATTACATAACACTTATTAATGTTCTCAAATTGAGGAGCATCTTTGTTAATCCAAAGTGGGATTAACATCCCCCTTACCTAATGTAGAATCTGTCTCTCAGAACCTCTTACCTAAGTCGGAAGACCTGGTCACCAAACTCATGTCTGTAGAAGTTCCAACGAGATTGAAGCTTTTTAAGGGTTCTTCTAAATGCTGAGTGTGATGTCTAGAACTCGGTGTCTACCATATCCTTGAATGTGACATGCATGTAGCTTCGTAGCAACCTGAGGCGATGATAATAAAGCATCATGCCTCGTTCACTTGGTTCTCTTTTTATGTCGAAGCAAAGCTCCTCGGCATCAAATCCATCATACCTTTCCTTTGGTTGATCAATAAGCATTACAATCAACTTCAGCTACTATGTCTGGATCTAGAATCCTTCACCACACTCATATCCATGTGACCATTTATTGTCTTTGACTTGTGATATCCTGGAATGCGGATGGAAAAAAATAAGGGAAGTTGTAACAGACATGAGAATCCATTTTCTTTGCTTTGTGGAATTGGAGTGGAGTGAGCCTTCTTTTGATGGGCATGTAAAGTGGATCCACTCTTTTTGTGGGCGAGGAGCATTGGTACTGAAGACTGTACTTTGTCATTGTTGTAAGGTACTCCTTGCGCCAATTAGGATGTATGTCAAAATCCTCAAGTCGGCGGGGGTTAGTATCATCCTCGGGAGTTGGAAGAGACCATGCAATCTATTTCATGAAATTGAAGTTGGAGCAAACTATCAAGAGCTTCCATGGTTTCTTTGAGAAAAGTATCTGCATCCTTAGGTATGTGTAAATGATCTAGGAAGGATCCTGTGCCTAGAGTGCCTTCAAAGTTTAGTCTCATTTTCTTGCTGAGGCTGGGGCTTTCCTCTCTCCTCTTGTGTTTGTCTGCTTCTTATTCCTCTTGAGTAGCCTTTGGATGTGCGGGTGTGGTTTCTTCATCCTTGTTGCTTAAATTTTTTTATGGCAATGGTTGTTCCTCCTGAGTTTGTGTGGCACCTATCTCATATGAAGTGGGAATCCTATAGTGGCGAGAGGTTTTTGAACACAAGGGTGGTAGGGCTGGTAGGTGGTGTCTGTAGAATCGACTCTGGAGCTATGGTCTTGGAGGGTAACTTCCCTATTAAGCTCATGCCCTCCATTCCCAATGCTGGTTCAAGTGTGGTTGTTACCTCTAATGGTTCTTGCTATTCCTTGAGAGCTTGTTGATACAAGGCCCCCCAATGTCTTTTGTGACCTCTTCCTGCTAGCGCTTGGTCTCGTCTTCCACCTATTGTAGGCTACCCCTCATCTTTTTAGGCTTTTTTTGGCCTCTTACCTTCTTTGACCCCCTTGGCAATGCCCTGTATAAGCTCCTTTGTCTCTTTAAGAATAGCTTTGCTTTGTATCTCTTCTTGAATGTTTGTTGGTGGCTCCATGTCTCCTTGGGCATGTGATATTTTTGCTTCCTAAGTGCCTTTAGGTATGGGGATGTTACGTGCATGGCTTCCTTAGAACCTTCGTGAGGAGGTAAGGGTTGCATACTTCGGATTGGTGAGACCGGAGATAGTTATCCATTTCCCTATGGATGTACCATGTCCAATCCTCGTATTTCTCCTTACATACTTTGGCACATTAGGGGGCATTTAAGTATAAAAAGGGCCCTGTAAGGATCCCTAATTTTAAGGAATTAAGACTAATTTTATTGAGGCTTAAGGACACAAAGCTCATAATGACACCTACTTTTGGGCCTAAAAGTAGGGGATCTCTCTAATTTTT
Source organism: Cibotium barometz (assembly GCF_041138505.1). NCBI lineage: Eukaryota > Viridiplantae > Streptophyta > Polypodiopsida > Cyatheales > Cibotiaceae > Cibotium > Cibotium barometz. The sequence goes on along the minus strand of NC_141059.1, from coordinate 42,174,405 downwards.
AAACTAGGATTCTCTTTCTAGCCATTAAAAACCCCTACTAGGATCACCGATATCTACGCTTTCAATCTTATTTACTCCACTTTAATAGTCATATTTAAAATTCCCCTCACATTCTATTTCTTTCAATCATTACTATTATTCATCATGTTTCCTACCAACCTCTACAATAAGATTCTCTCTCTCTCTCTCTCTCTCTCTCTCTCTCTCTCTCTCTCTCTCCCAAGCTCTCTTCTCCTATTGCGAATACAATAGGTCTATCTCCCTCTCTCTCTCTCTCTCTCTCTCTCTCTCTCTCTCTCTCTCTCTCTCTCTCTCTCTCTCTCTCTCTCTTCACAATAGAATAGCCCTATTGTGAATACAATAGAATAGCCCTGAGTCACTTCAAAATAGTCTCTTCCATTTTTTGAATGACAAAAATTTCAGATTCCACAAGAGTGCGGAAGGTGGACTTGCATATTTGCATATTGAATGAATATGCACCAATCAAGAAAGAATGTATGAATGCACATGAGAAGCATGCAAGAAGACAACAGGGTCGGACTAATGTGGATCTTTGGGTTGATGGATATTTATATCCTAATGATCCTTCTTCGCATTGTCTTCCACCCTTCAATAATCTTCCTTAATTTATTCAGTTTGTTGGAGAGGGTGAGAATGGGCCGCTTGGGTATTGTAGAAGGTTAAGCATGAGTGATGCATGGAGATTCCAATTCCTCCACTCACAAACACAAAGCTTACAAAGCACTTTGAGTAGTGCGCAACATGCACTACAAGATACACAAAATAATATTGTAGAGCTAGAGAAAAGAGGCAAAGAGAAAGAGACTCATGTTATGAAGCTACAAAACACAATATCTCGCATGAAGAGTACCCCATGAGAGCAAGAGAGTGAAAGAGAATAATCAATAACATTCAAAAACTCGTAGTTGGTGGTGGTGCTCTCAAGCAAAGAATCCATGCAGCAAGGTTTGTTTTTTGTTCTTTGACTATTATTATTGTGCAAGTAATTTTGATTAAGGTATTTTTGGTTGTGGTTGTTATAAGCAATATATTAAGGTTTTTTTTGTAATCTTTATTGGTTTGTGATAGGAACTTTTTGAAAGAAGCATGTGGTGATCCTCAAGATTTTGGAGAAATGTTATGTAGTTGTGTGAGGAGGCGTGACATTCTTTCCATCATTCGAAACCCACGCCACAAGAAGATACGCCAAGTACTCGCAAATGAGATAATGGATGACATTACCAATCTTCTAAGCATTGAGGAGGTTCAAAATGCTTGCGAGTGAGGTGGGCATTAGCACAAAAGGATATCAAGCCCTCCATTAATTGCTAAAAGATACACTTTGCAAAACAAGGCATCACAACAAGGAATGTTTTTCCTCTCCCGAAAAAGATAAGACTAGCAAAGAGGACATGGAATGATGACGCACAACACAAAATTGGAGAATACTATTGCATCAATGATATATTAACCATTGGAGCTTGGGGGAAAAAGTGAGGCACAAATGGTAAGATTATGTATCCCTACAATGAGTTTAACAATATATTTGTTGATCTACAATGTCTTTAGAGAGCTATGATCTTATTCTATGGATTGCCTAAACAATGCAAGTAATTTTTTACATTCTTTTAGGAGCTAATAGAAAAATCTTTTAAGTACTAAAACTTATCTACTTTTGTTTGTCATGCAAGGTGACAAGGTAAGTTTTGTGTTGAAAGTGGATGAGTGCCAGATTGTGAAAGGAAAGAGGTTAGAACGAATGAGTATCACACTTATAAATGAGGCAATGGCATATGCAAAGACTGAGATCAACATGACTCAGGAGACTGAGTTACCTTTGGAAGGTTCTAATGAAAACCCATACAATCAGATGAGCAATAGGGAGAGGGTCTGCAAGTCAAGTTTTCCCTCTTTTAGTGTCCAATCTGAGAGAGAGATATGGTGGCTTAGGACATTTGAAGTACCGAAGGAGACACATGAAGTGCTAGCTTGGATGTTTGATAGGATACCATGGATTACCAATGTCATTAAAGCACAGATTTAGGAAAAAATTTTAGAAGTGGATGGTAAAGGCATTTATACAATAGACTGGCATTTAGGAGGTGACTTGAAGATAATAAAGTGTTTTCTTGGGTGTCCACAAGGTGCTAACACCCCAAATCCTTGTCGATGGTGCATTAGAATGGTGAGAGATAAGAAATAAAAGAAGGTAGGAAGGAAGAGGAAGCTAGAGAATCAAGATGATGAGAATGACACAGTGGTGGATGATAATGCTGGAAATTGGGTTGGTGGTGTCTTGTCTGCTAACATGCTAGCTAAGCCAAACAGGCATTTGAGAGACCCCGAATGGAATCCTTTAATTCCATTCGAAGTCAAGAATGTCCACTTTTGTACTTTGCATGCATTCATGCATGTGTTTGATCGTCTGCGCAAGTGTCATGTTGATTATGCATTTACTATGCAAGTAAAGACAACATGAAGCTCTTCAAAAAGTAGAGGAACTACTCAACTCAATTGGGTGCCATGGTGGCAATGTGCAGGTTACTGTTAACAACAAGAAGACCTTTGGCATAAATCATGAAGTGGCCCAGCAGGTGTCAATGAGTGGATATAAGGCAAGACATTTTCTAGAGAGGCCAAAAAAAGTAAAGAACTCAAAGTCCTGGGACTTGTGGGTGTAAAGGTATAACGTTTGACTACACCAATCCAAGCCTTGTAGTTCTACGTGAGAAGGTTTGGTCAGACTTCAATAAGATGGTCAAATTAATGAGCAAAAGTAGGACGACTGTAGACGCGAGCGCCAAAAATTTCAAGAAGAGCTTCAAAATTTTACAAAAGCCATGGTTAATACATTGGGTGGTACCAACATTACGCATTATATGGTAAACATGAGTTTCTTTCTACTCATCAATTTGATTATGAAGTATAGCTTCTGAATTGGTCCTGTTTTCTTCTATAGCACATTTTGTATGCACATGGTGCATACTTCATGAATGAATATGGTTCTCTTGATATGTGGAGCACCCAAGGAATGGAAAAATCTCACTACCGAGCTAGAGGAGTATATTTCAAAAACACTCGACATGGAGGAGAAAGACTCATATAAATTACCTCAAAGAAATGTTCAATTGGTTCTACAGATATACTTTTGGGCGAAAACTATCAATAGAAAAGGCTCGTACGAGTGATTTAGCAAAGGTAGCATGAAATCAAGCCAGAATGAGGAGATCACTGAAGTGGAAAGCTGGCTCTCGAGTCTCTTCTCTACTTGCTCTTCCTCTTCACTAGGCATTTTTCCTCTATAACGCAAAAAACTTCTTGCAACTGTAATCCTTGAGTGCATTTACATCTTCTAGAGCATAGCTAGTATAATAGAGAAAGTATCTGGTTTTGGAAGGCCAAAATCATGTACCGTATCCAAAGATATGAATAGTAGCACACTTCTCTATCAGCATGACCTTATGTGTATTGTAAGGGATGAAAGAATAGCCCGTATATCTAGATAGTGCCTTGAGTGTGAGAAGTGGAATTTCAACATCACTAGAATATTTGTTGTGGTAGACAATAAAGATTTCTTTGTCAATAGATGGGATGTAGTGTGCAAGAGCAGCATCTTGGCGAACTCTTACACAGGCAACACCTCCATGTCTAAGGAAACCATCGGCATCATCATGCTCAATGTACATTAAACAAAGAATTTGGCTTTCACATAAATTCAATCATATCATAAATCACATAAGTTCACTCACTCAAGAATAGATAAATTACCTTATGGTTCTTATCCTCTTCCAACTTGGATGCATCCCAAAGGTTGATGGAGCCTTCTTCATTTCCTTGATCAAGGGTGGGCAAGGGCTCTCTTTCCATTTCAGTAATTCCTAACTCCTCTTGAAGACTTTGAAATTCTAGTTCCGTGGGAAGAGAAGATTCAGTCTCCTTGGCTTTGTCAAAGCACAATGACATGGCTCTAGGGGCTTCAATGAAGTTCTCTATCACCTTAGTGTCCAACCTCAAAAACTCCTCTTTATGTTTATTTTCCACATCGAGTATACCCGTGGCAAATTCACAACCATCTACTTGATAATTGCAAGACAATAGTTCTCCCTTAAATTATAAAGCTTTTGTATGTGGGAGAGAAGAATGAAATTCTTGCCATTTATAAGAAAGGAGGGCAGCCCAGGGATAATGAAGTTTGATTTCAAGTGTTCTCCATGCACAGATGATCCCATCAATAATAGTGGATGCCTTAAACTCTGCCCCATCAAACCCTGTGCTTAGAAGGCACTCCTCATCACCAGAAACTAGGTCCATAACCTCATTTCATCATATTCAATCTATGTGACAAATGAAGCTTGTGAAACTTTTTGACCCTTGTGAACTTCTAGTTCAGCCTTTGTGTAGTCCTCTTTGTTTGCATGAAGAAATGGATAAGCAACAAACCCAAAGTAGTACTCAAGAACTTTACACTTTTTCTTGTGCATAGGACATTTGTAAAGACAAATCTTTATCCTCTTATCTTCTGAATAGGCATCCCACCTTCTTGACATGCTCTTTTTTTTAGATGAGGACAGGGCAAAGCTAGACATGTGAACATATTGTGATGATCCCTCATTTATAATTTCTGTACTAACCAAATTACTATATGCCTCCTACTCTTCCCCTAACATAGAGCTTGTCATGTAATTAAAAATTTATTCTAAATTAATGAGCACATTAAATCTAGGCTCAACATCTGGAAGAAGTTTATTGTGCCCACCTCTCCTTAACAAATTGAATAGGTTTTAATTGGCACTCGGCTCAATCTATTACCTCTTCAAGTATCTCTACATCTTCCAAAGGATCATAGCAATGAACCACCTGCTCCATGCTTGAATTGCTGGCCATGGTGCGAGGACAAACAACTAACAAAAGGAGTGAAATTGCCAATCGCACGGTGAACTGAAGGCGCGAGTGAAGTGGGACGAAAGCCAAGCCACGGCACGAGGATGAAGAATCGACCAGAAGCGAATTTGCTTATCGCACGGTGAACTGAAGGCACGAGTGAAGGAGGACGAAAACCAATCTACAGTGCGAGGAAGGGGGACGGAAATAAAAAAAGTAAAATTTAAACAAGGCATGACTATATATAGATATTGTTAGGGCTGTACGACAAAAGTAAAGGGCTAACATCATTGAAGTGTGCCGTTATGCCATGTGTAGGGTGGCTGACATCATCACCCTCCAGCCACATCATGTAGGGCTTACATCATCATCGGAGAGCCATGCATAGGGCTTACATCATCCTTGCAATGATGACATTGCATTCTATAAAAAAGAGAAAATATTCAAAAAAAATTCTCGGGTACCATTGACGGCGCGAGAACTTTTTACGTCATTATTTCTGAACTTTTTCGCAACATTGACCCTCCCTCTACGACGCAATTCTGATTTTTGTCAATAGCACAGCTGGCTTATCGCTTCGTGGGCAGAACACGATGTTTTCTTCACCCTACTCGATTCTGTCAACAGTGCGACTACAGCTTCCGTCGAGTGCTTGGATCCGGCTTATTGCTCCATGGACAGCGTTGGCTCGTTGCCCACCTTCTCGCCCAATTCCTTCCACGGTGAGAGCGTAGTCTTCCTATCAGTCTTAAATGTGCCTTATCGCTCCATGGACAGCGCTCCGACTTGTCCTCTACCTTGTCGCCAAATTCCTTCCACAGCGTAGCGCTCCGACTTGTCCTCTACCTTGTCGCCAAATTCCTTCCACAGCGCAAATCCAACTCTTCTCGAAGGGTTGGATTTGCTTCATCGCTCCCTGGACTGATTCTTGCTTCATCGCTTCTTGGAAGTATGGCGCTCGTACAAAGCAAACTGCGAGGATGGTTTACTCAGATCCCTCCCTTCATAAACAACAAGATTCAGAGCCAGAGCCAGAGGCAACAACTTCTAAGCAACCATTAAAGAAGAAACTAGTAAAGGGTAGAACCAATATATCTAAGGCAAGAACTTTCCTTCAGAGACAAAAGAAATTGTTGCTGAGATAAGGAAAGCACAAGAGTTCTTCTCATCTCTAGGGCACCATTCGTGAGAATTGTAAGAACAGTAAGTGACAGTATGAAAGGGCAAGGACATTATAGATGGTAGAGCAGTGCAGTGGCATGTCTTCAAGAAGCTTATGAAGACTTTCTTATAGACTTCATGAATGATAGCTTCATATGTGCTGTCCATGCAAGAAGAGTCACTTTGATGGACAGAGACATGACACTTGTTAGCAGGGTGAGGTACAGATTTGACAAATTTCTTCATCCCTTGCCAATGAGGGATAAGAAAGCCTTTAAGATCCTGGCAATTCCCCTAGCATTGAAAAGAAAATCAAAGGCAAATAATATAAAAGTTGAAGAAGCTACTTCCCCTCCCAAGAAGAAAAGAAAGTTGGTTAGGAAATCTCAGCCAGATGATAAGAGTTCTGGGGAGGAGGAAGAGGTGAAGGAAAAGGTCTCACATGTGCATGATAGCATAGGGACCCTTGTGCAGTTGGAGAAGGCCAATTCTCAGAGGTTTGCCCAAGTACTAGGACAGCTTATCTACAATGTGTTGGCACAGTGGAGGATGACTATCTCTATATTGCATCTGGGGGACATTTACATGCTTGTAGAGAAGGATAGGCAGATCAATGACAGTGTTGTTCTCATGTGTTTAAGGTATGAGTACATTTTTCACATATGTTTATTTTCTCACTTTTCTCATATGTTAATAATGAAAGAATATTTTCTATTTTGTTTATTTTTCCTTTATAATCTCTTTCAGGGCACTTATGAAGGAATTGCTTCCAAATCAAGTCAACGAAATATTCATTTGTGATCCCTTAATGTTGCATGCATTGATTGATATGAAGAAGAAGACTTCCAAGTTGGCAGCCTATTTTAAGCCGATGAAAAATAAGAACATTTGTTTTGTTGTTTTGCCATAGGTAGAGAGGTTTTGTTGTTTTGCCATAGGTAGAGAGGTTCATCTCTAACTGATGATTCCTATGTGTTTAAATATTTGACATATGAGTGCTTGTGTTTAAATATTTCTTTTACTTTTTCCCAGTGGACAGTGGTGTGCTTGTGTTATTAATCTTCTATGAATGAGTGTTATTTTCATGAATAGCCTAACTGGCATGCATGGGCAGATTAAATTGTAAGTAGTTCTCCTTAATAACTTGAATATTGATCTTCCTTCTAAGCTTCATACTTTATTTTTCCTTAGATTCAAATTTAGTTTTTAATAGGGCATGTAAGAGAGCTATTGCGGCTATTGAAGATGAATATCCAAATTTGAAAAAGGAGGCAAAGTATAAGTTTCTGAATCAGCTAGTGGCTTTACAAAAAGATTCTACCTCATGTGGATGGCATATTATTGCCAATGTGTGGAAATATCTTTGGTCTAAATATATCGAGATTGATAGCAGTGTAGGTTAAGTTTAAAACCCACTTTTTTTTGTAGTAAATCTTTACTTAATTTTTTAACTTATTTTCTATACTTCTTGGTTCTTAAATCTGAGAAATTTTCTTAATTTGACAAACTCTTAGATCTCACAAGTTTTGGATGTAGAGTATTCGTGTGCAAGAGCTATCAATATTATTTTGAATAATTCAATTACTCCGAATGATCCAGATTCTCCACCACCCCCCCAAGGCAAGCCTCTCCATCTAAGAAGACAAAGAAAATGCTTGTACATTCACCACTAAAGCATTTCATGTTTAAGCAAGGAACTCTACATAAAGAAACCAAGGGTGCTCCTCAACAAGGCACACATAAAGAAACCAAGGGTACTAAATCAAGAAGTACCTCAAAGAAAAGTGGTCCTCAAGTGGGTGCCAAGAAGGGTGTTGGCAAGAAAGCCAAGAAGGGACTCAAGTTTGCTGGTAAAAATAACCAAAAATAAGGGGAACATGGAGACAAAGGAGGCCACAAAACCAGAGGAGACAAAGGGAGACATGGAGAGAAAACCAGAGGAGATGGAGAAAAAATAGAAAGCTTCAATCTCCTCCCTATTTATCATTGTAAATAATGTAAATTTTCTTCTAATTTTATAATCTCTTTTGTAAAGATTGAGAAATTCTCCTCATTTTATGATGTTTTTTACTCAAAACACATTTGTACTTAAATTTTTCAAGGTAGAAACATGAGTTTGTAATGGTTTTGAGATATTGTGCCATAATTGTCATCTCGTGACTCGAGTACATCTCTAAAAGGAAAATATTTTGAGAAACATGAGTTTGTAATGGTTTTGAGATATTGTGCCATAATTGTCATCTCGTGACTCGAGTACATCTCTAAAAGGAAAATATTAGAACTCTTAAAGGGCTTCATAAAAAGAGCTCTAAATATTATAATTCTAAAAGAACAACATAAAAAATTACAAAGGCACAGCAATCACAAGACAAAACTTTTCATTGATGAATTATATATGTAAATTTACAAAATCCCAAGAGTCGAAGAAAAATATTATAAATCTAAACAGACTTCATAAAAAAACTCTAAATCTTTCTTATTAAGTCATGCTTGTACAATCATATTCCCAATCAACATCTACCAAGGTCTTCGACTCCATTCGCATTCAAATCTTTCTATTCTTCACCTTGAATTGTGCCCCACTTATATCCTCGCTTCCCATGATATTGAGGCGCTCCCTAATATTTAGGAGGCTCCAATGCCTGCTTGCACTTACAATTTCCACCACACCATTGAGAAACCTAACCCATATGTCAAGAGGCAAAACAACTTGTCCATCCGCCTTGCAATGGGGCCCAACTACTATTTTTCTCTATCCACCGTTCGTAATAAAAGCGAATGTATAAGGTAGAATGAGCTTTAAGATACCGAAATGTAACACTAGACTCTACTATTTTGCACTTGAATATATCATCCTTATGCTGCCCCTCTACAATGTTCCACTGGCAAGGCAACCATGTCATCACCTAGTACTTTCTTACACACAAACATGGTAAGTGTTTGTGTGAGAAAATAAATTGATTGGAACATCTTAGCAAAAAGATAATTGGCATACCCAACTGAGACCCACAGATGGAGATGGCTTTGCAAACTTCAAAGATCCTTGTATATCATAAAGCATCTTTGATTTCATGACCATAACCATCCAAGCATCAAGAGCATTCAATAGAAGAGAGGAGAGGAGATGTGATAATCTCTAGCTTACCAAACCCACCATCATGCATTGGTAGCACATAGGAGTGCCGATAAAAGAAGATCTTTTCCTTAAGAAGGTCTGCACTGGATTTACACAAAAAAACAGTGCCTCACCAATGTCTGCATGGAGTGCTTGAAATGTTCCGGTAAGACTTCGTAATGCTTGCTCCTCTGCCAAGTTGGAAGGAAAAATATCTGCAACCCAAAAATAAGATCATTAAACATGAAAGATGTAGCTATCGTAATATCACATGCCTCCTTCCTTCCCTATGATACTTACAGTTGCATGGGAATCATGTTTATTCACAAAGATGTATGTCTCATGCCGTGTACACATGTTGTACAATGGCCACCAGGTCTCCATTGCTTGATTTTTTGAATCCCTCTAAATGGCCCTTCCAATGAAGCTCATATCCCCTAACTTCTTTCACTGCCTTTGGTTCAAGCCAATCTATGACTACTTGGACTTTTGCTTAATCTAGAGAAATTTTATCTTTAGATACCAGAAAGCCCAAGTATTCAACATGGTGGACAAAGAAAGTGCATTTGCTCTTTTTTGCAAAGAGTTGGTGCTTCCTTAGAATCTCAAGAACTTTACGGGTTTGAACTTCATGGTCAGTTGCATTCTTTGAGTAAATCAGAATATCATCAAAGAAAATAAGAACAAAATCATCCAAGTATTCTCTGAGAATGTCTTGCATTAGGCGATTGAATGCAGCTGGGGCATTTGTTAATCCAAACGGCATGACTGTAAATTCATAGTGCCCATAGCGAGTATTGATGGCTATCTTCGGGATATCTTGATCATTAATCCTGATCTCATAATACCCTAATTTGATATCTATCTTTGTGAAGATTTGGGCTCCATTTAGCCTGTCTAGAAGCTCATCAATTCTGGAAATAGGAAACTTATTCTTAACTGTCAGCTGATTGAGACCTCTGTAATCCACACAGAGTCTTAACGTTCCATCCTTCTTTTTCTGAAAGAGAATTGGCACTTCCCAAGGTGAAACACTGGGTCTTACAAACCCTTGTTCTAACACCTGCCTAAGCTGTTCCTGGAGTTCAATGGCTTCAAGGATTAGCGTTTTGTACGTGCACTGGGCTACTGGTGGTGGCTGAGCTCTAGGGGGTCAATTCTATCTTATGATCTACTTCCCGAATTGGAGGCATCTCTGTTAGCTTCTGCTCTGCTGGGAAGACCGCCTTGCTAACCAATCCCATTCTGAAGTTGCCAAATTTCTCTCTACCCTTTGAGGTAGTAACTGATGCCAGTCGTTTTCCCCTGGGAGGTGCACTCATGTACGAAGGTCATGCAGTGGCCTATGAATCCCAAAAACTTAGAGCGTATGAGAGAAATTATGTTGTCCATGACCTAGAGCTACTTTCGGTAGTCTATGCCCTAAAGTTGTGGAGACATTACTTGCTGGGTCAAAGATTCACTTTGATGATGACAGATCATCAGAGCTTAAAGTGGATCTTCACTTAGAAGGATCTTAACATGCGCCAAAGAAGGTGGATGCAGACCCTGTAGGAATATGACTTTGAAATCAAGTACTACCCAGGCAAAGAAAATATAGTAGCAGATGCCCTCAGGAGAAAAGCCTCCTTGCTTGCAATCATAGTGGTGTCAAATCCATTGATTAATGAAGCAAGAGAGAAGATCATGCAGGATAGATTCTTTGGCCCTATTGTTACCCTATTTATGCAGGAAAGCAAAACTCCTCAGGAGTTAAACCGAGTTCAAGGGTACAGCCTGGATGAAAGAATTATGTATTATAATAGCAGGCTATGCATTCCCAATGATGAGGGAACTAAGGGTCAAATTCTGAATGAAGCCCATGATAGCCTTATAGTAGGACATCCAGGTTTTATCAAGACCTACATGTTTGTAAAGAAAAGCTTCTTTTGGCCTGGACTAAATAAGGATGTACTTAATCATGTACGTCAATGCTTGATATGTTAAAAAGTCAATGCCGAGAGAGTAAAAATGCCTAGGAAGTTAAATCCATTAGACATCCTCTAGATGAAGTGGGAATGTATCAGTATGGATTTTATTACTGGACTACCTTCAATGCAATCAAGTTACAACTCCATTTTTGTGGTAGTTGATAGACTAACCAAAGTTGCCCATCTGATTCCAGTAAAAGAAACCTACACTGCAGAGTGGATGTGGCTTGAGTGTTCCTCGAGGAAATCTTCAGATTGCATGGCCTACCCAAGAGAATAGTAAGGGATCAAGATCCCAAATTCACGTCAAGATTATGGAGTGCATTCTTCGAAGTAGTAGGAACTTTCTTGGATCTCAGTACAGCTTACCACCCCAAGACCGATGGTCAAATAGAAAGGGTGAACCAAGTAATCAAAGATAAACTTTGGTCATGATGTTGTAGGAGGGAACCCAAGAAGTGGCTAAGCTATCTGCACCTAGTCGAGTTTGCCTACAATGCTGGAAAAGGCCACCCCCTTCTCTTCTTTACATTCTAGCCTTTCTTTATCCTAGAAAGATTAACTAAAAGATTAATTAAACTTTTCTTATTGTTTACTCTCTTGAATTTAACACCATATTAGTGAATTTGGGAATTTCCCAATTCCCATTTTTGAATACTTAAAAAAGGGGGGACATGGATAACATGTTTGTAAGTTTCTCAAAACCCTATCATATAACCTATCGTTGAAAAGCGCTTGAAAAATGGAATCTAAACAGCTATAAAGCGCTCATTTTGGATTAGTGGTGTTCAAGTTATGGTTAATCCAAACTTTTGACCACGTGTCCCAAACTTATGGGAAATTCCCATATTCCCCAATATGGTGTTATTTAGAAAATTATGTAAATTAGAGTAAATCTAATTTTGGTTAATTTAAGTCAATTAAAGAATGATAAAAATGAGAAATGGTCAGCCATACAAAGGGGGTTATGGCAAAAATACCTAGAATTTTGTGGAAAAGAAAGTTTGTTTTTATGTTATTCCAAAAGAGATTCCCACCATTTTTTCATCTAAAAGAAATATTCTAATTACTCCATGTACATATTCACCTATGAATATCCATGGATATCACTAACATTAATTATTAAATTTAATTTCTATGTATCGAAAGATGCATAAAGGAAATTTTTAATTATAAAAGTGTTATTCTTGTAAAAATTGATTTTTATGCATAAATAGATGCATAAAGAAATTCTTTTTGTTTTAAAAGTGTTAATCCTATTAAAATTGATTTTATGCATAAATAGATGCATAAAAAGATTTTTTTATAAAAGTGTTATTTCCATTGAAGTTGATTTTATGCATAAATAGATGCATAAAGAATTTTTATATCAAAATTAGAATTCTCTTAACTTCTATGTTTAAAATCTATGAGTATTTGATAAATGAGTAATTAAATACTCTAAAAAGAGAAATTTCTATCGTTTTATATTCACACGATTTGTAAAAAGAAAATTCAGGAGATCTATCGAGATCAAAATATTTAGATAAATGATTAATTTATTCCTCATTGGAATTTGTAAGTAATTTAGAAATCAATAAAGTGAATAATCAAAGAAAGCTACTCACTAAATTAGTAACTAAATTATCAAACCTTTCGAGAAAGATAGTTCAGAAAAAATCTTATCCGACTCGAACCTTTAATCAGACTATGACCAAGACCAAACTCTTTCGTTAGTTTCGAGGGAAAGAAGATGTGACCAGATTAGAAAAATATACTCAAAACTCCCACCAAAATTCGAAACTAAGTTTGAGACCCTTCAAATTGATCTGTGGATCAAGGTTACAGAATTCCAGGAATTCTAGTATGAAGTTCAAAATTTCGTTCGAGAAGTTTTGGGGATATTGATTCAAGAAATACTCATTGTATTCAAAAGAAAATCAAACTGAAAACTTACATAGAAACCCTGTTTTCTTAAAGGACTGTCTTACACCAGAATGCTGGAGGGAGCATTTGGTATATGTTTTTCTAATAAGGGAAGTTCAGTTGCAAACAGCTGGCGGCGGGGAGTGTTCAAAGGATAGCTCATGCGGCAAAGCCTGCCCAGGTCTTGACCAGCCTCGGTACAGTTAAAATGGTACGCTTCCAGTACGATGGACGAGGGCTGACGAAGCGGTCCCTGAGTGAAGTGCTAGGACACCTAAGGTGTAAGATTCCTCCCCATCCCTCAAGATGTCCAGTATCTTCCCTTGTAATCAATTCCCTCTTCAGAATAATAATATATCTTGGCTTAGAGAGAGAAAGTGTTCTAGAGAGAGACTATTCAGATTTTAGTTATTTTTGGATGGAAAAATATCTCTTATTAAAATAAATTCCTCCGAAACAGAAGTTCAAAAATATTTTCAGAAGGTGCATTAGAAATAAATAATAATATGTTCAAAAGGCCTTATCCTAAGGGTCTAGATTTTTTGAAAATTTTAAATTAAGGTTCTGAGGGGCCAATCATATTCATCCAAATGTATGGAGGAGATAAATTGAACAAATAAAGAAAATCTCCCCAAAAATGAGTAAATACTCACATAAGATGAAGAGTGGACTAAGGACCAAAGGAAATACTAAAAAAATAATTTTTTGACACCTCAGAGTGGGGATTCCCCCTCATGAAGGAGGCACCTATTTCACATGTGTGGTGGAGTTTTAAATTCTCAAATATTGAGATATTTCATCTCTCCTCTCTCCTAATTCAAGTCTAGTTCCAAAAAGTAAGCTAAACTGACCCAAAATGATCAAAAACAGACCAAACTGATCTGGAAAATTCTAGAATCAGTTTACTTGGTTAGAAGCTCACTTTTTCCTTTAAATAGAAGCCTCCCCCTTTGTAGAAGCTTAATAGTGTTTTATGCAATGTTACTCTGCTCCACCCCACAACCAAAAATTCACTATTTATTGATAATTCATTAGTTTTTTACCTTTCCCTCTTCAAAAGAATTGGTGGCCACTCTTGTTGCAAACAAGAGTAGATCCCTCAACCATCAAGCCAAAGGAAAGCTCACAGAAATTCAAGTAAGCTAGAAATCCTACTTTTTCTTTATTCCTTTTAATGGTTTTCTAATTTTTGTTTTCTTTGTTATGCCTTGTTGGAAAGGCTTTCCCCCTCTCTTCATTCTTAAATTCAGCCTTTCTTTATCCTCCTAGATAAGTAATCAAATTGTTAGAATTAAAATTTTCATATTGTTTCTCTTTTAAAAGTAGAATTTGATTAGTTTAGAATGCTTTAAACCATTTGGGATAATTTTTAAGTAACTTGAGGATAGAAAAATTTGAAAAATGGTCAGCCATACAAAGGAGGTTATGGCAAAATGTTCTTAAATTTTGTGAAATAAGTTTAATCTTTTATTATTCAAAAAGAGTAATCCCCACCATTTGTGTATTCTAAAAGTGTTTTTTTCATTCTAGGCATAGAAAAATACATAGTAGAAATATTTTTATTATAAAAGTGTTATTTCCATTAAAATTAGGTTCTATGCATACAAAAATGCATATTGGATAGATTCTTTTTATTATAAAAGAGTGATTTTCATTATATTTAAATTCTTTGCATAGAAAGATGCATATTGGATTTTTTTTATTATAAAAGTGTGATTTTCATTAGATTTGAATTCTATGCATAGAAAGATGCATATTTGGAAATATTTTAATTATAAAAGTGTTACTTTCATCAAAATTGATTTTTATGCATAAACAGATGCATAAAAGATTTTTTTTAATTATAAAAGTGTTACTTTCATCAAAATTGACTTTTATGCATAAATAGATGCAAAAAAGATTTTCTTTTTTATAAAAGTATTACTTTCATCAAAATTTATTTTTATGCATAAATAGATGCATAAAATAATTTTTTTAATTATAAAAGTGTTACTTTCATCAAAATTGATTTTAGGTGCATAAAAGAATTCTTTTATTATAAAAGTGTTACTTTCATCAAAATTTATTTTTATGCATAAAGAATTTTTTTAATTATAAAAGTGTTACTTTCATCAAAATTGATTTTTATGCATAAAAGATTTTTTTAATTGTTACTTTCATCAATATTGATTTTTATGCATAAAAGGATTTTCTTTTATATAAAAGTGTTATTTCCATAGAAGTTGGATTTTATGCATAAATAGATGCATATAGAATTTTTATATTAAAATAAGAGTTCTCTTAATCCTATGTTTAAATCCCATGAATATTGGTAAATGAGTAAGTAAATACTCTATGAGAGAAAATTCTACCGTTTCATATTCTCTAGGATGGTAATGAGAAAATTTAGGAAAACTATCGAAGTCAGAATTTTAGATAAATGATTAATTTATTCCTCATAGGAATTCATGATTAGTTTTAAATTCAGTTAAGCAAAATACTCAATGAATGAAATTCAGTAAAGTAGTAATTGAAATATTACCCTTCGAGAAGTTAGTTCAGGGAGAAACTTTCCAGACTCAAACCCTGAATACGACTATGACCAAGACTTAATCTCCTTCATCAATTTGAAGAAAAGACGATGTGACCAATTTAGAATTATTGCACTCAAATCACCCACCAAATCTGAAATCAAGTTAAGACCCTTGATTCTGATCTAAGGATCAAGGTTACAGAATTCAGGAAATTTTGTTGGAATTTTAGACCTGTGATCTAGAAGTATTGGGATATGGATTTAAGATATACCCATTGTGTTCAAAAGAAAATTAAAATTGAAAACTTGCATAGAAACCCTCTTTTCTTAAAGGACTGTCTTACGCTAGAATGCTGGTAGAGGGAGCATTTGGTATATGTGTTTTACTAAGGGAAATTCGATTGCAACAGCTGGCGGGGAGTGTTCAAAGGACAGCTCACATGGCAAAAACCTGCCCAGGTCTTGACCAGCCTGGGTATGGTGAAAAATGGTGTGCTTCCGGTACGATGGGCAAGGGCCAACAAAGCGATCCCTGAGTGAAGTGCTAGGACACCTAAGGAGGATCCTAGAGGGTTCTAACCAGGTGATGCACGGGCTCGCGGTTCTAAAGACACCCATGCATATGCCATGATATATATATGTATGATGACAAGAAAATTATTATAATCTATTAACTGGATCTCGTTTGCTGACCTGCTGGTCTCAACAAAGAGTCCAGAGTGATACTATTTTGTGAGAAACAAGGATTGAATGGAAATTTTGAGTTATGACATCTGTAACCAATAATTGTTTGTCAATGGATTGTTTTAAAAGTTAAAGTTTAGAGAGGAGTGTGTGCGTATCTATATTCTAAAGCAAAAGTTAAGAAAGGCATTCAATTATGGGTGGGTGAGTACTTGTCTGGTTTTGCCAATTCTAGTGGTTGGGCGGTGGCTAACCCATGGTGGGCCGGGTGGGGTTAGGCTAGAATCAATAGAGTTTTAATAATAAAATTGATTAATAGGAATACGTTTAGAACTCCAGTAGTTAAATAAAATCCTAAAGACTTCTCTAATGAATAGATCAACGGCTGTGTCTGATTCAATTAGGAAAAAAGCATTGATCCCTTCAAGTTAAGTCTGTAATAGTTTCCCTTCTATCTGGTTTATTCAGATAAAGGTTAGTTTAGTATCTTGACCTCGTTAGAAAAATTTGTTAAGAAATTCAAAATGGTGGAATCGTCCCCGTTTTTCGAGCATGGAAAATTTTCCCGGTTTTGGTTTTCGGGAATGGTTAGCTTAGTCTCGTACCCAGACATTCGAGGGCGAGGCCCCGAGTGGGAAACCCTGCCTCGCGCATGAGGGAGCTGCTTTCGCTCTGCCAGCTACCGGGAATCCGTGTGCGGAGGGGGCAATGGGATCTCATAGTTGGTATTAGAGCGCTGTTGTAAATTTACATAACAGCATCAGAAATTGCTTAAAATTTTAAAGTAAATCTGGGAAATAATGTTTTCACTTGTTAATATTATGTTGAATGAACTTCGAAAATTGAAAACTCATAAATTAAATTGGAAATTTATAGATGGATACCCTGAATCTATCTAGCATTCCTGAACTCTCCCACAGTTAGGATATGATAGCCTTTGCATTTGAGTACCTCATCAACTCTGCTACTACGACCCGAGTAAGCAGAGTGAGACTCGCACGTCATTTTGAGAGTCTTTACTTTCCTGGTCCTATTGAGCGACATCGGTATATGTGGTTCTTTGGAGGACGATGTATTAATGTCACTAGCAGTTAGCGTCAGAGGCTTAGGCAAAATATTTCCTTAGCCATGATTGTGATAAGACTAGGGCTTGTTTAGCATGTACAACTCTTTGATCATTCACCCAAGAACTTCAAAATTTCATGCCGAGTTTTTAGGCTTCTTAGCCGTTTTATCCTCCCTAAAAGTAGAATTACAACACCTCTTTCTGTGAATCGTGTGTACCATGGTATGTCTCCTTCGCAGTTTTGCTTCTTTATGCATACGCGATTGAGGCACTGATTTTGGGAGCCATGATGCTCTATGTATATATCGAAAACTTTTGATAATAAAAGATGTTTTGCAAAAAATAATTCCAAATTGTTTTCATGATTGTGAATATGGTTAATAAAATTATCCGAGTAAATCTTGTTTCATGAAGTATGATGAAATAATTATATGTTTAAAGAATAAATCGTAAAAATTAAATAATAATAAATCTGTTATCAAAGTTAAGTTGACAAAAATCTCGTTTTGTCAGAATCATGAGGCGCGCGGCCCGTGCAAGGCAACCAGATCCTCTAACCGATGAGACGAAGAGTTAGATCCGGATGTTTGAAAAGCCCTACACAGATCCGAACCTAGTCCCTTCAAGTGTGAAGGGGAGCAGTTAGGTGAAGTAGTGGAGAAGTGGATTGAGGCTATGGAAGAATACTTTGATGTAACTGGCTACAATGAGAGAAGCAAGATGGCTCTTGGTAGGTTAAAGATTGTGGAAATGGATAGGGTCGCTTGGAGGAATCACTGTAAGACAAACCATCTCGACCAAAATACCCAGACCTAGACCGATCTTAAAGCTTACCTCAGAAAGAGGTTTTGTCCTCCGGGCTTCCTTGAAACTAAAATGAATGAGTTCTTGGAACTAAATCAAGATAGCTGGACAATTGAAGAGTACCATCAAGCTTTTGCCCTTCTCCTCAAATATTCCCCGCAATTGGATGAAGAGCAGCTAATGGCCACATTCATTCGAGGAATGAACAAGCCATTGGACACCTTGATGAAGAATGCCAAACCTATCTCAATGGCCGAAACTGTCTCAATGGCCGAAACTGTAAGAATGGCAAAGGACTTTGCCAAAGCCTTTGTTGTTAAGGTCCCGCCCAAGCCTGCAACCTCTAACTTTAAAAGATTCCAAACCTCGGGAAGTACTTCAAACTTTCCTCCCACAATGAGACAGCAAGAATTAGGATACTGGGAGATTCAGAAGTGAAGGAAGACCCTTCCCACACAACACATTCTCAGGAGCCCCACCACTTTCAAGGATTTAGAGAGATGAGCTCAGAAGTGAGAACCGATCTTTTGGATGTCACGGTTTTGGTCACCAGAGCTGAAAGGCTGCCCAACTCTTGCCATGTCAAGGGGATAGGGAATTCAAGGACCGAGAGTGCAGAGACCAGCCCCTTCCTATCAGTCAACAAATCAGGGTCCACATCTCCTCAAAATCAGGGCAATCCCACGAGAACTCTAGCTCAGCCATCTGCCCTCTGTCCAGAGTAGCCTCAGGACTCCTTCCCAGAACTGGGGCAGCCAAAGAGAAAGAGTTCTACCTCAGACTACAGTAGCAAGAGCAGTCATAATAGCACAAGTAGTGGAAGAGGAAAGAGGACAGATTTATGCAGCAATTGAAAACCAAGGGCCAAATTTCATTTCCCTAGAATGCTTGCAAAAAGTTGGTCTTAGAACAGAAATCAGGGAAACCTATGCAAGTTGAATTGGCCAATGGGAAGATTCTTTTCACTCACCTTGAGATAGATCGTATTCAGTTCAATCTAGATGGGAATTTAACTAAGTGTCAATTAAGAGTTATACCTTTGGGAGTTTTCGACGGGATCCTTGGAATGGATTGGCTCCACAAAAATCAAGCTGACATTCACTGTCATAATGAAACCATTTCCTTTCGTGACCTTCACGAAAATAAAGTTCAAGGAATCGGAATTTCAGGATCCCCAAGTCTACAGTTAGTAAAGGCTTCTAAGTTACTAAAAGGACTTAGAAAGAAGCAGCAGATTTATATCGTCAAAATGAATCCAGTAGACACAAAGCTATAAGCTAAACTTGAATGGTTAAGTGATTATGATGATTTATTCCTAGCAGAATTAACAGAGATGCCTCCAATTCAAGAAGTAGATCATGTGATAGAATTGACCCCCGGAGCTCACCTAGTAGCCCTGCGCACATACAAAATGCTAGCTCGTGAAGCCATTGAACTCAAGGAATAGCTTAGACAGCTGTTAGAACAAGGGTTTGTAAGATCCAGTGTTTCACCTTGGGGTGCGCCAATTTTCTTTCAAAAAAAGAAAGATGGAACATTAAGACTCTGTGTGGACTACAGAGGCCTCAATCAGCTGCTGCTGATAGTTAAGACTCTATGTGGACTACAGAGGCCTCAATCAGCTCTGCTGACAGTTAAGAATAAGTATCCTATCCCTACAATTGATGAGCTTCTGGACAGGCTAAGTGGAGCCCAAATCTTCACAAAGATAGATCTCCAATTAGGGTATTATTAGATCAAGATTAATGAGCAAGATATCCCAAAGACAGCCATCAATACTCAGTATGGGCATTATGAATTCACTTTCATGCCGTTTGGATTGACAAATGCCCCAGCTACATTCAATCGCTTGATGCAGGACATTCTCAGAGAATACTTGGATGATTTTGTTCTTGTTTTCTTTGAGGATATTCTGATTTACTCAAAGAATGCAGCTGACCATGAAGCTCATGTCAGAAAAGTTCTTGAGATTCTAAGGAAGCACCCACTCTTTGCAAAAAAGAGCAAATGCACTTTCTCTGTCAACCATGTTGAATACTTGGGCTTTCTGGTATCCAAAGATGGAATTTCTCCAGATTCTGCAAAAGTCCAAGCAGTCACCATAGATTGGCTTGAACCAAAGACAATGAAAGAAGTCAGAGGATTCTTGGGATTGACTGGTTGGTATACTTGGGCTTTCTGGTATCCAAAGATGGAATTTCTCTAGATTCTGCAAAAGTCCAAGAAGTCATCACCAAATGGCTTGAACCAAAGTC
Source organism: Cibotium barometz (assembly GCF_041138505.1). Taxonomy (NCBI): domain Eukaryota; kingdom Viridiplantae; phylum Streptophyta; class Polypodiopsida; order Cyatheales; family Cibotiaceae; genus Cibotium; species Cibotium barometz. The sequence goes on along the minus strand of NC_141059.1, from coordinate 42,154,052 downwards.
AATGAAAGAAGTCAGAGGATTCTTGGGATTGACTGGTTGGTATAGAATTTTTATACCAAAGTATGCTCTCATAACTTCCCTCCTGACTAATCTTCTCAAGAAGAATATCCCGTTTCAATGGTTTGCAAGGTGCCAAAGTGCTTTTGATAAGCTGAAGACTACCTTGGTAACCAATCTCGTTCTGAAGTTGTCAGATTTTTCTCTACCCTTTGAGGTAGTAACTGATGCCATTGGTTTTGTCCTAGGAGGTACACTTATGCAGGAAGGTCATGCAGTGGCCTATGAATCCCGAAAACTCAAAACTCATGAGAGAAATTATGCTATCCATGACCTAGAACTACTTTTAGTAGTATATGCCCTGAAGTTGTTGAGACATTACCTACTGGGTCACAGATTCACTTTGATGATAGATCATCAAAGCTTAAAGTGGATCTTCACTCAGAAGGATCTCAACATGCACCAAAGAAGGTGGATGCAAATCCTGCAGGAATTTGATTTTGAAATCAAGTACCACCCAGACAAAGAAAATGTGGTAGCAGATGCCCTCAATAGAAAAGCCTCCTTGCTTGCAATTACTATAGTGTCAAATTCTTTGATTATTGAAACAAGAGAGAAGATCATGCAAGATAGATTCTTTGGCCCTATTGCTACCCTACTTTTGCAGGAAAGCAAAACTCCATAGGAGTTGTGAACTGAGTTCAAGGGTATAGCCTGGATGATGGAATTATGTATTATAATTGCAGGCTATGTATTCCCAATGATGAGGGAAATAAGGGTCAAATTCTGAATGAAGCCCATGATAGCCTTATTGCAGGACATCCAGGTTTCATCAAAACCTACATGTCTATGAAGAAAAGCTTCTTTTGGCATGGTTAAAAAAAGGATGTACTTAATCATGTACATCAATGTGTGACCTGTCAAAAAGTCAAGGCCGAGAGAGTAAAAATGCCTGGGAAGTTACATCTATTAGACATCCCCTAGATGAAGTGGGAATGTATCAATATGGATTCTATTACTAGATTACCTTCACTGCAATTAGGTTACAACTCCATCTTCGTGGTAGTTGATAGACTAACCAAAGTTGCCCATCTGATTCGAGTAAAAGAAACCTACAATGCAGTGGATGTGGCCAGAGTGTTCCTCAAGAAAATCTTCAGATTGCATGGCCTACCCAGGAGAATAGTAAGTGATTGAGATCCCAAGTTCACGTCAAGATTCTGGACTGCATTTTTTGAAGCTGTAGGAACTTTCTTGGATCTCAGCACAGCTTACCACCCCGACACTGATGGTCAAACTGAAAGGGTGAACCAAGTAATTGAAGATATACTTTGGTCATGCTATGGTAGGGAACCCAAGAAGTGGCTAAGCTATCTGCACCTAGTCGAGCTCGCCTACAATGCTTCTTATTGCCAAAGTATTGGGATGAGCCCTTTCAAAGCTCTGTATGGACAAGATTGCTTAACTGCATTAACTTGGTCCGACCCATTGATTAGGGTCGAGATGTCCAAACAGATGCTTCACCACATGGAGCAGCAGATGCACTCAATTCGCAAAGCTTTAAAAGCTGCCCATGATAGATAGAAGCAGTATGCATATAAGAAGAGGACAGATAGAAAATTCGAAGAAGCAGATATGGTCTTCATTCGTGTACGCCCCAAAAGAAGTTCTCTATCCCTTGTTGGGAAGTACAAGAAGTTATCCCCCAGATGTTGTGGACCATATCTGATTACAAAGAAAGTAGGTGACTTAGCCTACAAGCTTCTTCTGCCTCCTCATCTCAAAGTACATAATGTATTTCATGTCAGCCTACTTAAAAAGTACGTACCAATCCGGAATCATGTGCTTGATGAAATCTTAACTTCTTCAACCCAAGGGCAGATGGAACTCCAACCTGAAGAAATCCTTGATGTTCGAGAAAAGGTTCTCAGGAATAGAATTCTGAGAGAATTATTGGTTAAATGGAAGTTCTATCCTTTTGAAGATGCCACCTAGGAGAAAGAAGCCGAAACCTTGCCCCGCGCACGAGGGAGCTGCTTCCGCTACCAGCTACTACCGGGAATCCGTGCGGAGGGGGCAGTGGGATCTCACATAAGGAGGATCTTGGAGGGTTCTGAGACCAGGCGATGCACGGGCTCGTGTTGCCTAGGACACCCATGCGTATGTCATGGAAGATATTTATAATGGACGAAATGATTATTTTAATCTATTACTGGATCTCGTTGGCTGACCAGCTGGTCTCAACGGAGAGTCTAGAGTGATACTATTTTTTTTTAGAAACAAGGGACTGGATGAAAATTTTGAGTTATGACATCTGTAACCAATAACTATTGTCAATGGATTGTTTTATAAGTTAAAGTTTTAAAGAGGAGTGTGTGCGTATCTGTATTTGAAAGGAAAAGTTAAGAAAGGTATTAAATTATGGGTGGGTGAGTAATTGTCTGGTTCTACCGATTCCAGTGGTTGGGTGGTAGCTAACCCATGGGCCAGATGGGGTTAGGTTGGAATCTGTGGAGTTTTAATAATGAAATTGAAATAATAGGAATACGCTTAGAATTCAAGTAGATAAATAAAAACCTGAAGACTCTCTCAAATGACTAGATCAATGGCGGCTGTGCCTGATTTTGGTGCCTGATTTTGGTTAAGAAAAAAGCATTGATTTCTTCAAGTTAAGTCTATAATAGTTTTCCTTCTATCTTGTTTAATCAGGTGAAGGATAGTTTAGTCTCTTGACCCCGTTAGAAAATTCGTTAAGAGAATCAAAAAGGTGGAATCGTCCCCGTTTTTTGGCAAGGGAAATTTTCCCCGGTTTCGGTTTCGGAATAACCACATGAGATTAGTCTCGTGTCCGGACATTCAAGGGCGAGGCCCCAAGTGGGAAACCTTGCCTCGCGCAACAAGAAGCTACTTCTGCTAGAGCAACCGAGAATCCGATGTGCGGAGGGGACAGAGGGGTCTCACAGCAGAGCGGGGGCAGAGGGGTCTCACAGCGGGGTATCAGAGCACTGTTATAAACTTATGAAATAGCAGTAGAAATTACCTAAAATTTTAAAGTAAATTTGGGAAATAATGTTTTCACTTGCTAAGATTATGCTTGAAATGAATTCATAAATTGAAAACTCATAAATTGAATTGGATTTTTAGATGGATACACCAAATCTGTCTAGCGTTCCTGGACTCTCCCAGAGTCAGGATATGATCGCCTTTGCCGTCAAAAATCTCATCAACTTCGCTATACAACTTGAGAAAGCAGAGTGAGGCTCGCTCATCACTTTGAGGATCTATACTTTCCTGATCCAGTAGAGAGACGTTAGCATATGTGGTTCTCTGGAGGATGAAGTATTAACGTCAATACCAATCAACGTGAGAGACTTAGATAGAATATCTCGCTAGCCATGATATTGATAAGGCTAGGATTTATTCATTATGTCCAACTCTATAATCATTCACCTCAGAATTTTAGAATTTCTTGCCAAATTTTTAGACTTCTTAGCCGCTTTATTCTTAGGAGAAGAATTACAGCACCATTATTAGTGATGAGTCGTGTATATCATAGCATGTCTTCATCACACTATTGCCTTTTTACTCTAATGTAGTCAAAAGCCTTAACTAACTGAACTGATCTAACTGAACCCATATCATAGTCAGATCAAGGAAGAGACTTGCACTTCGATCATAGAGACCAATGCATTCTTCCTCATTGAGAGGCGCAATCGTTGATTCTTTTCCATAGAACAATTTTTGTCCGAGATTCACTTCATCTATCGTACCATAACATAATTGAATCTCAATTTTAGGGATCCATCTGTCCAGCCTAACCCCATCCAGTCCCGTGGGTAAGCCAACCTCCCAACCACTTTAGTGATGGGATCCAATTAGGAATTTGGTTAGGTTTTGTCCCGGGTACCAGGGAAAAGAGTTACCAGGCTCCCTAGCTGGATATTCATGCAAACTTAAAACTAGTCACACCACTTACACACCCAATATGAAATTGCCTTTTTCACAGATTCACTTGTCTTTAAAACAATAATTTAATGAAATCATAGTGTCACTGATCATAATCCTCAAAATCTCCGGTTGAATCCTAATTTCCAATTATTCCTTCATCAGTGTACCTATGGCATCATTGGCAACCAGAACACTCACCACCTATCCACTTAGGGACCTTTTTGATGGTTCCTAGATCATAGTACTCGGCAATATATTCACATATCAAAATGGAATCTCCGTTGAAGATCAGCAAGATCAACCAACGGATTCATATAAAAGCACATCCGTTGAGGACTAGCAAGGTCAATCAACCAGATCCATGCCCAAATTCAGAAAACAACTCTTACTCCTTGTTCCAATATCTTCCTCGACGCACGCGTGGGTATCGTCGACGACCTAGGGCGCGAGCACTGTATGGTCAGCACCCTCTAGGATCCTTTGCATGTGACCTAGAGCTTCACTCATAGGCCGCTTCCTTGGTCCCTCATCCACCGTACTGGAAGCTCACCATTTTAATCAAAACAAGGCTGGTCAAGACCTCGGCCGCTTCCTTGGTCCCTCATCCATCGTACTGGAAGCTCACCATTTTAATCAAAACGAGGCTGGTCAAGACCTCGGCCGACCTTGCTACGCGAGACATCCTCCATTGACTCTCCGTAAACTATTGCAACTTTATCAGATTAGGTCTCCACGACCTCATTCACAAGACGGTCAAAATGCTTCCCCAGCATTCTTGACATAAAAAAGTCATTTAAAAACAGGTCATAAATATAGTTTCTATAACAAACTCTCATCTTTCCACATCAACTCACATTATTTAATTCCACAACCATTTCATAAGTATTCCTATTCTCATCCAATCACATCATTTTCATCTCATCACATCTTTCCTCAATTTATCCTCAAAACAGATCTCATCCACTCGCATCTACCCATATCCACATGGGTTCTAGAGGCTTCCAGCTTCAGTTTGACCCAATTTGGACAAGATTTGGATCAGTTTGGCTCCCTTTTTAATCCAGTTTGCATCAGGAGAGAGGAGATATAGAAATATCTCATTTTTTGAATTAAAAAATACAAGTAATGATGAAAAAAAATGAGATATAGAAATATCTCATTTTTTGAATTAAAAAATACAAGTAATGATGAAAAAAAGGTGCCTACTTCATTAGGAATTTTTTGGACCCAAAGAGGGCCTCTTGGATTAACTTTTGATTAGGAATAGACCAATAGGAAGAGGGCTGGATGCACATTTTTGACTTCTTTGACCCTAGGGGGCCTAGGCTTTGGTTTGCTAATGGGGCCTAATTACTACTCTTGTCCCCCTACCTCTTGGGCCCTAACTTATAGGTCCCCCCACCTAGAATCGTGCAGATTCAAAACCCTAAAAATTGAAAATTTTTAATTTTTTTTCCAAAAGTGTGTTTTCCCTCTCTCAAACTTCCCCCCAACATACTCTAGGTTTGGAAAGCTCATTTTGAACCTCTTTCTTCCTCTTCTAAGCTCTCCATTGCTATAGAAACTCCATCCCTCTCAAGCTCTCCCTCCTTCTCAAGCTCCCTCCCTCTCAATCTCCCTCTCTCTCTCTCTCTCTCTCTCTCTCTCAAGCTCCCTCCCTCTCCATTGCTGCAAAAACTCTATCCCTCTTTAGTCTACTCTAGGTTCAGGAAGCCTATTCTCAAACTCTAGGTTCAGGAAGCCTATTCTCAAACTCTAACCCTCTTTAGTCTACTCTAGGTTCAAGAAGCCTATTCTCAAACTCTAACCCTCTTTAGTCTACTCTAGGTTTAGGAAGCCTATTCTCAAACTCTAACCCTCTTTAAAGCTTTCCATTGTTGCACTGAAAACCCTGAATAGCGGTTGATTCTCCTTGTCAGGATATGAGCAAAGACTTTGTAGAGAGAAGAGAGACATGTTATGGGTCTCCAGTTCCCCAAGTCTTCCTTATCATCTTTTTTATGAATTAGCTTTATCACCCCCACATTTGACTTCTGAGCAAGCCCACCCTTCCTCATGGCTTCTTTCCAAATGTTTAGGATATGATGGGTAAGATCATCTTTGAATGCAAGAAAGAATTCGTTTGGGATCCCATCTTCACCCGGAGACTTCCCCTTTTTGAGGTGGGAGATGGCATCTTTCACCTCCTTCTCAGAGAAGGGGGCATGTAGCTTCATAGCTAAGGAAATGCTGACCATTTTTTTCCTCATGAGAGCGATCTTTGCCCTAGCTGCAGTAACTTCCTGAGTGGGAGGGGGAACCGTGGAGAACAAGTTAAAAAAATGATTCTTGATAACTTGGAGGTTTTCTACTTCATTAGCAATAGCCTGACCATTGGGCTTCTTGACCAAAGGAATAAGATCCCTAGCTTTTTTCCTTTTGATGAGAAGAGAGAACATCTTAGGGTGAGGAGTGTCGATTTTCCCAGCCCACGCCTCTCTGTACCACAACATAGTGGACTTGGCTGCCAGCAACTCCTCCATTCTAAGTTGGTTCTTTAGATCAATTAGAGAGTGGTCCTTTAACCCATTGTTTACTTTCTCTCCTCTCCACTCCTCTGTTGTAAAACAAGCATTTCTTTTCCCTTCTTCTCTTTTCTTACCACCATGGCCTCTTCCAGTAATGTGAGAAGACCTAGGGAGAAGGTGGAAGAGCTTGTGCTACATAACACAAGAGATGAGAATGGAGTTTGGGCTCCAACAAGATTTAGGGTTGGGGCTTGGGTCTACATGCAGCCAAGCTCTAAGGGACCACATCGAGTGCATCAACTGGGGAATATGCTACATCATTGGAAGGGGTGGCTACAAGGCTTCAAGCATACTAAGAAGGAAGGAGTGGTTGCCATAGTGCAACATGTGTATACCCTTGGAGACCTGTACATTCAAGGCCAATGACCAAGGTTTCCTTCAAATTGTCAGTGTAACATAAACACAGCTTTAACAACATGCTAATATTGGATTTTTTGTTTAAAATTTTCTTATGATTCTCCATTTTCTTATGTCTCTCTATAGATATTTTCCACTCTAATATAACCACTCCAAAGCCTCACTGGAGTTTTCTATGCTATGCATGCATCCATTGGAGAGGCAATGTTTGTATCTCAAAGCCCAAGTGATCTTGCACACAGAACAATATCTTTTTCTTTTCTCACTCATATTTTGTAGATAAAAAACCAGGTTTATTTGGCAAGCTAGAAGAGATTCCCAACCCCCCTCTTAACAATCCCGAATGGCCCAAACCTGATGCTTGGACCATCGAAAGATGTCTTGAATCTGATTTCTAATCTAGACTCTACGATTCAGGCGGATCGCAGCTCCTTTAAGCTTATATTCCTTGCAGATATTATGTACCTTATTGACCAGACAAGACCACCCCTTGGAGGGGGATGAAAATTGATTGAAGGCCTCAGCGATGATGAAACTTTTTATCTTCTGCTGGACACACGGATGGACACACGGAAGAGGGAAAAGGGATGGGTCAAGGTGGGGCAGCCAGCCAGCCCTTCCTTTAGCCTGCCCTAAGGAGAAATTACAGATCAAGGGGAGGTGATCGGAGATGATTAGGGAAGAATCTGTAAGACACTTGACTTTTATGAACATGTCAACCAGGCAGCCAGAGGCATAAAGTCTATCAAGTCTAGCAGCTCTGTGGAAGTTACCTTTTTGATGATTAGACCAAGAGAATCCTATCTTCAATGATAGGTCTAACAGGTCCTTACTGACCTTAAGCAAATCCCATTTATCCTTTTCCTGACCACTAATAGTTCTTCCCAGAAACCTACTTCTATCACCCTGACCTTCCACCATGTTAAAGTCACCAACTAGCAAAATAGGACCCACAATCTCCATAATAGAATGCCAATTTGATGCTCTCATGCTGGCCAAACAAGGGGCGTAGAATGAAATCAATGTGAAGTTGAAAGGATTCCCCAACCTAACCGCAGGCCAACTGTGACTATCATCAGACCATGCATCCTGAATTGAGTGTTCCCACTTCCTGTGAATGCCTTCCAATACATTTTAGTTATAAAAGACAGGCATTTAGTATATATTTTTTATATATAAATTAGAATTAGAGAATGTATTATTCAAAAAAGGCTATCATATCATATACATCAAGCTCATCAAGCTTTTTAGAAAAGCTTAACTCAATTCCTGGAGAGTATTAGTTAAAGCCATAATGGCTTGTGCAAGCTCTTCCTCCTCGACCGACAGTTGATTCCCTACCTTATTCCATTCATGTTCCCGGTTAGCCTGGTTTGCTTTGATGCCATTGATTTTCTCTTCATATTCCTCCCGAGAGCTTCATTTACTGCAAGTAGCTCTTTGACTTCAATCCGTGATTTCTAGGCTCGGCAAACAATTCTATCCGCTTTTAAAATCATCTTCATGTGCACATACATATTTTCATAATGAAGATTGATTGATCTATTAATTTGATTGGTTCAAATTTTTTATATATCAAAAGCAACATACACAACCATTATCCATGGAGAGTTGGTTGACCAAGATTTCCCATCCATCCTTGATCTTGAGAGTGAACTAGGGAAGGAAAAAGAGGGGAAGAGGGGGCAGCGCTAGAATTTGAAGGTTGCAGTACCCTTCCAACGAGGTCAAAACCTTCACACAAAGAAAGGTGAAAAAATAATTATTCTTCAAAGGAAGGGAAGGGTTTTGGGAAATTTAGTTATATGTCCTTCCAATCTTTTCATAAAGAAAAGTTAGTTAAAGAAAAGACCTTCAAAGGAAAAAATAGGGGTGCCCTTCAAATTCTAGGCCTTAGAGGGGGGAGGGGAGGGGAAGGGACCACATTTTTAACATGACCTTTGTACACATGTTCTCACTTCTTTTGTAATCTTTTATAATTGTACTAAGTGATTCACATTTATATGATTATGGGATCTAGACAACTTGACCTTTTTACACATGGTCATGCCTCTTTTGTAATCTTTTATAATCGTATTAAGCAGCTTCATGTTTATATGATTATGAGATCTATATATTGCCAGCTATGATGGCTCTTGTATATACATAAAGCTTAGCACCATTAGCTTCTTGGGCCCTTGGACATTGCACAGACATTCGAATATTGTAAATATGATTCCATATATTTGAGTTATTTTAAGTAATGAGAAAAGGGACAATCCCATTAATCACGATTGAGTTTGAGTCCTATTGCTCTTATGGTTAATTTAGCTTACATGTTCCTTCTCTCTTTGCTTGTGGATTGTGTTTGTTTACTTAATATGTTGCTTGGTGTATTCTCTCTCTCTCTCTCTCTCTCTCTCTCTCTCTCTCTCTCTCACACACACACACACACACACACACACAATAGTTAGCTTCTTCTCCATCATCCCTGTCTTGCAAGTGCCCATTGCATTAAAGTTGAGGTCCTAAGGTCAAAGGAACCCTCACCAACAAGCCTCTGCAAACCAAACCTAAGGCTCAAACACCAAACTAAATGTGAAGACCTAAAGTCATGCTACCGACACTACCCCCAAGGCTTAAGAAAGATTGGAGGGCAGTGTGGCAGAAGAGAAGAGATAAAAAGAGAAGGAGAAGAAAAGAGAAGGGAGAAGAGAAAGAAAGAGAAGGGAGGATGAAATGCGGGATGCATCTGCAAATTGTTGAACTCCACATAGTTGGCTAGCTTTGTCTATTTAGATGATGAAATAGAAATATTGATTAAATTATGGTGTAGTCATGGGTGTATCATGCTGAGGTAATTATACACACACGCACAAACACATACACATTTATTCTCAAAAAAAATGGAAAAGAAAAGGAGAAGATGAGAGAAAGAGAAGGGAAAGGAGAGAAGAAGAAGGGGACTCAGGAGACACTTCAAGCTTATGAACTTTAACAGGGACATGAATTAGAGTGTAAGTAGGGAAGGGGGGGGATAGAGGTATTAAATTATCACAACAAATTTAGACATCAAAGAAGAGAGGTGACATACCATGTGAATGACTTAACCACTTTGTCCTATGTGAATGATCTAACCACTTTTTCTCACGTTAGCATTCATATAAATGCTTCTAAGGCTCTTCAAAAATCAATGGAAATGGTCTCAAGCCTCATAATTTGAATCATTTCCTTAGTTACATAATTAGGCACCCACAACCCGTGTAAAGATAATGCAATTGGAGAGAGAGAGAGAGAGAGAGAGAGAGAGAGAGAGAGAGAGAGAGAGAGAGAGAGAGAGATGTTTGTAAATTGTCACTTGTTCACATATCTAGAGAGAGGTGGCATGTGCTTGTCATTTGTTCAAATAAAAATATGGAGATGCAAATAATCAATACTAATTAATTTCTCACAAGTTTACGTGTTGAGAGAGAGAGAGAGAGAGTTACACATGTTCATATGTAACAAAACCAAATACGTATGTCCACAAAGACGCCACAATAATTCAAGAAGAGCTCTCTCGAGTCTTTCCCCCCTCGCACTGTGCGGTTTATCATATCGTGTTGTGGGAATTTGTTTTTAAAGGACTAATATTAATATATACAAAGCTACTCGCTAGTGCTAAAAAAAATGTTTTTTCAACCCTTAAATTAAAGGCAATTCTTAGGCTTCACTGAGATTTAGACTTGAAAATCACTAGAAATCATACAAATGCCATGATTTATAGCTAAAATGTACAAATTTCATCTCTTAAAATTAAAGGTAACCTCAAATTCTAACCGAGATTTCTCAATTTCCAACTGAGAAATTTACACTACGAACCGAGTTATGTGAGCACTGCTACTTGCCCCATGGCACTCAATGCTCATATGAGCCTACAAACTAATTAACCAACAATGGGATCCTCCCGATCCAACTTACCGACCTCCATCGAAATTGTTATTGATCCCTACGTACCTGGCCTACATTGTAGAAAGCATAGCGCCATTAATGATTGCATATTCATGTAAATTACTAAAATAATAAAATCGAGCCACCTACATAGATTATGGTTCCATACTGAGTGTCTTTCTTAAAGGAACATGTCATCGCTACTGGAGGACGAATAGTCTATCCTCATAGTAAGCGTACCATCTGCTTTGCAGATGAGCGAAACAATAATCACGGAGTCTTAAGGCTAGAATTGGAATCAAACGTAGACATGAGGATTTTAATTACATGATTGAGAGATGATTAATGTAGCTACTGGAGGGCAAGAAGTGACAGCTGGCCATAAGCGCTAGCAAGTACCACACTGCCAGTAGGTCTTTACAAAGAAGGAACACTTCACCCACCATCGGATAACAATGTCATTACTAGCCTTTGGAAAGACAACCCCACATTATAGGGAGGGGTGGCCATCCTCATGACTAAGTGACACATTATGAATCAGGAGGGATCTATGGTTGGAAAGAGGCGTCGTGATCAAGATTTGATCAACATTGTTGGATTCTCAAGTGAACTATGGGTGAACATGTGGGTAACGTGCGGGTAAACTCGAACTAGGGGGGTGAACTAGGTGAATAAGGGGTGAACTAGGGAAAGATTTTCCGGCAAGAAAGTGAACGAAGGAACAAAATTACCAAGATTTAAATTTAAAAACACTCTCCACAACCTGCTGGAAAGTTTAACATAGTGGTTAGATGATGAAAACTTGAGCAGTCGGTTCTGAGTTTGAATCCTCTTTTGCAGTGGGCTCAATCCCTCGAAATTTTTCTAAGTCCCAAAAATCCCCATGGTATACCCTGAGAGTTCACCCATAGTTTACCCCCTCCTGAATTCACCCATAGTTTACCCCCTCTTGAGTTCACCCCTAGTTTACCCCCTCCTGAGTTCATTACCCCCCTAGTGAGTTCACCCCTAGTTCACCCTGAGTTCACGCCTAGTTCACTTGCGCGATAGGAATCCGACGGTCTAGATTAGGCAAGGTCGGGATGCCTCTTTTCAGCCTTAGATCCCTCTTCATTCATGATGTGTCATTTAGTCCTGTGGGGTAGCCATGGATATCTACATGGGCAACATTCCATCCAATGCTTGACTTAGAAGTTTGAACCTTCTAAACCAACCGGTCAATGCATTAACATACTCTAAAATTCTAGTGTGTTTTCATCAGCTAAAATAAAGAAAACCGGCAACAATTCTCATAGCCTTTGTATAAGAAATACATTTCAATCCATTTTAGTTATAAAAAACAGGCATTTAGTGCATATTTTCATAATGAAGATCGATGTTGATTGGTTTGAAATTATTTTATCAAAAGCACTAACATACAAAACCATCATCCATGGACAGATGGTTGACCAAGATTTCCCATACATCCTTGATCTTGAGAGTGAACTAGGGAAGGAAAAAGAGGGGAAGAGAGGGTGGGGACCACATTTTTTAACATGACCTTTGTACACATGGTCACACCTCTTTTGTAATCATTTATAATTGTACTAAGCGATTCACATTTATATGATTATGGGATCTAGACAACTTGACCTTCGTACACATGCTCGCACCTATTTTGTAATCTTTTATAATTGTACTAAGCAACTTCGCGTTTATGGGATCTAGCCATCTTGTATATTGCCAGCTATAATGGATTTTGTATATACATAAAGCTTAGCACCATTCATTTTTTGGGCCCTTGGACATTGCACGTAACATTTTAAGATTATGAATATGATTCCATATATTTGAGTTACTCTCTCTCTCTCTCTCTCTCTCTCTCACACACACACACACACACACACACACACACACACACACACACACTAGTTAGCTTCTTCTCCATCACCTTCATCAAACACCAAACTAAATGTGGAGAGGAGGCCTAAAGTCATGTTGCTGATAGTACCCCCAAATCTTAAGCAAGATTGGAGAGCAGTGTGGTAGAAGAGAAGAGATAAAAAAGAGAAGGAGAAGAAAAGAGAAGGGAGAAGAGAAATAAGAAGGGGGAAGGCATTAGGGGAAATTCGGGCTCCAAATGGGCCCTTTTAGAGCCCATTAAAATAATACAAGGCCAGCTAATGAGAGTGCTTGGATTCTAGATCCATCTAACATGGATCTTTTGTGTCAGAGTGGTCCCCACACTTTTGAGCTCAAAAAAAGAGGAATAAAATATATTGACATAAAACTCAAAAATAGAAGAATGTCAGGCCTGAATACCGCCTACCAAAACGTATGTCAGATGGCATATCAGGAAAGAGGCCAGACTGATTGAAGATTTTCTCCACAATTTGAACTTAGTTCTCTTCGTTTCATACCTCTCTTATAGTGTCACTTATTTCTACCATATCTACTTCATCTATGAACTTCTTTTTCTCTCAGCCTCTTTTTTCTTCCATCTTAATAGTCTGGTAAGCTTCGTTAAGCTATGTTTACTAATCATGATTTCTTTGTGATTTTATTTTATTTTTTATGTTCGTTAACCTTCCTGACCATGATGTCATTTGTGAAAACTTACAAGGTTATTTGTTAACTCGAATAACAAGGAAAACAGAGTTCAAGGTTCATAACATTTCTTTAAAGTTTTATTTGCGTTATTAGATTGTTGAGCCCAATGAAATGATAATAATGTTATGTTTTTCCATTGTATTTGAGCTCTAGGAGAAAACGCATCTACAACATTGAAAGTGTAGAGCTTTTCAATAGGAAGGATGCTCATGGAAGCTGGATCCCTCAGCAGTTCAAGAAGTGAGACTAGATCACAATGAGACCCAAGCACACACTCGAGGAGAATTCAAGGTAAAACGAAAAGACATTGGTGATCCTAACAAGCATTGGAAAGGTAGGATTGCATGGAGTTCTGCAAAGTGGCCAAATGGTGCAATCGAGGTCCTTGTGCAACATGTTTATATGCACATAGACATAATGCTACATCACCATGATGAAAGTACAAGATCTAAGATAAATAGTAAGATTCAATAAGTAGTCTTTGTTTTTTGTATTCAATACCTAATTTTTTTGTGCTCTATAGCTAAGTATTAAAATTTTCTTATAGCTTTATATCCATCGAATGTGGAGGAGTGGCAGAATGCAGAGTGCATCAGTGGAAGAATCAATGTGTCTTCCATATATAGAGATAGGCACATTGCTATATGATAACCCACCAAGCCATTTAGCACCACGAGAGGGAATCTTCTTTTAAAATTCCATGTATGTTTTAGCTAATGTAAATGATAATGTTGGTAGTCTAGAGTCTATCCCACTACCCCATTGTCTAGCCAAGAGTGGGTTTCTTGCACAGACATCATTGAAGCATACAAGAATCTCGAGGGGTTCACCTAAAAATATGTAAGTCTAGCACATGAGTTCATTAAGAGGGATATATTAATTCAAAAAAGTTATAGAATTACATTTACACGAGGGTTTTTTAAACCATTTTTTAAAAAAAAACTATAAGTTTATGAAGAAAAAGGAGTCATTTTATTCATAAAATATATAAGTGTAAGTGGTTTTTTAAATACCACTTGAACAAACGTGATACATAAAATTTCTTGGAGGTGAACCTCCCGAGACGAGAATAAGATAAGAACAATCTTATGTAATGGCACTATAAACATTGTACAATATGAGATACTTGCTACCCAAGGCTTTAGATTAGTAAGTTTTGGATGTCCAAGTGTGAATAAGGGCCAGATATATAAAAGGAATTTTGTCATAAAAATGAAAGAACACAATCCCCCTTTGTGCTAAGAGCGCTCTTGCTTTGGAGTGAGTGAGTGAGAGAGAGAGAGAGAGAGAGAGAGAGTACTCTAGTGCACGTTCCTCTTATATGCATGTGTATTGGAGAGTGAGAGGAAGATTGCCTTGTATTGTGGTGTGAGCGACTCCATGGGGGGTGACAGTATGGAGGTAGAGACTGGAGGAGTGGAGCTTCCAAAAAGTGAGCTTGGAGAGCTTCAAGGGATGTGAGCTCGAAGCATTGGTAAGTACTCAATGACATGAGTCACCCCGACTCGAATTACTATAGTTCTAAGCTAAAATTTTTAAGTGTAAAACATAAGTTGTTCATGGCAAGAAACACAATCTGCTACTTCACGACGTGAACAATAGTTTGTTGTTTCATGGAGATTTGCTATTTCCGACAAGAAAAGTAAACTCAACAAATAACCAATTGTAGCGGTTAGAGTAGTGATTTAGCCTGTTGAAACACATTCTCATGCACTTGAGGTCATGTAAACTCATTGGAGATGACCTTACCCTTGATGACAGCGCATCAAATCACCCAGGTTCTTCCTACCAAAGAAGTGTTGGCTTAAGTCACTCAGGGAGAACTCAATTGAGTGTTGCAGCTTGGAGAAAGCTTACCACCATAGAAACAAGTAGCAAAGAATCCATGGAAGAAGGGATAAGATTCTATAGATTTGGAGAGGAAGAAAAACCATCTTCTCCTGCGAAGTCCAACGAAATCTTTGATATGGTTAGGGGATTGTTTTGTCTCCAGCACGACACAGAAGGTGAAGCACAATTTATAGGTGCGGGCCTGTCATCAACAACAATCACAAGACACGATTTAAGACTGAACTTACCAATCCAAATAGCCCTAACTTCTGGCCCCAGGAAAGCTAACATAGTGAGGATTAGTGGGATGACCTGTAGGGTTAGGAAGGATAAGAAAAATGATACCAAGATAGGTCAAATCTTCTTCCCCACATCTGTGGAAGTGGAAGTGGACTTGAAGGTGGCAATTGCGGCTTCTGAGCTTAAAAAAGCAAGAGCTCGACACGCGAAGAATGATGGCAGAACAGAGGAAAATGGATAATTTGAATCTGTTGACCACATGGCAAGGACTTAGAAACCTCTAGAAATATCACTGATAACATGTGTGTGCGGATGAGAGAAGGAGGGATACCAGTCTTAGAATCCATCAATTGAGGAACCAAAGGCTAATGAAAGCCTTGAAACACAAGAAGAGGTGGAAAATCTACCTAGGGAATTCATAGGAGAGAGGATCTCACACACACAAGAAATGATAAATGATCGGCTCTACACAAGAGAGGATATACAAGAAATGATCAATGATCCCACATTCTTGCAGAGCATGGAACTTTTAATCCAACAAAGGTGGGTTGAGGCTGCTAACAAATGAGCTAGGTGATGAGGATTTACCCAGACCCAACCATAGACCCAAATTGAATAGAAGAACCAATACAGGAAGACGATGAGGTCTATGTAGGGGGGTAGCTCCTCAAAGACCAATTGTGGATCCTAACACAGATCTAAATGTGGTCACAAGGGCAGATCTATTGAATATGGCTTTAGAAATGGGTAGAGGCATGGTTAGGAACCTAGGCACTTCCCTTGTATCCAAACCATCTCAGATGAAGCCACATATCATTTCAAAGCTCATGCAAAAGTTCTCAGAAGATGGGGACCCGATCTAACACATAGAGATCTTTGAGTCAACCTATGAAATGTGTGGGCCAGTGAGAGATGCAACCATGATACATGCTTTTTCTCAGATCCTAGAAGGGAAATCCTACCAATGAAATCGAATCCTAAAGCCTGAGGATAAAGTCAATTTTACTCAACTTAAGAATATGTTCATACCAAGCTTTTCTCAAAGTGGACAGATGGAGTCTTGTGGCATAGCTCTCCACAACATCAAACAAAAAGACAATGAGTCCATGCGAGATTATGTTTCTTAGCTCAAACACTTGAACTTAAGATGCAAATTGAAGGAAAGGCTAACTAATGAGTTATTGCCCTACTTTCGGAGAGGATTCCAAGATCATAAGATGCATGGTTATCTGGTGTTAGCCTGACCAACCACTCTAGATATGTCTTGTAAGTTTGGAGATTGAATATGAGGATAACATGCTTGAGTTGCCACAACCGAAAGATGCCAAGGTAGCTTTGGTAGTAGCAGCATCACAAGTATCTAGTCATCAAGATGCGGGATCCAAGAACACGCAAGTTGGCAACATGACAATCGAGGAACTTAGTAATGCCATATTGGAGAACTTAAAGGTCAGGGATGGGAGAGAAGCATTAGGTACCCCCAGAGAGAGTTGATTTTGTACTCTATCTGTAGATAAAATCACATGAGCACTAAATGCCCTCACCTAAGACCAATGCAATTACTCTATTGTGCTCACTGTCAGAGACTAGGGAACCATGACATTGCCATGTGCAGATATCCGAGGAACAATTGCCAGCACCACCAAGAGTGCTGCTAGCCTTACCAGCACCTCCAATGCAAACCAATAAGACTACATGTCAACCGAATACGTCCTATTTACTAGCCTTACCACCAGCAAACCAATAAGACTACATGTCAACTGAATACGTCCTATTTACCAAGGGGAATGTTCAGAATACATGACATGTCACAACCACAGGCCAAGATCAACCAGGTGTTGATCGAGGAGCCCTTGGAAGAGGGAAAAGTCATGTGCAAAGTAGAAGTTAATAACGACTACTATGAGGAAGCAACAAAGATCACACCGGAGTACTATGTCTTACAAGATAGTGCGCCAACGCAACATCATGTCCATGGACCTTGGCCTGGTCTCTGCTCTGCTCTGCCGCCTCTCCCAGCAAATGCGTCAATTTCAACCACCCTCTACAATCAAAGGAAAAATCAAAATATTTTCCTATACATAATTACAAATGTTTCTAGGTTGCTCAATGTCTTCTTTTGCCAAAGTGCTGGTGGGGGCGGAGAGGTCAATCGAGGGCTTAGCCTCATCCTTTTTTGGTGCTTTGGTCTCCTCCATCACTTTAGCAGACAGCAAGGGTATCCTTTTCAGCCTCTAGCTTGTCTTGTAAGGTTGTGAATTCCTCCTCTGGAACTAGGGCTTGCTCCGCGGTCTCAACCAGGTTTCCTTGACCAAAGCAACTGTCTTTTGCGATAGATTCTTGAAGGGGTAATATAGCACTATCTAGGTGAGGACCGAGGTTGGACGTATCAAGGTCCACCTCACATCGTGTGCATATAATGCCCAAGCATTCATCCATTCTCAAGGCAGCTGCATTTTCAAGGTCATGAATAAATAAGTATTCTTCACCTTCCACCACAATGGTGCTCAAGAGATTGATCTCAAGCTTTGGCAGCACCTTGCTCTCTTGTGTTGGGAAGATGGCCCCACATCTTCTACTACAGTGGGTTGTTCAGCTCTGCAGATTGTGCACCGTCTGGAAAGTGCTCTAATGCAAGCTGCTCTTCTACACCAGCACTTGTTCCTACTGCCTTCACTTCCTTGTCATCCCTCAAATACCCTGCCAACTGCAATGCAGGCATCTCTACCTCCTCATCCGAATCCTCATCGCTCGTCATTGATGAGGAACGCAAAAGTGGCGAGCCACGAGAGGAACCTAGTTCCTAATTTGCCCTTCCCCAACCTCTTCACCTCCTACTTATTATTGAAGGTACAGTAAGCTCCTGCAGAGCGGCGGGGATGCAGATGTCGATGAAGCGCTCAAAGCGTTGGATGTAGGGGTGGGCATATTGTTGAATGTACTTAAGCAGCTCAACAGGCACCCATCAATCATTGGGGCAATGGGAAAAGGAGATGGAGTGGGGAGCCAAGTATTGCTCCATGTATGCAATCTGCGTCTCATAATGTTGGGACGCAAGGGCAAGCGACTTTTCAAAGTCGGCTTCACGAGAGAACATGAGAAAGAGCTCGTTCTTCCCCGCCCACGGGGTGGTGGAGAGGAACTCACAAGGGTTGTCAAAGTAGGTAGCCATGTGAATGCAAAGAGATAGTGTGAGCTCATTCTTGGTTTCTATCGCGTGAAAATGAGAAAGAAGGCACTTTTGGCTTTTTATAGTTAAAATTTAAAGTTTGGCCTTTTCACACTAGACCGCTAGACAAAAAAATTACAGTTTGCAAAAATATTAATATTTCAATTAAATAAAGATTGGTTAAAAAAGAGCTTGCTACAAAATTACAAGCATGTCATCTAATCTAGAATTGTTATAATGTCTTCATTTTTTGCTCCTCTTGTGACATTTACTTCATGTTGATCTCCATCTCCTTGTTGACTTGAAAGCTTGTCATTGCCTTCACCTCGATCCTGAAACTCTCGCCTCTCATGTGCATCAAAACAGAGGCTATTTTTCCATATACTCAGTTGTTTCCAAGAGGTGGGAAATCCTAATGTCTTGAACAAAGGGGCTAAAATTGGGGAGTTGGTTGGGCAATTGAGGAAAAGATGGGGAATATCCTCAACTGACTATTTACATCTTGTACATAATCCATCACTCTGACCCACTTCCCTGCTTTTGGAACCATTCCATACAGCTTTGTGGAGCAAAAGCCACAACAAAACTGAGTGTTTGGGCTGAATGTTACTCTGCCAGATGCTCTGGAACTTAAAAGCCCACTGTTGTCTGTCCAGTGCTAAGTGCCATCTCCTGTTTAATGTGACATGTAAAGGAGGGACCAACTCTCTTGAGCATGAGGGAGGGTTAAGGGAAGCGCCTCCTTTCCATATTAAGTGCCATCTCCTGTTTAATGTGACATGTAAAGGAGGGACCAACTCTCTTGAGCATGAGGGAGGGTTAAGGGAAGCGCCTCCTTTTGGAACCAGTCCATACAGCTTTGTGGAGCAAAAGCCACAGCAAAACTGAGTGTTTGGGCTGAATGTTACTCTGCCAGATGCTCTGGAACTTAAAAGCCCACTGTTGTCTGTCCAGTGCTAAGTGCCATCTCCTGTTTAATGTGACATGTAAAGGAGGGACCAACTCTCTTGAGCATGAGGGTTATTAAGGGAAGCGCCTCCTTTCCATATTACATCTCTGAGGGGTGGAGAGCTATCAGTCTCAAATATCCAATACAGATCTTTAGGGAACATAGCTATTCTGTTAGCTATCAGCTGAATTTCCCAAGGTTGGAAGGGAATAGAAATGAGTAACTGTTCAGAAGAATACCACCTGTTGTTGTTCACATCCCATAGATCAGACCAGGTCCTAATACCTTTCTCATGAACTCTTCTGGCTGTTCTAACCTGGGGTGGGGGAAGCAGAGGAATAGGTGGCTTGGACCACCAGATGGATTCTTCTTTTCTAATTATGCTTTCTGTAACGCAGGCCAGAGACGTAGGAATCAATAACAATGCCGGTGGAGCTGGACTGCCAGGATCCAATTGCTGTTGATCAGTTTGTAGGCTCATATGAGCATTGAAGTGCCATGGGGCGAGTAGCTTTGTATATATTAATATTAGTCCTTTTTCAAAAATTCCCCACAACAGGATATGATCAACTGCACAGTGTGAGGGGTGAGAGAGAACTCTGCTTGGAATATTGTGCCGTCTTTGTAGACACAGGTACTTCGTTTTGTACCGTATGAACAGGTGTAACACACACACACATACACTCTCTCTCTCAACATGTAAACTTGTAGAAAGTTACTGAGTATTAATTGTTTGCATCTCCATTTTTTCATCTGAACAAATGACAAGCACCTGCCACTTCTCTCTATGTGAACAAGTGACAATTTACAAACATCTCTCTCTCCCCATCCAATTGCATTAACTCTACACAGGGTGTAACTTGTGGGTGCCTAGTTATGGAACTAAGGAAGTGATTTCAAATTATGAGGCTTGACACCATTTCCATTGATTTTTGAAGAGCCTTCTAAGCATTTATATGAATGCTAACATGAGAAAAATTGGTTAGGTCATTCACATGGTATTTCACCTTTCTTCACATGAATGCTAACATGAGAAAAAGTGGTTAGGTCATTCACATAGTATATCACCTTTCTTCACTCTCTTCTGCAATGTCCAAATTTGTTGTGATAATTTAATACCTCTACCCCCCCCTTCCCTACTTACACTCTAATTTAAGTCCCCATTAAAGTTTATGAGCTTGAGAGAAAGAAAGAGCTCAGGTGCGTGGAGGAAGTTGAGTTGAGTTAAGGCAAGTGTTCATTAATACGTAAGACGCATGTTTTTGGACGGATGTGGGCGAATGGGTGTCACCTCCTACATGTGAGGTGCATGTCATATGCCAGTCGGATGACGACCTGCATGCATGGGGAAGATCTGGATGTAACATTCTAAGGAGTTTGTGGGAGGTTGGGGGGATTGGGGAGTGGAGGGTATTGAGGGCATGAAACGATCGCGTGCTCAGGAAGATGAGAGGGAGTGGAAGAGATGTTCCGGAGTGGTAGCACAGAGACTCATCGTGCAATTCCAGAGACCTCAAACAAGGAATAGAAAGATATGTCTAAAAGTTTCTCCCGACCTGCTCAGGAGCCAAGTTGACCTTTTCTCATTATGCAGTGTCATCATCTTTTGCTTTGGTAAGCCTCCTTCTAAAGCTGATATTGGTAAATGGTTGTAAGATGATATCTTTCATGATAGAGTGGTATCTCAGTTTTTAATCTAGGAAAAGGGTTCTTTAACATTCTATTTACCAAGGGTCAAGCAGTCTCTCAGCTTTTTGATAAAGCACTGTTATTCATGGATCATAAATTGGTGCATGCAATTTTTTTGATCCTTTCTTTAACGTAAACAAAATTCTATTCGAGGCAACCCCCTGTTTGGGTCGAGATAGTGGGGTTAGCCCCTTGGTTAAGACCCACGTTAAGCGAGATAACCATTGCTATTGGCCCGGTGTTATACTTGCCTAAAGAAGGTGCTAGAGGCCATCAGGTGAATAATGTTTACATTTATTCGAATACCATGGTAGAAACCCCCAAAACAATAGAGGTTAATCTTGGGAAGTTGGGTAAACTATAACTAAACTTGAAATTTGGGCCATTTTTGGGTGCTTGCTATAGATGTGGTGGCTTTGGGCACATAGCAATAATTTACATTGGGGGGGTATAGGCTAAATCAAATAGTGAAGCTAAGGAGAGAGGTCAAACCGATGGAGAGAATATGGCTATTGGAAAGAAGACATGCATGGATTATGCTGAAGAAGGTAAAGGAAAAGGGATCTTATTCATCAATAAAGGGGATTCTTCACGGGAGGGGGTGCGGAAAAAAGTTAAAGGAAAAACTAGCCTATGATAGGCTAAAGAAAAGGCCAGGAAAACCTCTAACAAATCAAGGAAATAAACCTTCAGGTAGCCTAAGTCCTCTGTTATACTCGAATCCAATTAGTCTGTTAGGAGAGGAGGATAGTGGTACTTCCTCTGTCCAAAAATTCAATTAGCAGGTGGATGAAGCCTGGAAAGAGATACATAAGGAGGGGAATCATAGAGGGAGTTAGGAGGAAGTAGACATGGTACTTGAAACTGCCTTGACATGAGTAAGTTATTGAAGATTAATGGTTGTACATGGAATGTTAAGAGAATCAAAGACAAAAGGAAAAACTCTGCTTTTTGGGGTTTAGTTAAGGAGTGGGGACTCTCCATTTTGGCTATACAAGAACATAACTTGTTTGGGCTCAAAACCTTTAGGAGAGATAGATTTAAAGATTGGGTTGTGTTGTATGGGGGATTTAGAGGAGTAATGATTATTGTAAAAAGAAGCTTGAAGCCTAATATTATTGCTAACCACCCTAATGGTAGGATTTTGGTTGTGGAAATAATAATAGATGGGAAAAGAGTCTGGCTAGTGAATATTTAAGGTGCCCATAATCTAAAAATTAGAAGTGGGATGTGGGACTAGATTGCTAACTTGAATATTCAGGGTCAATGTATCTTTATGGGGGATTTTAATATGGTTGAGAAGTAGAGGGATAGGTGAGGGGGAAGTACTATCTTGATGGGTCAAGAAAAGATGAGGTGGGAGGGTCTAAGAAGGAGAATGGGCTTAAGGGATAGGTGGGATATAGGGGACTGGGTTAAGACCCTAGTCATACCTATTTTAGCCTATAGTACTTTGGATCATCTTCCATAATAGACAGGTTTTTTTTTAATCACTAGAATAGCTAAAAACTTGAATAACATAGAACTTAGGAGGCTATGTGACTATTGGGATGCTACCCCTCAGTGGGATGGAAGGAACCTAAATAGTTAGAAGAGGAATTTGGAGTTACTTCTAGGGAAGGGCAGTTGGTTAGACAATTGTTGTGGAGGAGGGTACAAAAGGGATGGACTTGTACAGCTTTTGATGAACCATGTTGGATAAAGGATTGGGTGTGGTATAATGGGGTTAATTGGACAGAGGGTCAATAAAGGATTTGTATGAGGAATTGAGAAAGAATGAGGAAAATGTAGTTAACTGCAATAAAATCTAGAGGGTAAGCTGGAGCTCCAACAGTTGGAGAAAGAGATGGAAAGCAATATGGGAAATTGAAATTCCTACAAAATCCCAAGTCTTTCTCTGGATAGTATGCATGGGAGCCTTGCCTATTGAAACTAAGTTGATAAAGAGAAATTTCACGAGTGATTAATGCCCTAGGTGTAAAACTTCTCTTGAGGATGGGAAACATGCCTTTTGGGATTGCCCTGCTATATCAGAGATACTTGGACGAGAATTGGGAAACGGGTCCATCGTAATACAAGGATACAAGGCTAATGGGGGGACTAGTTATTAGGGAGATGATAAACCAATGATGGACATGCTGTTTTTATCTTCAATATAATTAGATTCTATATCTTTGGGAGATATGGAACACCAGGAACTGTATAATGTTTCGTAAAGTAATTGACACAGGGATAGATGTGACAGGGTTGATGCATAAATGTATATATATGTGTTGGTCTATTTACTTGGTGAATAAGCTGAATAAGGATGAGATCATGCAAACATCTTTCACTTGACTCCTATTCTTGAGAGTGAGACTTTGATTCATACTGGGCTGAGCCTAACAGGTTGTTTTCTATGCCTTCAGGGAATCATAGGATTGAATCTAAAGTCAAAGCTAGTGAAGTTTGGACCAAAGACTAGAAGATAGTATAGAAAAGTGAAGTAGATGGATTATAACTTTGTGGCTTATAGAGAACTTGGTTGGAACCAAACGAGTAGTTAAAATCTAGTCTAAGAAGGGTGATGTTCTGGAAATACAATATCCTAAAGGTTGCACTATTAAAGCCATGATTGAACCCTACATTCAGCTAGGGTATCAGATCTCATGGGAAAAGTCTTCTTTTGTATTGGAGGATGATATACGGTCTCTGGTCTGCAATTTACTAAACAAAGTTTGAAGGATGGTAAATCTGATGTAATGATGTAAAGCTTCTTTTTGTTGAATAAATATATATATCTATTGGTCCCAGAAAAAATTTAAAAGTTTATGAGCTTGAAGTGTTTCTCGAGTCCCCGTCTTCTTCTCTCCTTTCCCTTCTCTTTCTCTTGTCTTCTCCTTTTTTTAAAGAATAAATGTGTGCGTGTGCACCATAATTTAATTTCATCGTGTAAAGAGACAAAGCTGGCCAACTACGTGGAGTTCAACAATTCATAGATAGCATCCCACATTTCATCCTCCCTTCTCTTTCTTTCTCTTCTCCCTTTTCTTTTCTTCTCCTTCTCCCTTATCTTTTCTTCATTTCTCTTCTCCCTTCTCTTATCTTTTCTTCTCCTTCTCCCTTATCTTTTCTTTATTTCTCTTCTCCCTTCTCTTTTCTTCTCCTTCTCTTTAAATTGTCTCTTCTCTTCTGCCACTGCTCTCCAATCTTGCTTAAGCTTTCGGACGGTAGTGTCGGTTGCATGACTTTAGGTCACCTCTCCACTTTAGTTTGGTGTTTGAGCCTTAGGTTTGGCTGTAGAGGCTTGTTGGTGAGGGTTCCTTTGACCTTAGGACCTCAATCTTAATGCCATAGGTTCTTGCAAGATGGGGGTGATGGAGAAGAAGCTAACTAGTGTGTGTGTGTGTGTGTGTGTGTGTGTGTGAGAGAGAGAGAGAGAGAGAGAGAGAGAGAGAGAGAGAGAACATACACCAAGCAACATATCAAGCAACATAGGTTCTTGCAAGATGGGGGTGATGGAAAAAAGCTAACTAGTGTGTGTGTGTGTTGGTGAGAGAGAGAGAGAGAGAGAGAGAGAGAGAGAGAGAGAACATACACCAAGCAACATATCAAGCAAACACACCCAATCCACAAGCATGCATCAAAGAGAGAAGGAACATGTAAGCTAAATTAACCATAAGAGCAAGAAGACTCAAACTCAATCGTGATCAATGGGATTGTCCCTTTTCTCATTACTCAAAATAACTCAAAAATATGGCATCATATTTACAATCTTTGAATGTCCGTGCAATGTCTAAGAGCCCAAAAAGCTAACGGTGCTAAGCTTTATGTATATATGAAAATCATTATAGGTGGCAATATACAGGTTGGCTAGATCCCATAATTATATAAATGTGAAGCTACTTAGTACAATTATAAAAGATTACAAAAGAGGCGCGACCATGTGTACAGAGGCCAAGTTGTCTAAATTCCATAATCATATAAACATGAATCGCTTAGTACAATTATAGAAGATTACAAAAGAGATGCAACCATGTGTACAAAGGTCATGTTAAAAAATGAGGGGCCCCCCTCCCTCCTACTTCTTTTTCCTTCCCTAGTTCACTCTCAAGATCAAGCATGGATGGGCAATCTTGGTCAACCAACTCGCCATGGATGATGGTTGTGTATGTCCATTGTCATTGCTTTTCATAAAATATTTTTTTGAACGAACCAAATAAAAAAATC
Source organism: Cibotium barometz (assembly GCF_041138505.1). NCBI lineage: Eukaryota > Viridiplantae > Streptophyta > Polypodiopsida > Cyatheales > Cibotiaceae > Cibotium > Cibotium barometz. The sequence continues at coordinate 42,128,599 of NC_141059.1, read as the reverse complement.
AATCGATCTTCATTATGAAAATATGTACTAAATGCCTATTTTTTAAAACTAAAATGTATTGAAAGGTATTTCTTATAATAAAGGCTATAAGAAACTGTTGTCGATTTTCTTTATTTCAAGTGGTGAAGATACTAAAACTTTTAGAGTACATTAATGCACTAACTCGTCAGTTTAGAAGGTTCAAACTTCAAAGTCAAGCATTTGATGGAGTGTTTCCCATGTCTTTAATTCTTTTTAAGATCTGTCAATGTCTCGCAGGAGGTTGGAGCAGTTATATATTAGCAGCAGGTTGCTACCCCTCCTTTAGGACCAAGTGCCATGGGGTCTTAAAGACCCTTGTCAGGTGACATCAATGGATGGCATTGATCAAAATCATGACACCTTTTTTGGACAGTCAAATAAAGTAAACTACGTCCAATAAACTAGGGTTGAAAAACATAGAATATAATGGCTTGAAACCATATGGTTTTGTTGCTTGAAGGTAAAATGTAGTGGTAATATGTTTCCAATGGTGACCCAAGGTCTCGAGTTCAAATCCTCTTTTGCACATAACATCTTGCTCCAAAATTTTCTAGGTCCCAAACCCAAATTCACCCTCATTCCATGATGTAAACTAAGAAGTAAACTATGATTTGCTAAGTAAACTATGTCTATTTAGTAAACTAGAAAGTAAACTATGCCCGTTTAGTAAACTAAGAAGTAAACTATGCCCGTTTAGTAAACTAAGAAGTAAACTATGCCCGTTTAGTAAACTAAAAAGTAAACTATGATTGTTTAGTAACCTAGTTTACTGGACCCAGTTTGCTTTATCAATGCCATCCATTGATGTCACCTGACAAGGGTCTTTAAGACCCTGTGGCACTTAGTCATGAGGCTACCCCTCCTTGCATTATCAATGCCATCCATTGATGTCACCTGACAAGGGTCTTTAAGACCCTGTGGCACTTAGTCATGAGGCTACCCCTCCTTGCAGTGAGGAGGCATGGCATTGTCATACGATGGTGGGCGAAGTGTTCCTCGTTATGCTATCCGCCGCAAGACCTACTGGTGGTGTGGTGCTTGCTAGCGCTTATGGTCAGCCCTCACTTCTTGCCCTCCATTGCAGCTAGATTAATCATCTCTCAATCAGGTAAATAAAATCTTCGTGTCTACCTTTGATTCCAATTCCAACCTTAAGACTCTGTGATTATTGTTTAGCTCGTCTACAGATGTTACGCTAACTACGAGGATGGACTATTCGTCCTCCAGCAGCAACAGGTTTCTTCAAGAAAGATGCTCGTTATGGAACCATAATCTATGCAGGTGGCTCGATTTTGTTGTTTTAGTAATTTACACGAATCTGCAATCATCAATGGTGGTGGTATGCTTTCTGTAACGCAGTCCAGGGACGTAGGGCTCCATAAAATTTTCGATGGAGTTGGACCGGTAGGATCCAATTGCTGTTGATGAGTTTGTAGGCTCATATGAGCATTGAGTGCCATGGGATGATTAGCTTTGGATATATTAATATGATTCCTTTTTCAAAAATTACCCACAACAGGATATAATCAACCACTTAGTGTGAGAGCCTAAGGGTGGAGAGAGTGCTTTGCTTGGAATATTGTGCCATCATGATCTTCAGAAAATAAATCCTAGCCATCAAATTAGTAAGCTTTGTTTTTAAAGAATGCACCATAGGATATCGAAACATCAGCATGAGAATTATACTCAAATGAAAGCAAATGAGTTGATGGCATATAAGGAGTGAAAATTTTAAAAAATAGAAGGCCAATACAACCTTGACACATTAGCATATGGAATCTTTTAAAAAAAGAGCTGATAAAAATTTGCCACATTAAGAAAAAGGCTTTTTAAAATTTGTTCCACTCCCCAAGGCCATGGATTGTGGACATAGGTTCTTGGTTTTGTACCGTATGAACATGTTTAACACACAGACACTCTCTCTCTTTACATGTAAACTTGTAAGTTTGTCAATAGTTACTCAATATTATTAATTGTTTGCATTTCATCTTATCTTATATTATCTTCTTATCTATACAAGATCAAGAACAACCTCTCTCTCTCCACGTGGGCAAAGGAGAGGAAGGAGAGGAGGGACTCTTAACTTCACTGGCCCCTCCCCCTACGTGGGCAAAGCATTTTTTCGCCATTTTGAATTCGAGCGAGCTAGAAAAACGTGAACTTCATGGTCTAACATGCACGATTGCATTGTGGTATGATGCACACGATTGCATTATTGTCCTCCGCCTACACTCCAGTCGTCTTCTGTCCCACGGTTGCTTGTTTGCTGGGTCCAGTCGTCCATCGCCAGTTCATGTGTGCTCGCAAGCTCCCTGACCCTCTTGCTATGCTTGGTCAAGCACAGAGGGAGAGTAGCCGCCACGCCCTGTTGGTTGTTTGCATAAGCGGATAGCTCCCAGCTCATCACTCCGGACGGTTCTCACATGTACTTGCTAGCTCCCTGAGCCCTCTTGTTACGCTTAGTCAAGTGCAAAGGAAGAGTAGCCACCATGCCCTGTTGGTTGTTTTTGCATAGGCAGATAGCTCCCAGCTCATCACTCCGGACGGTTCCCCCCTCACCTCAATACCTATCACATTTTTGCTTACAGTCAGTGTCGATCTGCCATGTCATCATATCGTTGCCATGGATGCTGACTTCCCTTTAGCGTACACGTTAGAAACTCTTTGAATACATCCTACACACATTTAGCTCACAATACAACCCACACACATCAACAGACCAGGTCAGCAACAATAAGCGTAAAACAAGACATAAGCATTCGGATCAGTGTCAGAAAATAAACCGTCCTTCAAAGTTTAGTGTAATTTTTACACAGCTCAAATTGAAAAAAAGCGGTTGCATTTTGCCTAGCCTTCAAATTTAAAGATTCAGATTTTTGAAAATTTTGGTTATTCTATGTATCCCAGGCACCTCAGTAGCCAGATCTAAGCTCCATGTGGCAGTGCCTTCACCTCCTCCAACTGCTTCATTGCTCAAGGTCTTTTATTTTGCAGGGTTATTTTTTAAATATACATATAATATTATATATATATATATATATATATATAGAGAGAGAGAGAGAGAGAGGACTACCTAAATATATATATATAGAGAGAGAGAGAGAGGACTACCTAAATATTCCATGTGGCAGTGCCTTCACCTCCTCCAACTGCTTCATTGCTCAAGGTCTTTTATTTTGCAGGGTTATTTTTTAAATATACATATAATATTATATGTATATATATATATATAGAGAGAGAGAGAGAGAGAGGACTACCTAAATATTCCAAACAAAATGTATTATATATATATATATATATATATATACAAAATGTATTATATAAACAAACTGTTGAAGCATTATATGGTAGTGATGTGTGTGAACACACTTAGGATTGCCGAGGCAGTTTTTTCCCTCACTAGGAGGTCTTTTTCTCGTGCGTATGTACACCCTCTTATCTACTCATTTTGGGGTGTGTACTTATCTTTTGTATGTGGCACACATTTGTTCATTCTATACTAGTGAGTTTGTGTGCTCTCAAGCTTCTCTATCTTGTAATTCCAACAATTGGTATCAGAGCTAGCTTCCTTGACACTTGATCTAGTAGTCTGCCTCCCTCCTCTCATGACCCTATTTTTCTATCTCTGATTGAGATACCCTCTTAGGAGAAGAAGGTGTATACTATAGTGTGTTGGGATTCGGGTGCGTTTTGGGCACCGCAAGGTTTCTGCAGACGTTCTAGAGAGGTGTCATTTTGGATTGGTTCTAATCGATTTTAGGTGTTTGGGCTATGTAGTGGCAAAGATTTGGTGTGCAACAGCATCTACAGTGTCTTCAACAACATTGACCATCATACTTTTGCCAATAACACTCTATTCTCTACTCTGTGTTATTTTTCATACACTTTGCAGGTGATTTAGTCAGTTGGCAGCCATCTAGGGTTGCATCCATGAATACTGTGTTGAAAGATTTTGCATTTGGTAGGAAGTCATGGTTGGCAGCAGTGATGTATTCAACATGTTCTACTGAGGACAAACTTGATGGGACTAATTACCCATTGTGGTCCTATATGATGAGCATGTACTAGTTGCTAAAGGCCTTTGGAATGTGGTCAAATTTCTACACCCCTAAAAATCCAATTTGCCGTAACCCAGCCTCTTAGGACATCCGCAAGTGGCCAAGGCCCATGACACAGTGTTATTAGGGCACGGTAGACTAGTCATGCACCAAATTAATGGGTAACAAGACGGATGGTTTACCTTTTGCACCGCGATGGCCTTCTTCCTAAGCACTTGGATCATTGTTTCCTTCTTGACTTGTAGGCTTTGTTTATAGTAAGCTAGCTAACCAAATCCGTTGGACAAAACCCTAACCTGAGGGAAACCCTAATTGCTGGTTGCCATCATCGCCGCTCCCCTACCCCTTCCCTTTATTAAGACCAAACTCTGCCTAGTACTTTTTCTACTCCTACGACTTTGTGAACCTATGCTAAGATGTGGGAAAAAAGAGATTAAGCATAAACTTGAAGATAATTAAGATTAAAGTAATACTTGACCAAGATTAACATATGCTTGGAATGGAGCTATCTACAAAGTTGGTGAAGCTCTAAGAATCAAGGAGACTCAAACAATTGGGCTATATATACCAAGATAGTTAGCATGTCATTAGTTAAACTAGATTATGGATTAAATATGGATTTCTACCAATTTATCTAATCTTTTTACAGATAATGATAATTATTTTGTAAAATACTAAAAATATTAAAATATAATTTTATAAATAATTAATTATTTATTTATTTTAAGTAAAAATATTATTATTATTTATTTAATACATAAAATTTATTTATATAATACATAAAATTTATTTGATTAATAAATAATAATAATAAAATTTCTTTAGACCCATTTATAATACATATTTCAAGTTTTCTCCCAAAAAGGTTTTTTAAAAATATGCATTTTTTAAATAGTAAGAATTTATTTAATTATATCATAATATTCACATGATTAAAAATAAAAATATTTATTTTTTAATAATATATTTTGTTCGATAAATAATATTTATTTGATAAAAGAAGCTATGTTTATATTTATATTTCTTTGGAGGAGAGCCTTAAAATTATATTACATAAATTTATTTTAACATTTTTATTAAAAATAAATTATTTTAATAATAAAAATTTATTTTTTGATATTAAAATCAAGAAATATAATGGTGAGGTGGTAGCAGGTGTTTTGCCATGTGGCAAAATGCTATTGACATGAGCCTCCACATGGACATTTCTCATGCTCAAATATGAGGTGGCAATGCCATGCATGTATATGATGTGCCATGCCATGTAGGCACAGAAAATCAACCAAGTTGATTGTGCTGAGGTGGTAATATGACATGGACATTCTTGATTATGTGGAAATGCCATGTGTGAATGTGATGTGGCATGCCATGTAGGCTTTAGGGAGTCAACCTTGTTGACTAAGTTGAGGTGGCATGATGACAAGGCATGATGAGATGGCAAGACGCTTATGTGGACTCTCCTCCATATGATGTGGCATGTACATGTAGGACTAAGACTATGTTCCTATAGCTCAATTTCTTAACAAATGGCATACTCTCTAGATTTGGTGAAACACCAAGCCTAATAGGCATCCTTTGTGTTAGACTTTCGGTGGACAAACAATGAAAATTCGATTAAGATGGCTAGAAAATGGGTTTTCCTTACTCAAATTCACTCTAAATATTTTTGTTAAATTCATCCACAAGAAATTAAAGTACAATGGGGGTGGTATTAAATTTATATAATTAAATTAGTAAACTTATGCAGGCCCTCTAAGAGACTGAGTGAATTCTCTATAGAAGATCGAAAGAAATTCAACGGTTAAAACTGCACTTTAATGGCCACATTCTAGATATATGTGTCTAAATTCTCATCGTTGGATCTTCAATGATGAGCTTCAGTTTTGCCAAGATCTTGAATAGAAAATCACATGTTGCTTTACAATATAAAATAGAGAAAAAATATTTATAAAAAATAGTTAAATACCTAAAATTTTTCCAATAAATCAAGTTAATCTCTCTACAATGTGTTCTTTTCATGTACGAATTGTGATGATCATTAGACTTGGGATGCATAAGTACTAAAGTTTTTATGTGTGACATATAATATAGTAAAGAAAGTTGGAAAATGCAAATGCCAAAACTTCCACGCAATGAAACAATTGCTAAAATAAATTGGATTTTCAATCAAGGGGTGCCATTTGAATACCTACTATATGTATAATGTAACCCAAACACCATGCCACTAAATTCCAAACATAACCACGAGAGATTAGACCTTTAAGTTGTGAAGATGCCTCGGGGGGGTCATTCATAAATATGTAAGCGTAGCACGTGGGTTCGACAAAAAGGGTTTTTTAAATCCTTTTTTAACACATTTTTTACATACAGAAGGGTACCATTTAAAGGGGGTACCATTTAAAGGGTACCATTTAAAGGGGGTACCATTTAAAGGGGGTATTTAGATATTGAATAGAAAAAGGGTGTGTTTTATTCATGAAAATTTAATAAAAAAGGGGTTTTTTAATTAGGTCTCGAACACACGTGATATAGAGAGTTTACATATAGTGAACTCCCTGAGAAAGATGCATGTTTTTCAAGCTACCTTTGGCACCTCCAACTGTCAAAAGTGGTTCCCTTTATCTTATAACCAACCGCATCCACATGTCGTATGACTACCATGTAGACTATCATTGCATTTCTAGCACATAAAGGTTAGAACGTACGTCAGTTGGATATCAAAACTACTTTCTTGAATGGAGATTTGCATATGCGGAGATCTATGTATCTCTGCCTCGTGTTTTCGTTCAAAAAAGTCAGGAATCAAAAGTATGCAGATTGAAGAAAGCTTTATATGGTCTTAAGCAGGCTACTAGAGTATTGTACAAAAAGATACAAGCATGCTTGGTTGCACAGGGTTTTTGCAATAGCCGAACTGTCAGTACCCTCTATATTAAGGGGACGAAGGATATTTTATTGGTCATCATATTATGCATTGATGACATGCTGCTTAATGATGATCATGTTTCAACTTTTATTAGCTTATTTAGAGAAGTCTTTTGAGATGTTAGATCTTGGACCGTTGCACTATTACTTGGGCATTGATTTTTGGCCCCGTAATGATGGCATTGTTATGCTGAAGAGGAAATACATAAATGCATTATTGAAGAGGTTCAATCTTGAAGACTTTAAACCTGTGGCTACACCTATGGAGCCAGGTTTATGATTAAGTCTTGAAGATGCAGGTGACTCTTTTGATGCTGGCTTGTATCAAGAAGTTGTTAGATGCCTTATCTTTTTATGTAACACCAGGCTTGACATTTAGTATGTGGTCTCAATATTGAGCAAATTTATGCATAGCCCAAGCACAAAGCATTGGAAGTCTGTCAAACAGCTGTTTCATTACCTAAAGGGCACTATGCATTTTGGTTTATTTTATCCCAAGGGGGGTAAATCATAGCTCATGCATTTAGAGACTCGGACTAGGCTAGATGTTATGACACATGAGTCTCCACGAGTGGTTTTGGCATTTGCCTTGGTGATTCATGTATATCATGGTTGAGCAAGAAGCAACCCACTATAGCCACTTCTAGCTATAAAGTTGAGTACAAGGCAACATTTACATCTATAGTGTTGATAATTTGGGTATTGGTGACATTAAGGAAAATATGGACTACAAAAAGGGCCCTATAAGGATTAGCTTAAGTTGCTAATTTTTTGGATTTAGAATGCTAAACTTGGCTCCATAGTAGGGGACAAGATAATGAATAGCCTACTTTTGGGTTCCCTTTTAGACTAGCAGCTCGTAGATCCTCTCCTATTGTTACTATAGGATCCACTCACTTTTTAAAAAAGTGAGTGGATCCTATAGTAACAATAGTAGATCCTCTACTATTGTTACTATAGGATCCACTCACTTTTTAAAAAAGTTACCACTATTTCTAGAGTCCATTCTCATTTTTGAATTTTTTATGTGTGAGATTCCTTGGACCACTTGCGTTTTAAGTGGTCCCACACTTCCTTCTTCCCCAAATTTGAAAAACGTGGATATAAGGGACCCTAAAATTAGTGTTTTTAGAAATTTTTAAATTTAAGCATTTTTTAATTAAAAAAAGGGTCCCTCAATCATATGTAACCTCCAAAAGTAAACTTTCACGTCACTTTCAATCAATAACTACCTCTTCAAGCCCCATACCTTTTCCATTTATATCTCATTTATTTATATGTGGTCCCACACCTCTCTCTTCCCTAAATATGAAAAAAGCAAGTATAAGGGACCCTTAAATCAGGGTATTTTTTTAATTTTCAAATTTTAATATTTTTCAATCAAAAAAAGGTTCCTCAATCATATGTTACCCTCAGAAGTACTTTTTCAAGGTCATTTTCAAGAATAACTATCTCATTTTCCTTTAATCATCCTTTAATCATTCTTTCATCTTACTCTACTCCTTTTTTCATTGCTGACCTTAGTCTAAACCATTCCTCCTTTAGAAGATATTACCAACACAAGAAAACATAAGATAAATCTTCATATTCATGTAAAAGAGGAAAACATCCTTACGTAATACAACCATTGGATAATGCATCTACTTCTTTACTTAGCCCTCAGGGAAAGAAACATGTAGACTTATGGGTTGATGGTGCACTCTATCCACGTGACCCATTAACCTTAGATAACCCACCATTCACTGATATGACTAGTTTAGTACGTCACATTGGTGATGGGAAAAATGGGCTTCTTGGATATTGTAAACATCTACCAATCTATGGCGGGGCTTACATGCAACATATATGCACATCACATTTGTATCTTCAATCAAATATTTAAGATTTAACAAAACAAGTGTAAAATTTAGAGAATAAGAATAAAGACCATGAGATACAAATCAAGGAAAAAGAGAAAGAATTAAATAAGCATAGAGTCAAATTAGATTATTTGAAGAAAACCCCAGTTGGTGCAAGGGAACGCCAAAGAGAGCTATCAAAAATTGATAGGCTTGCAATAGGCAGCGGTGCTAGGAAAAGGCGAATCATGGCAACAAGGTGAATAAAAATAATTGAGTGTTGAATAATTTTAATAAGAGTTCTACAACCAACACTTTTCTTCAACGTTTATATTGTAGAGTCTATGGGAGCGGTCTCTTTTATATTAAAGCTAGATGAGTGTCAAATTGTCAAAGGGAATAGATTGAAAAGAATGGGACTTACACTCATGAATGAGGCAATGGCACATGAAAAGGACAAGGACAAGGTGCCTTCTTTTAGTGTTTAATCTAAAAAAGAAAATTGGTGGTTAGGAGCACTTGAGGTGCCAAAGGAGAACCATGAAATGATATATTGGATGCTTCAAATATGTCCCTGGATTGTTGAGGTCATTAAGCAATAAATAAATGATGAACAACTTGAAGTTCTAGGTGTGGGTACTTTTGTAGTAGATTAGCATTCAGGAGGAGATTTGAAAATAATCAAATGTATGCTTGGTTGTGACACAAGTGCTACCTCTTTACTTCCTTGCCCTCTATGCATGAAGAAATCAAAGCAAAAGTGCAAGACGAAAGATGAATTGCGATGGATTGATGGAGTCATTTCATGCAACTTGGAAGCATTGCTAGAGAGGGATGCGAAGGATCCTACATGGAATCCCATTATTTCATTCCCATGTGAAAAAATTCACTTTTGCACATTCGATGCCATGATGAGAATATTTGATAAGTTGCTCAAATTACACATTGACTTTGCACTCACTATGAAACTAGTTGCTTGATCCATGGAAGCCACTTCCAAAGTGGAGGATCTACTCAACTCTCTAGGGGTGCATGGAGGCAACGCCATGTATACATATAAATATATAAATATATATATGTATATATATATGTATACATATAAATATATATATATATATGTATGTATATGTATACATATATATATACATATATATACATACATACATACATATATATACATACATATATACATACATATATACATACATACATACATATATATACATACATATGTATGTATATATGTATATATATATATATACATATATATACATACATACATACATATATACATATATACATATATACAGACATACAGACATGTTTGCAAATATATATCTATAGATATATTATGTATGTATACAAATATTCATATATGTATACATATATTATGTATGTATACATATATTCATATATATGTATATGTATATATGTATATATATATACATATATATACATACATACATACATATATACATATATACATATATACAGACATACAGACATGTTTGCAAATATATATCTATAGATATATTATGTATGTATACAAATATTCATATATGTATACATATATTATGTATGTATACATATATTCATATATATGTATACGTATACATTTATGTATCTATATCTATATCTATATATATATATCTGTATATGCACACACACACACACACACACACACACACACATATATCTATGTCTATATAGATATATATCTAGATATAGATATGTATACATATACATACATACATACATACATACCTATATGTGTGTGTGTGTGTGTATAGGTGGAGAGGGGAGGGAGGTTTAACCCCCCTCCCCGAATATGGTCGTTGGCAAGAGGGGGGGGAGGGGTAAGCCCCCTCCCCCAAATATGGTCATTAGCGAGACAACCATATTAGGCCCCTCTGGCCCTCTCTCCACCTGCCCTGCCTACATCCACATCCCTCTACTCCCCCCTCCTTGCCATGCATGTCATCGTCGCCATCCCCTCCATTACCTATCCCATATGTGAGACCCCTCTGCCCCCTCCGTGCACCAGATTCCCAGTTGCTAGCAGTCAGCGAAAGCAGCTTCCTCTTGTGCAGGGCAAGGTTTCGCACTCGGGGCCTCGCCCTCAAATGTCCAGACATGAGACTAATCTGGTGGTCATTCTAAAACCAAAATTGGGAAAATTTTCCTTGCCTGAAAAATGGGGACGATTCCACCTTTTTTTATTTTCTTAACGAATTTTCTAACGGGGTCAAGAGACAAAACTATCCTTCACCTGATTAAACCAAATAGAAGGAAAACTATCACTCACTTAATTTGAAGAAATCAACGCTTTTTTCCTAACCAAAATCAGGCACAACCGTTGATCTAATCATTTGAGAAAATCAACGCTTTTTTCCTAACCGAAGTCAGGCATAACCATTGATCTACTGGTTTGAGAAATTCTTCAAGATTTTATTTAACTACTCAAATTCTAAGCGTATTCCTATTATTTCAATTTAATTATTAAAACTCCACTCCAGCCTACCCCATCCGGCCCATGGGTTGGCCCATGGGTTCGCCACCCACCACCCAACCACTGGAATGGATAGAACCAGATAATTACTCACCCACCCATAATTGAATGCCTTTCTTAACTTTTGCTTTCGAATACAGATACGCACACACTCCTCTTTAAAACTATAACATATAAAACAATCCATTGACAGATGTCATAAGTCAAAAATTCCATCCAGTCCCTTGTTTCTCAACAAAAAACAGTATCACTCTGGACTCTCCGTTGAAACCAACTCGTCAACAACGAGATCCGGTAATAGATTACAATAATCATTTCGTCCATCATACATATCTTCCACGACATATGCATGGGTGTCATAGGCACCGCGCGCCCGTACATCTCCTGGTCAGAACCCTCCAAGATCCTCCTTAGGTGTCGTGGCACTTCACTCAGGGATCGCTTCGTTGGCCCTCACCCATCGTACCGAAAGCGCACCATTTTTCAACCATACCGAGGCTGGTCAAGACCTGGGTAGGCTTTGCCACGTGAGCCGTCCCAACAGCTGTTACAATCAAACTTCCCTTAGAAAAACATATACCAAATGCTCCCTCCCTAGCATTCTGGCATAAGACAGTCCTTTAAGAAAATAGGGTTTCTATGCAAGTTTTCACTTTGATTTTCTTTTGAATACAAGGAGTATTTCTTGAATCAGTATCCCCAAAACTTCTAGATCGAAATTCTGAATTTCATACCAGAATTCCTCGAATTCTATAGCCTTGATCCACAGATCAATTCAAAGGGTCTCAAATCGAATTGATCCACAGATCAATTCAAAGGGTCTCAAACTTAGTTTCAAATTTGGCGTGCGAGAGATTTGAGTGTATTTTTATAAACCGGTCACATCTTCTTTCCTCGAAACTGACGAAAGAGTTTGGTCTTCGTCATAATCTGATTCAAGGTTCTAGTCGGATAAGATTTTTCCTGAACTATCTTTCTCGAAAAGGTTTGATAATTCTGTTACTATTTTCCTGAATTTCTTTCTTTGGATATTCACTTAACTAATTTCTAAATTAGTTATGAACTCCAATGAGGAATAAATTAATCATTTATCTGAATATTTCGATCTTGATAGATTTCTTGAATTTTCTTTTTACAATCTGTATGAATATAAAACGATAGAAATTTCTCTCTTAGAGTATTTAATTATTTATTTATCAAATACTCATAGAATTTAAGAGAATTCTAATTTTGATATAAAAACTCTTTATGCATCTATTTATGCATAAAAATCAACTTCAATGGTAATAACACTTTTATATATAAAAAATTCTTTTATGCATCTATTTATGCATAAAATCAATTTTAATAGGAATAACACTTTTAAAATAAAAAGAATTTCTTTATACATCTTTCTATACATAGAAATCAAATTTAATAAGAATAACACTTTTATAATTAAAAAAGTTTCATTATGCATCTTTCTATGCATTGAAATCAAATTTAATAAGAATAACACTTGTAATAAAAAAATTTCATTATGCATCTTTCTATGTATAGAAATCAAATTTAATAATTAATATCAATGATATCCATGCATATTCATAGATGAATATGTACATGGAGTAATTAGAAAATTTCTTTTAGATGCAAAAATGGTGGGAATTACTCTTTTGGAATAACATAAAAACATTCTTTCTTTTTCACATAATTCTGGAAAATTTTTCCATAATCTCCTTTGTATGGCTGACCATTTCTCATTTTTATCTTTCTTCACTTAACTTAATTAACCCAATTTAGAATTATAGAACTCTAATCTACACAATTTTCTAAATTCAAGAGAGTAAAAAATAAGAAGAGTTTAATTAATCACTTAGTTAATCTTTGTAGGATTAAGAAAGGTTGGAATGTAAAGAAGAGAAGGGGGGTGGCCTTTTCATCAAAGGCATAGCATTTGAATTAAATTCAATCATTTGCAAAACATAAAAATCAAGAAAACCATAGTTTTTTCATTAAAATTCGTAAACAAAGTAAGAAAATTAGCTTACATGGAGCTTGTAAGCTCTCCTTTGGCTTGAGGGATTGAGGGTTCTTCTCTTGTTTGAAGCAATAGTGGCCACCAATTCACTTTGGAGAGGATTAGGCCAAAAACAATTGAATTATTAAGAAAATTCAATGTAGATGGCTCAAGACAGGAGTAGAGTAACAATGCATAAACACCATTAAGCTTTTACAATGGGGGAGGCTCCTTTTTATAGGAAAAAGTGAGCCCCTAACCAAGCAAGCTGATTCTAGAATTTTCAAAATTAGTTTGGTCAATTTTTGACCATTTTTGGATCAGTTCAGCTTACTTTTTGGATCTAGATTTGAAACAGGAGAGAGGTGAGATGAAAATATCTCATTTTATTGATAAAAAATTGGGATAATGATGAGAAAAAAGGTGCCTACTTCATGAGAGGAGATCCCCACACTGAGGTGTCAAAATTTAGTTTTTTAATTCTTTTCTTTGGTCCTTAGTCCACTCTTCATCTTATGTGAGCATTTACTCATTTTTGGGGGGTTTTTCTTTTATTCTTCAATTTATCTCCTCCTTACATTTGGATTAATCTCATTGGCCTGTCAAACCTTTGTTTGGACCTTAATCCAAAATTTTTTGAAAACAGGGGCCCTTAGGCTAAGGTCTTTTGTGCACATTATAATTTATTTCTAATGCACCTTAGGAATTTCTTTTTAAACTTTTGTTTCAAGAGAATTTATTTTAATAAGAAGGGATATTTTTCCATCCAAATATATCTAAAAACTGAATTACCTCTCTCTAGAACATTTTCTCTCTCTAGGCCAAAACAGGTAGAAACAAGATCTTTTATTATTCTGAAAAGGGGATAGATTACAGGGGAAGAAACTCGACATCTTGAGGGACTGGGAAGAATCTTACATCCTCTCCCAGTAGAAAAACATGAGATGTCCTCATCTCGCAAACTGGGGGTAATCCCACATCAGTTCAGCTTCTTTCTCCCAGGTGGCATCTTCAAAAGGATAGAACTTACATTTGACTAATAATTCTCTCAGAATTTTGTTGTTGAGAACCTTCTCTCGAACATCAAGGATTTCTTCAGGTTGGAGTTCCATCTGCCCTTGGGTTGAAGAAGTTAAGAGTTCATCATTAGGCACATGATTCAGGCTCGGTACATACTTCTTAAGTAGGATGACATGAAATACATTATGTACTTTGAGATGAGGAGGCGGCAGAAGAAGTTCATAGACTAAGTCACCTACTTTCTTTGTAATCAGATATGGCCCACAGTATCTGGGGGATAACTTCTTGTACTTCCCAAGAGATAGAGAACTTCTTTTGGGGCGTACTCAAATGAAGACCATATTTGCTTCTTTAAATTTTTTGCCTGACCTCTTCTTATCTGCATACTACTTCTGTCTATCCTGGGCAGCTTTTATATCCTTGCGGATTGACTGCATCTGCTACTCTATGTCATCAAGCATCTATCTGAACATCTCGACCCTAATCAATGGGTCGGATCAAGTTAATGGTGTTAGGCAGTCTTGTCTGTACAGAGCTTTGAAAAGGCTCATCCCGATACTTTGGTGATAAGAAGCATTGTAGGTGAATTCGACTAGGTGCAGATAGCTTAGCCACTTCTTGGGTTCCCTGCCACAACATGACCAAAGTATATCTTTGATTACTTGGTTCACCCTTTCTGTTTGACCATCGTCTTGGGGTGGTAAGCTATGCTGAGATCCAAGAAAGTTCCTACTACTTTGAAGAATGCAGTCCAGAATCTTGACATGAATTTGGGATCTCAATCACTTACTATTCTCCTGGGCCATGCAATCTGAAGATTTCCTTAAGGAACACTCTGGCCACATCCACTACAGTGTAGGTTTCTTTTACTCGAATCAGATGGGCAACTTTGGTTAGTCTGTCAACTACCACGAAGATGGAGTTGTAACCTGATTGCACTGAAGGTAGTCCAGTATAATAAAATCTATACTGATATATTCCCACTTCATCTAGATGTCTAATGGATGTAACTTCCAAGCATTTTTACTCTCTCGGCTTTGACTTTCTGACATATCAGGCATTGACGTACATGATTAAGTACATCCTTTTTTAGTCCAGGCCAAAAGAAGCTTTTCTTTACAGACATGTAGGTCTTGATGAAACCTGGATGTCCTGCTATAAGGCTATCATGGGCTTCATTCAGAATTTGACCCTTAGTTCCCTCATCATTGTTGTTGGGAATGCATAGCCTGCTATTATAATACATAATTCCTTCATCCAGGTTGTACCCTTGAACTCAGTTCAACTCCTGAGGAGTTTTGCTTTCCTGCATAAGTAGGGTAGCAATAGGGCCAAAGAATCTATCCTGCATGATCTTCTCTCTTGCTTCATTAATCAATGGATTTGACACCATCGTGATTGCAAGCAAGGAGGCTTTTCTGCTATGAGGGCATCTACTACCACATTTTCTTTGCCTGGACGGTACTTGATTTCAAAATCAAATTCCCACAGGGTCTGCATCCACCTTCTTTGGCGCATGTTGAGATCCTTCTGAGTGAAGATCCACTTTAAGCTCTGATGATCTGTCATCAAAGTGAATCTTTGCCCCAGTAGGTAATGTCTCCACAACTTCAGAGCATAGACTATTGAAAGTAGCTCCAGGGCATGGACAACATAATTTCTCTCATGCATTCTCAGTTTTCGGGATTCATAGGCCACTGTATGAGTGCACCTCCCAGGTTCAAACCACTGGCATCAGTTACTACCTCAAAGGAGGGTAGAGAGAAATTTGGCAACTTCAGAAGGGGGTTGGTTACCAAGGCGGTCTTCAGCTTATCAAAAGTGCTCTGACACTTGGCAGACCATTGAAATGGGGTATGCTTCTTGAGAAGATTAGTCAGGGGGGAAGCTATGAGAGCATACATAGGTATAAAAATTCTATACCAACCAGTTAATCCCAAGAATCCCCTGACCTCTTTCACTGTCTGCTTGGACTTTTGCGGAATCTGGAGAAATTCCATCTTTGGATACCAGAAAGCCCAAGTATTCAACATGGTCGACAGAGAAAGTGCATTTGCTCTTTTTTGCAAAGAGTTGGTGCTTCCTTATAATCTCAAGAACTTTACAGACACGAGCTTCATTCAGCTGCATTCTTTGAGTAAATCAGAATATCATCAAAGAAAACAAGAACAAAATCATCCAAGAATTCTCTGAGAATGTCCTACATTAGGTGATTGAATGTAGCTGGGGCATTTGTCAATCCAAATGGCATAACAGTAAATTCATAGTGCTGTCCATAGCGAGTATTGATGGCTGTCTTCGGGATATCTTGATTATTATCCTGATCTAGTAATACACTAATTTGAGATCTATCTTTGTGAAGATCTGGGCTCCATTTAGCTTGTCCAAAAGCTCATCAATTCTGGGGATAGGATACTTATTCTTAATTGTTAGCTGATTGAGACCTCTGTAATCCACACAGAGTCTTAACGTTCCATCCTTCTTTTTCTGAAAGAGAATTGGCGCTCCCTAAGGTGAAACACTGGGTCTTAGAAACCCTTGTTCTAACAGCTGCCTAAGCTGTTCCTTGAGTTCAAAGGTTTCAGGGACTGACATTTTGTACATGCGGTGGCTGGCTAAGCTTCGGGGGTCTATTCTTTCTCATGATCTACTTCCCGAATCCAAGGCATCTCAGTTAGCTCTACTGGGAATAAATCATCATACTCAACCATTCTGGTTCTTTAGCCTTAAACTTTGTGTCTACTAGATTCATTTGGACAACATAAATGAGCTGATTCTTTCTAAGTCCTTTCAGTAACCTAGAAGCTTTTACTAATTATAGATCTGGGGATCCGAAAATTCCAGTTCCTTGAACTTTGTTCCCGTGAAGATCATGGAAGGAAATGGTTCCATTGTGACAGTGAATGTCGGCTTGATTTTTGTGGAGCCAATCCATTCCAAGGATTTTGTCGAAAAATCCCAAAGGTAAGACTCTGAACTGGCAGTCAGTTACATTCCCATCTAGATTAAACTTGTAAGGTCCCTATCCCCACCGCGCAACGAATTGAGGGCCACTAGCAGTGGAAGTAGCAATTCTTGCACGCGAGCCAGGGTCCCTCACTTGGGGCCTCACCCACGGATATCTGGAAAAGAGACTAATCCCACGGATATCTGGAAAAGAGACTAATCCATCGGTTCTTCCAAAACTGAACCCGAAAAACTTCCCATTTCTCGGAAAGCACGGGCAATTCCTCCACGATAATTTTTCTCTAACGTAGTCAAAAAGTCTTAACTGACTGACTGATCGAACCCGTAAGTCCCATAGATAGATCGAGGAAAGATTGCACTTGGATCATAGAGACCAATGCTTTTTTCCTCTTGAGAGGCACAACCGTTGATTCTTTTCCATAGAACAATTTTTGTCCGGGATTTACTTCATCTATCGTACCATAACAGAGTTGACTTCATCTATCAATTTAGGGATCCATCAGTCCAGCCTAACCCCATCCAGCCCCATGGGTTAGCAAACCGCCCAACCACTGTAGTGATGGGATCCAATTAGGAATTTGGTTAGGTTTTTTCCCTATACCAAGGAAAAGAGTTCCCAGGCCCCCTAGCCGGATATTCATGCAAACTTAAAACTAGTCACACCACTTACACACCCAATATGAAATTGCCTTTTTCACAGATTCTGCTGCCTTTAAAACAATCGTCTAATGAAATCATAGTCACTGATCATAATCCTCCAAAAATTTCCAGTTGAATTCTAATTTCTAATTATTCCTTCCTCAGTGTACCTATGGCATCATTGGCAACCAGAACGCTCACCACCTGTCCACACAGGGGTCTTTTTGATGGTTCCTAGCTCATAGTACTCGGCAATATTCACATATCAAAATAGAATCTTCATTGAAGATCAGCAAGATCAACCAACAGATCCATATAAAAGAACCATGGACTCATCCGTTGAGGAACAAGAAGGTCAATCAACCAAATCCATGCCCGAATTCAGAAAACAACTCTTACTCCTTGTTCCAATATCTTCCACAATGCACGTGTGGGTATCTTTGGTGACCCAGAGCTCGAGCACCATATGGTTGGCACCCTCTAGAATCCTTCGCAGGTCACCTAGCACTTCACTCATAGGCCGCTTCCTTGGTCTCTCATCCACCGTACCGGAAGCTCACCATTTTAATCAAACTGAGGCTGGTCAAGACCTCGGCCGACCTTGCTATGCGAGATGTCCTCCATTGACTCTCTGTCAGCTGTTGTAACTTTATCAGATTAGGTCTCCACGATCTCATTCACAAGACAGTCAAAATGCTTCCCCAGCATTCTTGACATAAAACAATCATTTTAAAAAACAGGTCATAAATACAGTTTCTATAGAGCGAACTCTCGTCTTTCCACATTGTTCCACATCATTCCTCATTTATTTCATCTGTAGTCCCTTTTCATCACATCATAATCATTCACATGACACCACATCAATTCTCATCCATCACAATTCACATGACACCACATCAATTCTCATCCATCACATTCAATTACATCACATCCATTTACACCCATCACATCTCATTCATTCATATCCATCACATTCGTTCATTCATACCACCACATAAATTTTTATAACCATCCCATCACATACATTCTATCCACATTATATCACATCACTTCTGTCCACACCATATCTCATTCATACACATCCATCCAATCATTCACCTATACGACTACCCATATCTATTCATACATTCATATCTATCACTTCACATCCACATATAGTCATGTCACATCACATCATTTTTCATCACATCACATTCCTTCACATCACATTCTTTTACATACGTTCACATCCATTCTTTCACATACATCCACTCACATCCCATATCATTTATTTACATCCTGATTCACATGACATCACATCTATTACCCTCACATCTCTTCACCCCAATTCACATCACATCCATCCATTCATGCACATCTATCTGATTCACATCACACATCTCATCGCATCTATTCACCTCACATCTATTCACCTCTATTCTCATTACATCTATCCATCCCTTCATTCACATCTATCTGATTCACATCACACATCTCATCACATCTATTTACCTCACATCTCATCACCTCTATTCACATCACATCTATTCATCCCTTCATTCATATCTATCTGATTCTCATCACACATCTCTTCACATCTATTTACCTCACATCTCATCACCTCTATTCACATCACATCTATTCATCCCTTCATTCACATCTATCTAATTCTCATCACACATCTATTCATCCCTTCATTCACATCTATCTGATTCTCATCACACATCTATCTGATTCTCGTCACACATCTCTTTACATCTATTTACCTCACATCTCATCACCTCTATTCAAATCACATCTATTCATCCCTTCATTCACATCTATCTGGTTCTCATCACACATCTATCTGATTCTCATCACACATCTCTTCACATCTATTTACCTCATATCTCTTTTTCTTCTTGAATTATCTTTCTCGAAAAGGGGGTGATATTTCAATTACTAATTTAGTGAATTTCATTCATTGAATATTCACTTAACTAATTTCTATATTAATCATGAATTCCGATGAGGAATAAATTAATCATTTATCTGAATATTTTGACTTCGATAGATTTCTTGAATTTTCTCTTTAAAAATCGAGTGAATATGAAACGATAGAATTTTCCCTCTCAGAGTATTTACTTATTCATTTATCAAATATTCATCGAAATTAAACATAGAAATAAAGAGAATCTAATTTTGATATAAAAATTCTTTATGCATCTATTTATGCATAAAATCAATTTGATAGGTTTAACACTTTTAAAATAAAAAATGCATCTTTCTATGCATAGAATTTAAATCTAATGAAAATAACACTTTTATAATAAAAATTTTCCAATATGCATCTTTCTATGCATAGAAATTGAATCTAATGAAAATAACACTTTTATAATAAAAAAAATATCCAATATGCATCTTTCTATGCGTAGAAATTGAATCTAATGAAAATAACACTTTTATGATTTAAAAAAATATCCAATATGCATCTTTCTATGCATAGAAATTGAATCTAATGAAAATAACACTTTTATAATAAAAAAATACCCGAAATTGAATCTAATAAAAATAACACTTTTATAATTAAAAAAATATCCAATATGTATCTTTCTAGCATAGAAATTGAATCTAATGAAAATAACACTTTTATAATAAAAGAAAATCCTTTTATATTTCTATTTATGCATAAAATAGGAATAACACTTTTAAAATAAAAAGAATTTCCTTTAGAATGCAGAAACAGTGGGGATTATTCTTTTTGAATAGCATAAATATAAAACTTATTTCCTCAAAATTTAAGAAAATTTTGCCATAACCTCCTTTGTATGGCTGACCATTTCTCAATTTTTACATTCTAAATTTACTTTAAAATTTATCCCAAGATGAAATAAAGCACTCTAATCTAATCAATTTTTCATTTCTAAAGAGTAATCAATAGGAAAAGTTTAACTCAATTTATTTGTTACTCATTTTAGGATAAAGAAAGGCTGAAATTCTTAATGAAGAGAAGGGGGAAGCCTTTTCATCAAGGCTTATAATCCATAATCACATTGAAAAGCAAAGAATTCAAAAAACCATAGATTAGAATTTAAAAAAAGTAGAATTAATAACTTACATGGAGTTTTATGAGCTTTCCTTTGGCTTGAGGGATTGAGGGTTCTACTCTTGTTTGGATCAAGAGTGGCCACCAATTCTTTGTAGAGGAATTAGTCAAAAAAAAAACAAGTGAATTCAATGTTTTTGGCTCTGGGAGGAGTAGAGTAACAGTGCATAAACACTATTAAGCTTTTACAAAGAGGGAGGCTTTTATTTATAGGAAAAAGTGAGCCTCAAACCAAGGAAACTGATTTTAGAATTTTCCAGATCAATTTGGTCAATGTTTGACTATTTTTTGGTCAGTTCAGCAGTTCAGCTTACTTTTTGAACAAGACTTGAATTAGGAGAAAAGAGAGATGAACTGTCTCATTTTATTGATTTAAAGTGGAAAGCAACATGAGAAGAAGGAAGGAGCTGGAACCTGGAATCTTGATCCTTGTTTCCCTGCCCCGAAAACCTTGATCCAAAAGGTGTTGGGCAATCCATACTGTGATGTCCAAATCCTTGACAGTTATAGCATTTCACTCCCTTGTTCAAGAGTGGAACTTCTGAAGTTGAATTCGAGGGGATTGAGTTTCGGAAAAATGACATTTCTTCCATTCTGGAACTTCCCATGTCCTGGGCTTGACCCTGATATTTTTTAGGCGGCAGAAGGTTGGAATCACCTTCTGGAATCAAAAACCTTTTGAAAAGTGATGGTGCTGGCTGCGACGAGACTTTGACATCAAAGGCCTTGGTGAAATCCTTCGCCATCTGCACTGCTTCAGCCATGGAAACAGGCTTGGCATTCTTCACCAGGATATTCAAAAGTTCATTCAGTCCTTGAATGAACTTGGCCATCAACTGTTCTTCATCGAGCGGTGGTGAGAATTCGAGGAGGAGAGCGAACCCTCGGTGATATAATTCAATAGTTATGCTGCCCTGGGTTAACTCTAAGAATTCGTTCATCTTTGCTTCCAAAAAGCCGCGAGGATAGAACCTCGTCGTTAGGTAATTTTTGAGATCATTCCATGTCTGGGTATTCCGATCTACATGATTTGTCTCGCACTAGTTTCTCCATGCCACTCTGGCTGTTTCTTCTATCTTCAGTCTTGCAAGAGCCATTTTGCTCTTCTCATTGTACCCGCCAACGGTGACATCTAAGTACTCTTCCATTGCTTCGATCCACTTTTCCTTAGCCTCACCCTAGTTTTTTCCTTCACCCTTGAAAGGTCCAGGCTCTGCAATCTATGAAGAGTTTTACGAACATCCAAATCGAGCTCTTCCTCATCGAGTTAGGGATTATCATTTCTACCACGAGACGACCTTGATCCATGCTCCTATCAATACGAAAATTCTTGTTAAGTCCCTTTATTTATGATTCAAATCCGATTTTAGCTTCAACTGATTCTGGGGTTCTTCAGATTGGTCAGTTCCTCACAAGAATCATGGGATAAAGATATTCATATAGAACTCATTATCAGATAACAATTCATTCAGAACATCTCATTCATATCTTTAACACAATAATGGTCCATTAGACCAAAATTTCCATCTGAACAGTCCTCTAGGGGGATTTCAATTATACAGATTTTTAATTTGTCATCCCTTAACTTGATCCACTGGGTCAAGTGTTAACAGTAGCAATTTGTCAGCACAATCCACTAATCTCATAGTGATTTGCTGAAGTCATTATCGCCATTCCAGTTATGAACATCATCACAAGGACTCATCCCATTCATTATCTTTGTGGTTTTGTTCATCTTATTACAGTTCAACCAAAATTTAGGAATCATCATTTTTCAATCAGAAACCAAATCAACTCATCAGTTCTCAACCAGAATTTTAAAATCATATCAACCACATTCGAATTCATCATCTGGATAACATTTTTGCTTATAATTTTAAGATCTTAGATTTACTCGTATATATTGCAGCGAGTAAAGAGCTACAGTTATACCCTCGGTATATACGGGTAGTCACGGTCCTTGGAATTATAAGGTAAACACCATCATGTCTAGGCCTCGAGCAAGTCAAGGATTCCATATAATTGCGGTACTTTCATCTAAAGACCCAATTACCAATTTATGAATTTCAGTCTGGATAACAATTTATATGAATTTATCACACAATTTCAACTTTTTACTGCTACATCAATTTTTGACATTTCTGGCTTCTTAGTTGATCCACTTTAGCCAAATTTTCTCTAATACAAGCTATAAGGTTCCTGTCCCCACTGCGCAATGAATTCAAGGGGGCCACTAGCAGTGGAAGTAGCACTTCTTATGTGGAGGGCTAGGGTCCCTCACTCGGGGCCTCACCCCCACGGATATCTGGACAAGAGACTAATCCATCGGTTCTTCCAAAACTAAACCCGAAAAACTTCCCATTGCCCGAAAAGCATGAGCGACTCCTCCAGGATAATTTTTCTCTAAAGTCAAAAAGTCTTAACTAACTGAATTGATCTTCTAAACCCGTAAGTCCCATAGTCAGATCAGGAAAAGATTACACTTGGATCATAGAGACCAACGCTTTTTTCCTCATTGAGAGGCACAACCGTTGATTCTTTTCCATAGAATAATTTTTGTCTAGGATTTACTTCATCTATCGTACCATAACAGAGTTGAGCCTCAATTTAGGGATCCATCAGTCCCAGCCTAACCCCATCCAATCCCATGGATTAGCCAACCACCCAACCACTGTAGTGATGGGATCCAATTAGGAATTAGGTTAGGCTTTGTCCCCAGGTACCAGGAAAAAGAGTTCCCAGCCCCCCTAGCCGGATATTCATGCAAACTTAGAACTAGTCACACCAGTTATGGAATTGCCTTTTTCACAGATTCAGCTACCTTAAAAATAATCGCTTAATGAAATCATAGTCACTAATCATAATCCAATATGCATCTTTCTATGCATATAAATTGAATCTAATGAAAATAACACTTTTATAATAAAAAAATATCCAATATGCATCTTTCTATGCATAGAAATTGAATCTAATGAAAATATCACTTTTATAATAAAAAAATATCCAATATGTATCTTTCTATGCATAAAAATTGAATCTAATGAAAATAACACTTTTATTATAAAAAAATATCCAATATGTATCTTTCTATGCATAAAAATTGAATCTAATGAAAATAACAATTTTATAATAAAAGAATTTATACATCTAATTATGCATAAAATAGGAATAACACTTTTAAAATAAAAAGAATTTCCTTTAGAATGCACAAACGGTGGGGATTATTCTTTTTGAATACCATAAAGATAAAACTTATTTCCTCAAAATTTAAGAAAATTTTGCCATAATCTCCTTTGTATGGCTGACCATTTCTCAATTTTTACATTCTAAATTTACTTTAAAATTTATCCCAAGATGAAATAAAGCACTCTAATCTAATCAATTTTTCACCTTCTAAAGAGTAATCAATAGGAAAAGTTTAACTCAATTTATTTGCTACTCATTTTAGGATAAAGAAAGGCTGAAATAATGAAGAGAAGGGGGAAGCCTTTTCATCAAGGCTTATAATCCATAAGCACATTAAAAAGCAAAGAATTCAGAAAACCATAGATTAGAAATTAAAAAAAAGTAGAATTAATAACTTACATGGAGTTTTATGAGCTTTCCTTTGGCTTGAGGGATTGATGGTTCTACTCTTGTTTGGATCAAGAGTGGCCACCAATTATTTGTAGAGGAATTAGTCAAAAACAAGTGAAATGTCAAGTGAATTCAATGTTTTTGGCTCTGGGGAGGAGTAGAGTAACAGTGCATAAACACTATTAAGCTTTTACAAAGGGGGAGGCTTTTATTTATAGGAAAAAGTGAGCCTCAAACCAAGCAAACTGATTCTAGAATTTTCCAAATCAGTCTAGGATGTGGAATGGATGTGATAAGATGTAAATGGGATGTGATCAGATGTAAATGGGATGCGATAGAATGTGAAAAGATGTAAATGGGATGTGAAAAGATGTAAATGGGATGTGAAAAGATGTAAATGAGATGTGATAAGATGTAAATGAGATGTGATCAGATGTGATAAGATGTAAATGGGATGTGATAGGATGTGAATAAATGTAAATGGGATGCGATAAGATGTAAATGGGATGTGATAGGATGTGAATAGATCTGATAAGATGTAAATGGGATGCGACAGGATGTGATAAGATGTGAATGGGATGTGATAGGATGTGGTGTGATGAAAATAAATCTGGATGAGATGTCAAGTAAATTGATGTGGATGTGAAAGATAAGATGAGAATGAGATGAAAGGATATGTGAAAGGGTGAGATGGGAAGTAAATGGATGTGGATGTGAAAGGGTGAGATGGGAAGTAAATGGATGTGGATGTGTATGTGAAAGAATGTGATGTAAATGTATGTGGAAGTGGATGTGAAAGGATGTGATGTGATGTAAATGATGTGGATGTGTATGTGAAGGAATGTGATGTAAATGAATGTGGATGTGGATGTGATGTGAATGTGAATGTGAATGTGATGTGGATGTGGATGAGATGTGATGTGACGTAAAGAGATATGGATGTGAATGTGATGTGGATGTGGATGAGATGTGATGTGATGCAAAGAAATGTGGATGAAATGTGATGTGATGTGAATATATGTGGATGTGAAGTGATAGATGTGGGTAATTGTACATGTGAATGATTGGATGGATGTGGATGAATGAGATGAGATGTATATGAATAAGATATGATGTAGATGTGATGTAATGTAATGTGGATAGAATGTATGTGATGGGATGGTGATGAGAATGAATGTGATGGATATGAATGAATGTGATGTGATGGATGTAAATGAATGTGATGGATGTAAATGGATGTGATATAAATGAATGTGATGGACGTGAATGAATGATATAGAATGTGAATGGATGAGATGTAATGTGATGAGAATTGGGATGTGAATGAATGAGATGTGATGTCATGTGAATCGGGATGTGAATGAATGATATGGGATGTGAATGGATGAGATGTGATGTGATGTGAATCGGGATGTGGATGAATGAGATGTGATGTGAAATGGATGTGATGTAAATTGGGATAGATGTGAATGGATGATATGTGATGTGAATGAATGAATGTGATGTGATGTGATGTGATGTGATGTGAAACGGGATAGATGTGATGTGAATGGATGTGATGTGAATCGATGCGATGTGATGGGATGTGAATTGGGATAGATGTGAATGAATGAGATGTGAGGTGAAATGCATGTGATGTGATGTGGATCAGGGTAGATATGAATGGATGAGATGTGAATGAATGTGATGTGATGAGATGAGATGTGGATATGGGTAGATGCGAGTGGATGAGATGTGATGAGGAAAGATGTGATGAGATGGAAAATGATGTGATTGGATGAGAATGGGAATACATATGAATTGGATGTGGATTGAGTAAAGTAAATTGATTTAGAAGAATGTGGATTGATGTGGACAGGTGTGAAAAGATGTGAGTTTGTTAGAAACTGTATTTATGACCTGTTTTTAAATGACTGTTTTATGTCAAGAATGCTGGAGAAGCATTTTGACCGTCTTGTGAATGAGGTCGTGGAGACCTAACTGATAAAGTTACAACAGCTGACGGAGAGTCAACCAAGGACGTCTCACGTAGCAAGGTTAGTGACCTACCTCAGTTCGATTTAAATGGTGAGCTTCCGGTACGGTGGATGAGGGACCAAGGAAGCGGCCTATGAGTGAAGCGCTAGGTGACTTGCGAAGGATCCTGGAGGGTGCTAACCATACGGTGCTTGGGCTCTGGGTCGGCGAAGATACCCATGCGTGCATCGAGAAAGATATTGGAACCAGGAGTAAGAGTTGTTTTCTAAATTCGGGCATGGATCTGGTTGATTGACCTTACTGGTCCTCAACGGATGAGTCCATGGCTCTTTTATATGGATTTGTTGGTTGGTCTTGCTGATCTTCAATGGAGATTCCATCTGGATTTTTATAAATGAATATATCGCCAAGTATTATGAGCTAGGAACTATCCAAAAGGCCCCTGTGAGTGGACAGGTGGTGAGCGTTCTGGTTGCCAATGATGCCATAGGTACATCGAAGAAGGAATGATTGGAAAAAAGAATTCAACTGGATATTTTGGAGGATTATGATTAGTGATACTATGGTTTCAGTAAAATATTATTTTAAAGTCAGTTGAGTCTGTGAAACAAGAAATTTCATGTTGGGTGTGTAAGTGGTGTGACTATCTTGAAGTTTGCATGAAGCACCGGCTAGGGGACCTGGGAACTCTTTTCCCTGGTACTCGGGACAAAACCTAACCAAATTCCTAATTGGATCCCATCACTATAGTGGTTGGGTGGTTAGCTAACCCTGGGTTAGGCTAGACTGATGGATCCCCAAAATAAGACTCAATTCTGTTATGGTATGATAGATGAAGTAAATCTCGGACTGTCCTTGTTCTAGCCTCTCGATGAGAAAAAAAACGTTGGTCTCTATGATCCAAGTGCAAGTTTCTTCCTTGATCTGACCGAGTGTCTTTTTGGGTCGGATCAGTTTGGTCAATGATGACCTTGACTACATTAGAGTAAAAATATCCTGGAGGAATCACCCATGCTTTTCGAGCAAGGGAAGTTTTTCCAGGTTCGGTTTTGGAAGAACCGAGGGATTAGTTTCTTATCCGGATATGAGTGGGCAAGCCCCCAAGTGAGGGACCCTTCCCCACACAAGAAGTGCTACTTCCATTACTAGCACCCCCGAATTTGTTGCGCGGAGGGGGTGGGGATCTTCCACTTGGTATCAGAGTGAATTGGCTAGAGTGGAACGATCGAGAAGCCCGAAATGTCAAATTTTTTTTGAAGTACCAGTAAAAGATTGTAATTGTGTGATGAAATTCATACAAATTGATATTCACAATGAAGATTTGTAAATAGGTAATTGGGTCTTCAGATGGAAGTACCGCAATTGTATGGAATCCCTGAGTTGCTTGAGGCCTAAACATGATGGTATTTACCTTATAATTTGAAGGACCGTGACTACCCATATATACAGAGGGTATAACTGTAGCTCTTTACTGGCTGTATATAGGAGTAAATCTAAGACCTTGAAATTACAAGCAATAATGCTATCCAGATGATGAATTCAAATGTTGGTTGAAATTATTTTAAAATTATGGTTGAGAATTGATGAGTTGATTTGGATTCTAATTGAAAAATGATGATTCTTGAATTTTGGTTGAAAAGCGATAAGTTGAACAAAGCCACAATGAGGATGAATGGGACGAATCCCAGTGATGATGATAATAACTAGAATGATGATTATGACTTTAGCAAATCCCTATGAGATTAGTGGATTATGCTAACAGATTGATACTCTTAACACTTGACCCAGTGGATCAAGTTAAGGGATGATAAATTGAGAACCTACATGACTGAAATTCCCGTGGGTGGAGGAATGTTCACATAAAATTCCCAATCTGATAGACCAATATTGTGTTAAGGATATAAATGATATGATCTGAATGAATTGTTATATGATAATGAGTTCTATATAAGGGATATTTATCCCAGGATTCTATTCGGTTGACCAAACTATAAGGAACCCCATAATCAGTTGGATCTTAAGAGAAAGAGTTGTCCTCCAGCTGCGAGATGAGGGCATCTCGCATTTTTTAAGTGGGGTAGGATGTAAGATTCCTCCCTCTAGCTTTTGAGGTGTACAGGTATAAGAACCTCCCCTTGTGATCTTATAAGTATTCCCCTCTCTGAAATAAAAGAAAGATCCTGTTTTGGCGTGGAGAGAGAAAATGTCTAGAGGAAGGTAATCCAAAATTAAGATATTTTTGGATATAAAAATCCTCCTAGTGTCTAAAATGGTCTCTCCTAAAACACAAATTCAAAAAGATCCTGTTTTGGCCTGGAGAGAGAAAATGTCTAGAGGGAGGTAATCCAAAATTAAGATATTTTTGGATATAAAAATCCTCCTAGTGTCTAAAATGGTCTCTCCTAAAACACAAATTCAAAAAGAACTTTCCAATGTGCAATTGGAATTAATTGAAAATAGGTATAAAGGACCTTAGCCTAAGGGTCTAGATTTTTTTAAAAAATAGAATATGATCCAATTAAGGTTCCTATGGGCCAATAGGATCAATCCAAGTGTGGGGAGGAGATAAATCCAATTTATAAAAGAACAATACCCAAAAATGAGTAAATGCCCACATAAGATGAAGAGTTTACTGAGTACAAGGTTTATTAGTAAAAAACTATGAGATATTACTAAAAAAATGAGATATTTTGGATATAATGATACATTTTTGACACCTTGGTAAGGAGAAGGGGGCACATCAAGGAAGCACCTATTTCACACATGTGGTGGAGTTTTTAACTCAAAAATATTGTGATATTTTTATCTCTCCTCTCTCCTAGATCAAACCAAATCAAAAAAGAGCCAACAAATCTTGTCCCAATTCAGCCAAACTGAACCTGGAAAATTCTAGAACCTAGTTGGACTTGGTTAGAGGCCTCCCTCACCTATAAATAGATCCTTAGTCCTTTGTAAAAAAATCTCTCCTCTCTCCTAGATCAAACCAAATCAAAAGAGAGCCAACAAATCTTGTCCCAATTCAGCCAAACTGAACCTGGAAAATTCTAGAACCTAGTTGGACTTGGTTAGAGGCCTCCCTCACCTAGATCCTTAGTCCTTTGTAAAAAAATCTGTGAACTATACCATGCCAGTATTATACTAAAATAATGATATTTTCTATTATCCTCTAAAAATCCTCTACAATTTGGAGAGATTGGAAGTTCTCTCTCTCTTCAACCTTCTTTGCAGCCTTCCTTAATATACTAACCAATTGATTGATTTAGGGCCTCTCCAATGACTAAAGAATCAAGCAAAACAACAGGTAAAGTGTGATTTTATGGTCTTTTTCTTACTCTTCTAAATGTTTTTCACTTCTAAATCCCTCTCAAGCTTGAGAAGTATTCAATTGAACGGTTCTTAAATGCAAATAAAGCTCTCTAATGAATTTTAGTGATAAATCACATAAATTTTATATTTATGCTTAAATTAGAATGCTTTTATGTTTATCTCTCTCCCCCCCAAAGAATGGTCATTCCTATGACCAATTCTCTATTCAATTAGTGCTTCTCATGGAGAAATTCTTTATTCACAAATCAAACTCTAGGTTTGTAAAGCTAGAGGTTTAAGAAAATGGTTTTTATACTTATATGCTTGAAAAATATGGTAATATTATAAGATAAATCCATAAATTGGATTTAAGGCTAAAAGATAGTTATACTATCATAATTACTTTACTATGTCTTAATCTTTTCATAAAAATTAAAAATTTCTAGTAAAAGCAGCGTAGCTAATACAAAATTTTTAAGAAAATTGATACATAATTCATTCTTATGCATAACGTGAAAAGAGGACTTCCTACCATATTCTAGGATTGAATATCCTAGGCTAAAATAATGGTTTTTGTCACATTCAACGGAAAACTAATTTTTAAGTTTGTGTAATTAAATAATTAAGAAAAGAGAAAATTATAGTAGCTATATTTAAATGATAAAAGAGGAATTCCTATGACATTTGGAATTCAATCATTTAGATGGGAAAAGAGAAATTCCTAGCATATTGGAATTAATGGATATCTTATTTCAATTCAAAGATGAATTTAAGGTAAATTTATTTTATGCAAAAGAATTATTTAAATGATAAAAGAGGAATTCCTACGACATTGGAATTCAATCATTTAAATGGGAAAAGAGAAATTCCTAGCATATTGAATTAATGGATATTTTATTTTATGAGAAATATTTGATGATAAAAGAGGAATTCCCATGACATTGGAATGCAAATAATTAAATGCAAAAAGAGGAATTCCCATGGTATTTGAGGTCGAAGAAATTATATGGGAAGAAGATGAATTTTTAGTATAATTCAATTTATGATTATTCAGTAAAAGTGAAAATATGGGTAGAATTGATTTTTGTAAATCCCATGAATTCTTTTATTCAAAAAAGGAATATCGAATATAATTCATTTGAGGAATTGAGAAAGAATATGGAAATAGTCGTCGAGAAAAAGAACCTTTATCTAGGCCAAGCAATTGGTAGAAATTTAGAAAAAGTCCCTGTAGTATCGGTATCGAAGTAGTAAAAACTACTAAATGGGAATAGGATGTGGAACGGATGTGATAAGATGTAAATGAGATGTGATAAGATATAAGTGAGATGCGAATGGATGTGATAAGATGTAAATGGGATGTGAAAAGATGTAAATGAGATGTGATAAGATGTGATGAGATGTAAATGGGATGTGATAGGATGTGAATGGATGTAAATGGGGTGCGATAAGATGTAAATGGGGTGTGATAGGATGTGAATAGATGTAAATGGGATGCGACAGGATGTGAATGGATGTTATAAGATGTGAATGGGATGATGTGAATGGGATGTGATAGGATGTGGTATGATGAAAATGAATGTGCAGGACATGTGAAGTAAATGGATGTGGATGTGAATGATGAGATGAGAGGATATGTGAAAGAGTGAGATGGGAAGTAAATGGATGTGGATGTGTATGTGAAAGAATGTGATGTAAATGAATGTGGAAGTGGATGTGAAAGGATATGATGTGATGTAAATGAATGTGGATGTGTATGGGAAGGAATGTGATGTAAATGAATGTGGATGTGGATGTGAAAGGATGTGATGTGATGTGATGTGAATGTGATGTGGATGTGGATGAGATGTGATGTGACGTAAAGGAATGTGGATGTGAATGTGATGTGGATGTGGATGAGATGTGATGTAAAGAAATGTGGATGAAATGTGATGTGATGTGACTATATGTGGATGTGAAAGTAATAGATGTGAATGTATGAATAGATGTGGGTAATCGTACATGTGAATTATTGGATGGATGTGGATGAATGAGATGAGATGTGTATGAATGAGATATGATGTGGATGTGATGTAATGTGGATAGAATGTATGTGATGGGATGGTGATGAGATGTGTATGAATGAGATATGATGTGGATGTGATGTAATATGGATAGAATGTATGTGATGGGATGGTGATGAGAATGAATGTGATGTAATGTGGATAGAATGTATGTGATGGGATGGTGATGAGAATGAATGTGATGGATATGAATGAATGTGATGTGATGGATGTGATGTAAATGAATGTGATGGACATGAATGAATGATCTGGGATGTGAATGGATGAGATGTAATGTGATGTGAATCGAGATGTGAATGAATGAGATGTGACATCATGTGAATCACGATGTGAATGAATGATATGGGATGTGAATGGATGAGATGTGATGTGATGTGAATCGGGATGTGGATAAATGAATTGTGATGTGAAATGGATGTGATGAGATGCGATGTAAATTGGGATAGATGTGAATGGATGATATGTGATGTGAATTAATGTGATGTGATGTGATGTGAAACGGGATAGATGTGATGTGAATGGATGAGATGTGAATCGAGATAGATGTGAGTGAATGAGATGTGAGGTGAAATGCATGTGATGTGATGTGGATCGGGGTAGATATGAATGGATGAGATGTGAATGAATGTGATGTGATGAGATGTGGATATGGGTAGATGCGAGTGGATGAGATGTGATGAGGATAAATGAGGAAAGATGTGATGAGGATAAATGAGGAAAGATGTGATGAGATGGAAAATGATGTGATTGGATGAGAATGGGAATACATATGAATTGGATGTGGATTGAGTATAGTAAATTGATTTAGAAGAATGTGGATTGATGTGGACCGGTGTGAAAAGATGTGAGTTCGTTAGAAACTGTATTTATGACCTGTTTTTTAATGACTGTTTTATGTCAAGAATGCTAGGGAAGCATTTTGACCGTCTTGTGAATGAGATCTTGGAGACCTAACTGATAAAGGTGCAACAGCTGATAGAGAGTCAATGGAGGACGTCTCACGTAACAAGGTCGGTGACCAGCCTCGGTTCGATTTAAATGGTGAGCTTTTGGTACGGTGGATGAGGGACCAAGGAAGTGGCCTATGAGTGAAGCACTAGGTGACCTGCAAAGGATCCTAAAGGGTGCTGACCATACGGTGCTTGGGCTCTGGGTCACCGAGGATACCCACGCATGCATCAAGGAAGATATTGGAACCGAGTAAGAGTTGTTTTATGAATTCGGGCATGGATCTGGTTGATTGACCTTGCTGGTCCTCAACGGATGAGTCCATGGCTCTTTTATATGGATCTATTGGTTGATCTTGCTGATCTTCAACGGAGATTCCATCTGGATTTTTATAAATGAATATATTGCCAGGTACTATGAGCTAGGAACCCCTGAGTGGAGAGGTGGTGAGCGTTCTGGTTGCCAATGATGCCATAGGTACACCGAAGAAGGAATGGTTGGAAATAAGAATTCAACCGGATATTTTGGAGGATTATGATTAGTGATACTATGGTTTCAGTAAAAGATTGTTTTAAAGTCATCTGAATCTGTGAAACAGGAAATTTCATGTTGGGTGTGCAAGTGGTGTGACTATCTTGAAGTTTGCATGAAGCGCCGGCTAGGGGGCCTGGGAATTCTTTTCCTTGGTACTCCGGACAAAACCTAACCAAATTCCTAATTGGATCCCATCACTACAGTGGTTGGGGCGGTTGGCTAACCCATGGGACTGGATGGGGTTAGGGTGGACTAATGGATCCCTAAAATGAGTCTCAATTCTGTTATTGTACGATAGATGAAGTAAATCCCGGACTGTCCTTGTTCTATGAAAAAGAATCAACGGTTGTGCCTCTCAACGAGAAAAAAAAGCATTGGTCTCTATGATCCAAGTGCAAGTTTCTTCCTTGATCTGACCGAGTGTCTTGTTGGGTCAGATCAGTTTGGTCAGTGATGACCTTGACTACGTTAGAGTAAAAATATCCTGGAGGAATCTCTCGTGCTTTCCGAGCAAGGGAAGTTTTTCTGGGTTCGGTTTTGGAAGAACCGAGGGATTAGTCTCTTGTCCGGATATGCATGGGCGAGTCCCCGAGTGAGGGACCCTTCCCCGCACAAGAAGTGCTACTTACGTTGCTAGCAACCTGGAATTCATTGCGTGGAGGGGGTGGGGATCTTTCAGTTAGTATCAAACTGAATTGGCTAAAGTGGAACAATCGAGAAGCCAGAAATGTCAAAAATTTATGAAGTACCAGTAAAAGATTGTAATTGTGTGAGGAAATTCCTACAAATTGATACAATGAAGATTCGTAAATAGGTAATTGGGTCTTCAGATGGAAGTACCGCAATTGTATGGAATCCCTGACTTGCTTGAGGCCTAGACATGATGGTATTTACCTCATAATTTAAAGGACCGTGACTACTCGTATATATCAAGGGTATAACTACAGCTCTTTACTGGCAGTATATACGAGTAAATCTAAGACCTTGAAATTATAAGCAATAATGCTATCTAGATGATGAATTCGAATGCTAGTTGAAATGATTTTAAAATTATGGTTGAGAATTAATGAGTTGAGAATTGATGAGTTGATTCGGATTCTGATTGAAAAATGATGATTCTTGAATTTTGGTTGAAAAGCGATAAGTTGAACAAAGACACAATGAGGAGTTGGAATGCAAATAATTAAATGCAAAAAGAGGAATTCCCATGGTATTTGAGATCCAAGAAGTTATATGGGATGTAGAGGAATTTTTAGTATAATTCAATTTATGATTATTCAAAAGTGGAAATATGGGTAGAATTGATTTTTGTAAATCCCATGAATTCTTTTATTCAAAAGAGGAATATCGAATATAATTCATTTGAGGAATTGAGAAAGAATATGGAAATAGTCGTCGAGAAAAAGAACCTTTATGTAGGCCAAGCAATTGACAGAAATTTAGAAAAAGTCCCTTTATCGGTGTCGAAGTAGTAAAAACTACTAAATGGGAATAGAATGTGGAACGGATGTGATAGATGTAAATGGGATGTGATAAGATGTAAGTGGGATGCGAATGGATGTGATAAGATGTAAATGAGATGTGAAAAGATGTAAATGAGATGTGATAAGATGTAAATGAGATGTGATAGGGAGAAGATATTGGAACAAGGAGTAAGAGTTGTTTTCTGAATTTGGGCATGGATCTGGTTGATTGACCTTGCTGGTCCTCAACGGATGAGTCCATGGCTCTTTTATATGGATCTGTTGGTTGATCTTGCTGATCTTCAACGGAGATTCCATCTGGATTTTTATAAATGAATATATTGCTGGGTACTATGAGCTAGGAACTATCGAAAAGGCCTCTGAGTGGACAGGTGGTGAGCGTTCTGGTTGCCAATGATGCCATAGGTACACCGAAGAAGGAATGATTGGAAATAAGAATTCAATCGGATATTTTGGAGGATTATGATAAGTGATACTATGGTTTCAGTAAAAGATTGTTTTAAAGTCAGCTGAATCTGTGAAACAGGCAATTTCATGTTGGGTGTGTAAGTGGTGTGACTATCTTGAAGTTTGCATGAAGCGTCGGCTAGGGGGCCTGGGAACTCTTTTCCCTGGCACTCGGGACAAAACCTAACCAAATTTCTAATTGGATCCCATCACTACAGTGGTTGGGCGGTTGGCTAACCCATGGGACTGGATGGGGTTAGGCTAGACTGATGGATCCCTAAAATGAGACTCAATTCTGTTATGGTACGATAGATGAAGTAAATCCCCGATAGTCCTTGTTCTATGGAAAAGAATCAACGGGTGTGCCTCTCGACGATGAGAAAAAAAGGGTTGGTCTCTATGATCCAAGTGCAAGTTTCTTCCTTGATCTGACCGAGTGTCTTGTTGTGTCGGATCAGTTTGGTCAGTGATGACCTTGACTACGTTAGAGTAAAAATATCTTGGAGGAATCGCCCGTGCTTTCCGGGCAAGGGAAGTTTTTCTGGGTTTGGTTTTAGAAGAACCGAGGGATTAGTCTCTTGTCCGGATAATGGGCGAGCCCCCAAGTGAGGGACCCTCCCCCACCCAAGAAGTGCTACTTTCGTTGCTAGCACCCCCGAATTCATTGCGCGGAGGGGGTGGGGATCTTTCAGCTAGTATCAGAGTGAATTGGCTAAAGTTGAACAACCGAGAAGCTAAAAATGTCAAAAATTTATGAAGTACCAGTAAAATATTGTAATAGGTAATTGGGTCTTTAGATGGAAGTACCGCAATTGTATGGAATCCCTGACTTGCTTGAGTCCTAGACATGATGGTATTTACCTTGTCATTCGAAGGACCGTGACTACCCGTATATACCGAGGGTATAACTGTAGCTCTTTATTGGTAGTATATAAGAGTAAATCTAAGACCTTGAAATTATAAGCAATAATGCTATCCAGATGATGAATTCGAATGCTGGTTGAAATGATTTTAAAATTATGGTTCAAAATTGATGAGTTGATTTGGATTCTGATTGAAAAATGATGATTCTTGAATTTTGGTTGAAAAGCGATAAGTTGAACAAAGCCACAATGAGGATGAATGGGACGAATCCCAGTGATGATGATAATAACTAGAATGATGATTATGACTTTAGCGAATCCCTATGAGATTAGTGGATTGTGCTAATAACAGATTGATACTCTTAACACTTGACCCAGTGGATCAAGTTAAGGGATGATAAATTGAGAACCTGCATGACTGAAATTCCCATGGAGGAATGTTCAGATAAAATTCCCAGTCTGATGGACCATTATTGTGTTAAGGATATAAATGATATGATCTCAATGAATTGTTATATGATAAGGAGTTCTATATAAGGGATCTTTATCCCAAGATTCTGTTGGGTTGACTAGACTATAAGGAACCCCAGAAGCAGTTGGATCTTAAGAGAAAGAGTTATCCTCCAGTTGCGAGATGAGGATATCTCGCATTTTTTAAGTGGGGTAGGATGTAATAGCCGGATATTCATGCAAACTTAAAACTAGTCACACCACTTACACACCCAATATGAACTTGCCTTTTTCACAGAATCAACATCTTCTAAAAATAATCTTTTAATGAAACCATCGTGTCACTAATCACAATCCTCAAAATCTCCGGTTGAATCCTTATTTCCAATCATTCCTTCATCGGTGTACCTATGGCATCATTGGCAAAACCAGAATGCTCACCACCTGTCCACTCAGGGGCCTTTTCGATAGTTCCTAGCTTATAGTAGTAACTGGTAATATATTCACATATCAAAAATGGAATCTCCGTTGAAGATCAGAAAGATCAACCAACGGATCCATATAAAAGAGCCATGGACTCATCCGTTGAGGACCAGCAAGAATCAACCAGATCCATGTCCGAATTCAGAAAACAACTTTTACTCCTTGTTCCAATATCTTCCCCAATGTACGTGTGGGTATCTTCGATGACCCAAAACCCGCGACCCACGGCCCGAGCACCGTATGGTCAGCACCCTCTAGGATCCTTCGCAGGTCACCTAGCGCTTCACTCATAGGCCACTTCCTTGGTCCCTCATCCATTGTAACAGAAGCTCACCATTTAAATCAAATTGAGGCTAGTCAAGACCTCGACCGTCTTTGCTACGCTCTGTTGACTCTCCATTAGCAGTTGTAACTTTAACAGATAGGTCTCCACAACCTCATTCACAAGACGGTCAAAATGCTTCCCCAGCATTCTTGACATAAAACAGTCATTTAAAAACAGATTTCACATGCAAATACAGTTCCAACAATGTTTCCAATTTTTTCTCATCACTCCACATCCTTTCACATTAGTCCCCATCTTTTCTCATCTTCCCACATTTTTTTTCCTTCATCGATCCTTATCACATCATATCATTCCCACATCAAATCACATCCAATCGCAACATCCACACATCAATCCACATCATCCATACATCCATCCACATCATCCATACATCCATCCACATCAATCCACATTATCCACACAACCATCCACATCTTCCATACATCCATCCACATCAGTCCACACGTCAATCCACATCATCCATACATTCATCCACATCAATCCACATTATCCACACATCAATCCACATCATCCATACATCTATTCACGTCAAGCCACATTACCCACACATCAATCCATATCATCCACACATCCATCCACATCATCCACATCAATCCACATTATCCACTCATCCATCCACATCAATCCACACGTCAATCCACATTACCCACACATCAATCCACATCAATCCATACATCCATCCATGTCAATCCACATTACCCACACATCAATCCACATCATCTATACATCCATCCACATCATCTATACATCCATCCACATCAATCCACATTACCCACACATTAATCCACATTATCCCTACATCCATCCACATCAATCCACATTACCCACACATCAATCCACATCAATCCACATTCAATTTATAAGTATTCCCATTCTTATCTAATCACATTCATTTCATAAGTATTCCCATTCTTATCTAATCACATCTTTTTCTATCACATAAGTATTCCCATTCTTATCTAATCACATCTTTTTCTATCACATAAGTATTCCCATTCTTATCTAATCACATCTTTTTCTATCTCATCACTTTTTTCCTCATTTATCCTCATCAGATCACATCTACTTGCATCTACCCATACATCTCATCACTTCACATACATTAACATCTATCCAGTTTACATCGCATCTTATCACATCCATTTCACATCACATCTCATTCATTCACATCCAGATTCACATGCTAACACATTCATTCACGTCCCTTATCATTCATTCACATCCCGATTCACATGTTATCACATTCATTCACATCCTATATTTTTCATTTACATCCTGATTCACATGACATCACATCTCATCTATTCATTCACATTTATCTCATTCGCATCACATATCATCACATCTATTTACCTTTCATTCTCATCACTTCTATTCTCATCACATCCATCCATCCATTCTTTCCCATCTATCTGATTCGCATTACATGTCATCACATCTATTCACCTCACATTCTCATCACTCCTATTCTCAACGCATCCATCCATCCATTCATTCCCAATTTTTGACCATTTTTAAGTCAGTTTAGCTTATTTTTTGGATCTAGTTGAAGCAGGAGAGAGGAGAGATGAAAATATTTTTTTGGATTCTCATCACTTCTATTCTCATCACATCTATCCATCCATTCTTTCCCATCTATCTGATTCGCATTACATCTCATCACATCTATTCACCTCACATTCTCGTCACTCCTATTCTCAACGCATCCATTCATCCATTCATTCCCAATTTTTGACCATTTTTAAGTCAGTTTAGCTTATTTTTTGGATCTAGTTGAAGCAGGAGAGAGGAAAGATGAAAATATTTATTATTTGTGAGTTTAAAACTCAACCACACATGTGAAATAGGCGCCTCCTTCATGAGGGGAATTCCCCCACATTGAGGTGTCAAAATTGCATCATTTCTTCTAAATATCTCTTCCTTTTTAACTAATAACCTTGTCCTTAGTCAACTCTTCATCTTATGTGAGTATTTACTTATTTTTGGAGGATTTCCTTTTATTCTTCAATTTATCTCCTCCCTACATTTGGATTAATCTAATTGGTCCATAGGAACCTTAATTCAAAAATTTTAGAAAATTTAGACCCTTAGGCTAAGGTCCTTTTTACCTAATTTCAATTTATTCCAATTGCACATTGAAAATTTCTTTTTGAATATCTGTTTTACGGGAAACCATTTTAGACACTAGGAGGATTTTTATATCCAAAAATATCTCAATTTTTAATTACCTCCCTCTAGATATTTTCTCTCTCTAGGACAAAACAGGGTAAAACAGGATCTCTCTTTTATTTCAGAGAGGGGAATAATTATAAGATTAGAAGGGGAGGTTTTTACACCTACACACCTCAAAATCCGGAGGGAGGAATCTTACATCCTACCCCACTTAAAAAACGCGAGATGTCCTCATCTCGCAAAATTAGAGGAGAACTCTTTTCCTTAAGATCCAACTGATTTTGGGGTTCCTTATAGTCTGGTGAACCCAACAGAATCCTGGGATAAAGATTCCTTATATAAAACTCATCATCAGATAATAATTCACTCAGATCGTATCATTTAAATCCTTATCACAATAATAGTCCATTAGATCGAATTTTCTATCTGAACAGTCCTTGAACAGTCCTTCATGGAAATTTTCAATTATACAGATTTTTAATTTGACATCCCTTAACTTGATCCACTAGGTCAAGTGTTAATAGTAGCAATCTGCCAGCACAATCCACTAATCTCATAGTGATTTGCTGAAGTCATTAACGTCATTCTCGCTACTATGAACATCATCACACGGACTCGTCCCATTCATCCTCATTGTGGTTTTGCTTAGTTTAATACATTTCAACCAAAATTCAGGAATCTTCATTTTTCAATCAGAATCCAAATCAACTCATCAGTTCTCAACCAGAATTTAAAATCATATCAACCACATTCAAATTTATCATCTGGATAGTATTAATGCTTATAATTTCAAGTCTTAGATTTACTCGTATATACTGAGCTGCAGTTATACCCTCGGTATATACGGGTAGTCACGGTCCTTGGAACTATAAGGTAAATACCATCATCTCTAGGCCTCAAGCAAGTCAGGGATTCCATACGATTGCAGTACTTCCATCTGAAGACCCAATTACCAATTTACAAATTTCAGTTTGAATATCAATTCGTATGAATATCAATTTATACGAATATCAATTTCAGTTTGAATATCAATTCGTATGAATTTTATTTTCACACAAATACAACCTTTTACTACTTCATAAATTTTTGACATTTTTGGCTTCTCGGTTGATCCTCATTAGCCAATTTGCTCTGATACCAGCTGTGAGGTCCCTGTCCCCACCGCGCGCAACGAATTCAGGGGGGGTTCTAGCATCGGAAGTAGCACTTCTTGCGCGGGGCAAGGTCTCACACTTGGGGCCTCGCCCACGGATATCCGGACAAGAGACTAATCCATCGGTTCTTCCAAAACCGATCTCGGAAAAACTTCCCTTGCTCAGAAAGCACGAGCGATTCCTCCAAGATAACTTTTCTCAAACGTAGTCAAAAGCCTTAACTAACTGAACTGATCTGACCGAATTCGTAAGTCTAAAATCAGATCAGGGAAAAAATTACACTTGGATCATAGAGACCAATGCTTTTTTTCTCATTGAGAGACACAACCGTTGATTCTTTTTCATAGAACAATTTTTGTCCGGGATTTACTTCATCTATCGTACCATAACAGAATTGAGTCTCAATTTAAGGATCCATCAGGCTAGCCTCATGGATTAGCCAACCACTGTAGTGATAGGATCCAATTAAGAATTTGGTTAGGTTTTGTCCCATCGGGTACTAGGGAAAAGAATTCCCAGGTCCCCTAGCC
The DNA here is from genome assembly GCF_041138505.1 of Cibotium barometz. Taxonomy (NCBI): domain Eukaryota; kingdom Viridiplantae; phylum Streptophyta; class Polypodiopsida; order Cyatheales; family Cibotiaceae; genus Cibotium; species Cibotium barometz. Next base: position 42,087,229 of record NC_141059.1, on the reverse strand, counting down.
GGATATTCATGCAAACTTAAAACTAGTCACACCACTTACACACCCAATATGAACTTGCCTTTTTCACAGAATCAACATCTTCTAAAAACAATCTTTTAATGAAACCATTGTGTCACTAATCACAATCCTCAAAATCTCCGGTTGAATCCTTATTTCCAATCATTCCTTTATCGGTGTACCTATGGCATCATTGGCAACCAGAATGCTCACCACCTGTCCACTTAGGGGCCTTTTCGATAGTTCCTAGCTCATAGTAACCGGCAATATATTCACATATAAAAAATGGAATCTCCATTGAAGATTAGCAAGATCAACCAATGGATCCATATAAAAGAGCCATGGACTTCAGCAAGGTCAATCAACCAAATCCATGCCCGAATTCAGAAAACAACTCTTACTCCTTGTTCCAATATCTTCCCCGACGTACGTGTGGGTATCTTCGGTGACCCAGAGCCCGAGCACCGTATGGTCAGCACCCTCTAGGATCCTTCGCAGGTCACCTAGTGCTTCACTCATAGGCCGCTTCCTTGGTCCCTCATCCACTGTACCAAAAGCTCACCATTTAAATCAAACTGAGGCTGGTCAAGACCTCGGCCGACTTTGCTACGGAGACGTCCTCCGTTGACTCTCCGTCAGCAGTTGCAACTTTAACAGATAGGTCTCCACGACCTCATTCACAAGATGGTCAAAATGCTTCCCCAGCATTCTTGACATAAAACAGTCATCATTTAAAAACAGATCTCACATACAAATACAGTTCCAACAATATTTCCAATTTTTTCTCATCACTCCACATCCTTTCACATTAGTCCCCATCTTTTCTCATCTTCCCACATTTTTTTTCTTCATCGATCCCTATCACATCATATCATTCCCACATCAAATCACATCCAATTGCATCATCCACACATCAATCCACATCATCCATACATCCATCCACATCAATCCACATCATCCATACATCCATCCACATCAATCCACACCTCCACATCATCCATACATCCATCCACATCAATCCACATCATCCATACATCCATCCACATCAATCCACATTATCCACACATCCATCTATATCTTTCATACATCCATCCACATCAATCCCTACATCAATCCACATCATCCATACATCCATCCACATCAATCCACACTATCCACACATCAATCCACATCATCCATACATCTATTCACATCAATCCACATTACCCACACATCAATCCATATCATCCATACATCCATCCACATCATCCACATCAATCCACATTATCCACGCATCCATCCACATCAATCCACACATCAATCCACATTACCCACACATCAATGCACATCATCCATACATCCATCCACATTATCCATAGGTCAATCCACTTTACCCACACATTAATCCACATCATCCACATTACCCACACATCAATCCACATCATCCATACATCCATCCACATCAATCCACATTATCCACACATCAATCCACATCATACCTACATCCATCCACATTAATCCACATTACCCACACATCAATCCACATCAATCGACATTCATTTCATAAGTATTCTCATTCTCATCTAATCACATCTTTTTCTATCTCATCACTTATTTCCTCATTTATCCTTATCAGATCACATCTACTTGCATCTATCCATACATCTCATCACTTCACATACATTAACATCTATCCAGTTTACATCGCATCTTATCACATCCATTTCACATCACATCTCATTCACATTCAGATTCACATGCTAACACATCCATTTCACATCACATCTCATTCATTCACATTCAGATTCACATGCTAACACATTCATTCACGTCCCTTATCGTTCACTCACATTCCGATTCACATGTTATCACATTCATTCACATCCTATATCATTCATTTACATCCTGATTCACATGACATCACATCTCATCTATTCATTCACATTTATCTGATTCGCATCACATATCATTACATCTATTTACCTTTCATTCTCATCACTTCTATTCTCATCACATCCATCCATCTATTCTTTCCCATCTATCTGATTTGCATTACATCTATTCACCTCACATTCTCATCACTTTTATTCTCATCCTCGCATCCATCCATCCATTCATTCCCATCTATCTGATTCGCATTACATCTCATCACAAATATTCACCTCACATTCTCGTTACTCCTATTCTCATCGCATCCATCCATCCATTCATTCCCATCTATCTGACTCGCATCCCATCTCATCACATCTATTTACCTCACATTCTCATCACTTCTATTCTCAGCACATCCATCCATCCATTCATTCCCATCTATCTAATTCGCATCCCATCTCATCACATCTATTTACCTCTCATTCTCATCACTTCTATTCTCAGTACATCCATCCATCCATTCATTCCCATCTATCTGATTCGTATCCCATCTCATCACATCTATTTACCTCTCATTCTCATCACTTCTATTCTCATCACATCCATCCATCCATTCATTCCCATCTATCTGATTTGCATCCCATCTCATCACATCTATTTACCTCTCATTCTCATCACTTCTATTCTCATCACATCCATCCATCCATTCATTCCCATCTATCTGATTCGCATCCCATCTCATCACATCTATTTACCTCTCATTCTCATCACTTCTATTCTCATCACATCCATCCATCCATTCATTCCCATCTATCTAATTCGCATCCCATCTCATCACATCTATTTACCTCTCATTCTCATCACTTCTATTCTCATCACATCCATCCATCCATTCATTCCTATCTATCTGATTCATATCACATCTATTTATAGAATGTAAGAGAATTCTTTTTTTTGATATAAAGATTCTTTACGCATCTATTTATGCATAAGAACAACTTCAGTGGGAAATAACACTTTTATAAAAATCCGTTTATGCATCTATTTATGCATAAATTCAATTTTATGGAAAATAACACTTTCGAAATAAAAATAAATCTTTTATGCATCTTTCTATGCAGAAATTCAATTTTAATGAGAATAACTCTTAAAAAAATAAATTTCTTTATACATATTTCTATGCATAAAATCAAAATTGATGAGAATAACTCTTTTGAAATAAAAATAAATTTCTTTATGCATCTTTCTATGCATAAAATCAAAATTGATGAAAGTAACGCTTTTATAAAAAAATCTTTTATGCATCTATTTATGCATAAATTCAATTTGAAGGAGAATAACATTTTCAAAATCAAAATGAATCTTTTATGCATCTTTCTATGCATAAATTCAATTTTAATGAGAATAACTCTTTTGAAATAAAAATGATTTTTTTAATGCATCTTTCTATGCATAAAACCAAAATTGATGAGAATAACTCTTTTGAAATAAAAATAAATTTCTTTATGCATCTTTCTATGCATAAAATCAAAATTGATGAAAGTGACGCTTTTATATTAAAAAAAACTTTTATACATCTATTTATGCATAATTTAATTTTAAGGAGAATAACACTTTCAAAATAAAAATAAATCTTTTATGCATCTTTCTATGCATAAATTTAATTTTAATAAGAATAACTCTTTTGAAATAAAAATAAATTTCTTTATGCATCTTTCTATGCATAAAATGAAAATTGATGAGAATAACTCTTTTGAAATAAAAAAAACTTTCTTAATGCATCTTTCTATGCATAAAATCAAAATTTGATGAAAGTAACGCTTTTATAAAAAAAATCTTTTATGCATCTATTTATGCATAAAAATCAATTTTGATGAAAGTAACACTTTTATAATCAAAATATTCCCAATATGCATCTTTCTATGCATAGAAATTAATTCTAATAAAAATAACACTTTTATTATAGAAATATTTCTAATATGCATTTTTCTGTGCATAGAATAAAAATAACACTTTTAGAATACACAAGCGGTGGGGGGATTACTCTTTTTGAATAATAAAACATAAAACTTATTTCACAAAATTTAAGAAAATTTTGCTATAACCTCCTTTGTATGGCTGACCATTTTTTATTTTTTTTTCATTCTCAAGTTACTTAGAAATTATCCCAAATGATTTAAAGCATTCTAAACTAATCAAATTCCACTTTTTAAAGAGAAACAATATGAAAAGTTTAATTCTAACAATTTGATTACACATCTAGGATAAAGAAGGGCTGAATTCAAGAATGAAGAGAGGGGGAAAGTCTTTCCAACAAGGCATAGCACCGTTTTTCATTTTAAAGAAAATAGAAATTAGAAAACCATTAAATGGAATAAAGAAAAAGTAGGATTTCTGGCTTACATGAATTTTTGTGAGCTTTCCTTTGGCTTGATGGTTTGAGGGATCTACTCTTGTTTGCAACAAGAGTGGCCACCAATTCTTTCGAAGAGGAAATGGTCAGAAACTAATGAATTATCAATAAATTCATTATTTTTGGCTCTGGGGAGGAGTAGAGTAATAGTGCATAAAACACTATTAACCATTTACAAAGGGGGAGGAGTAGAGTAATAGTGCATAAAACACTATTAACCATTTACAAAAAGGGGGAGGAGTAGAGTAATAGTGCATAAAACACTATTAACCATTTACAAAGGGGGAGGCTTCATTTATAGGAAAAAGTGAGCCTCTAACCAAGCAAACTGATTCTAGAATTTTTCAGATCAATTTGGTCAAATTTTGACCATTTTAATGTCAATTTAGCTGACTTTTTGGATCTAGTTAAAGCAGGTGTCAAAAATGCATCATTTCTTCTAAATATCTCTTTTTTTTAAACTAATAGGTGACCTACAAAGGATCCTAGAGGGTGCTGACCATACGGTGCTCGGCTCTGGGTCGTCGAAGATACTCACACGTGCGTCGTGGAAGATATTGGAACAAGGAGTAAGAGTTGTTTTCTGATTTCGGGCATGGATCTGGTTGATTGACCTTCCTGTTCCTCAACGTCCATGGTTCTTTTATATGGATCTGTTGGTTGATCTTGCTGATCTTTAACGAAGATTCTATTTTGATAGGTGAATATTACCGAGTACTATGAGCTAGGAACCAAAAAGACCCCTGAACAAGTGGTGAGCGTTTTGGTTGCCAATGATGCCATAGTAGGTACACTGAGAAAGGAATGATTGGAAATTAAAATTTAACTAGAAATTTTTGTAGGATTATGATCAGTGACTATGATTTCATTAAATGATTGTTTTAACGGCAGCTGAATCTGTGAAAAAGGTAATTTCATATTGGGTGTGTAAGTGGTGTGACTAGTTTTAAGTTTGCATAAATATCCGGCTAGGGGGGTTGGAAACTCTTTTCCCTGGCACCCGGGACAAAACCTAACCAAATTCCTAATTGGATCCCATCACTACAGTGGTTGGACAATTGGCTAACCCATGGGAGTGGATGGGGTTAGGCTGGACTGATGGATCCCTAAATTGAGACTCAACTCTGTTATGGAACGATAGATGAAGTAAATCCCGGACAAAAATTGTTCTATGGAAAAGAATCAACGGCTGTGCCTCTTAATGAGGAAAAAAGTGTTGGTCTCTATGATCCAAGTGCAATTTTTCCTTGATCTGACTATGGGACTTACGGGTTCGATCAGATCAGTTCAGTTAGTTTAGACTTTTTGACTACGTTAGAGAAAACTTATCCTGAAGGAATCGCCGGTGCTTTTCGGGCAATGGGAAGTTTTTCGGGTTCAATTTTGGAAGAACCAATGGATTAGTCTCTTGTCCGGATATCCGTTGGGTGAGGCCCCGAGTGAGGGACCCTGGCCCGTGTAAAAAGTGCTACTTCCACTGCTAGTGGCCTTGAATTCGTTGCGCGGTGGGGATAGGGACCTTGCAGCTGGTATTAGAGCAAATTTGGCTAAAGTGGATCAACTGAGAAGCCAAAAATATCAAAAATTGATGAAGTAGCAGTAAAACGTTGAAATTATGATAAATTCATACAAATTATTATTCAGACTGAAATTCATAAATTGGTAATTGGGTCTTCAGATGGAAGTACCGCAATTATATGGAATCCCTGACTTGCTTGAGGCCTAGAAATGATGGTATTTACCTTATTATTCCAAGGACCGTGACTACCTGTATATACTGAGGGTATAACTACATCTCTTTATTGGCAGTATATATACGAGTAAATCTAAGATCTTGAAATTATAAGCAAAAATGCTATCCGGATGATGAACTTGAATGTGGTTGATATGATTTTAGAATTCTGGTTGAGAACTGATGAGTTAATTTGGATTCTGATTGAAAAATGATGATTCCTGAATTTTGGTTGAAATGTAGTTAGCTGAACAAAACCACAATGAGGATGAATGGGATGAGTCCCTGTGATGACGTTCATAACTGGAATGACGATAATGACTTCAACAAATCACTATGAGATTAGTGGATTGTGCTGACAAATTGCTACTGTTAACACTTGACCGAGTGGATCAAGTTAAGGGATGACAAATTAAAAATTTGTATGATTGAAATCCCCCTCGAGGACTGTTCAGATGGAAATTTTAGTATAATGGACCATTATTAAGTGAAAGATATGAATGAGATGTTTTGAATGAATTGTTATCCGATAATGAGTTCTATATGAATATCTTTATCCCATGATTCTGTGAGGAATTGACCAATCTAAAGAACCCTAGAATCAGTTGAATCTAAAATCAGATTTGAATCATAAAATAAAGGGACCTAACAAGAATTTTCGTATTGATAGGAGCATGGATCAAGGTCGTCGTGGTAGAAATGATAACCCCCAACTCGACGAGGAAGAGCTCAATTTGGATGTTCGTAAAACTCTTCATAGATCACAGCCTAGACCTTTCAAGGGTGAAGGGGAAAACTTGGGGTGAGGCTGTGCAAAAGTGGATCGAAGCAATGGAAGAGTACTTAGATGTCACCGGGTAAAATGAGAAGAGCAAAATGGCTCTTGCAAGACTGAAGATAGTAGAAACAGCCAAAGTGGCATGGAGAAACCATTGCGAGACAAACCGTCTGGTTCGGAATACCCAGACACGGAATGATCTCAAAAATTACCTAAGGACGAGGTTTTGTCCTCCTGGCTTTTTGGAAACAAAGATGAACGAATTCTTAGAGTTAACCCAGGGGGAGCAGAACTATTGAATTATATCACCAAGCGTTCACTCTCCTCCTCGAATTCTCACCACCGCACTGGATGAAGAATAGTTGATGGCCAGGTTCATTCGAGGACTGAATGAACCTTTGAATATCCTCATGAAGAATGCCAAGCCAGTTTCCATGGCTGAAGCAGTGCCTCAGCAGTGCAAATGGCGAAGGATTTCACCAAGGCCTTTGATGTCAAAGTCCTGTAGAAGCGAGCACCATCATCTTTTAAAAGGTTTTTGATTCTTGAAGGTGACTCCAACCTTCTGCCACCTAAAAGATATCAGGGTCAAGCCCAGGACATGGGAAGTTCCAGAATGGAAGAAATGTCCTTTTCCCGAAACTCAATCCCATGGAATTCAACTTCAGAAGTTCCACCCTTGAACAAGGGAGTGAAATGCTATAACTGTCAAGGATTTGGACATCATAGTATGGATGCCCAACCCCCTTTGGATTAAGGTTTTCGGGGCAGGGAAATCACGGATCAAGATTTCGGACTCCAGCTCCTTCCTTCCAGAGTAATCAGGTTTCTTTCCGTCAAAAATCAAGAAAATCCTAGAGGTAGACTGTCTAACCTACCCATAGTCTCAATTTAAAGTAATGCAAGATCTCTGCCTCAGAATAGGGGAAGGAAAAGAGAGATATCTCCAAATCGGCCGTCCACTTCCAAGGCAGTAACGCTGGAAGTAATTGAAAAAGAAGAAGAAGATGAAAGAGATCATACTCCACCTTCTGCGAGATGAGGACATCTCACGTTTTTCAAGTGGGAGAGAATGTAAGATTCCTCCCCAATCCCTCAAGATGTCCAATTTCTTCCCCTATAATCAATCCCTTTTTCAGAATAATAAAAGATCTTGTTTCTACCTGTTTTGGCCTAGAGAGAGAAAATGTTCTAGAGAGAGATAACTCAGTTTTTAGATATCTTTGGATGGAAAAATATCCTTTCTTATTAAACTAAATTCTCCCGACACATGAGGAGATAAATTGAAGAATTAGAGAAAAACCCCCCGAAAATAAGTAAATACTCACATAAGATGAAGAGTTGACTAAGGACCAAGGAAAATAGTTAAAAAACTGATTTTTGACACCTCAAATTGGGGATTCCCCCTCATGAAGGAGGTGCCTTTTTTTCTCATCATTTCTTTCCACTTTAAATCAATAAAATGAGACATTTCATCTCTCTTCTTTCCTAATTCAAGTCTAGTTCCAAAAAGTAAGCTGAACTGACCCAAAAATAGTCAAACATTGACCAAACTGATCTGGAAAATTCTAGAATCAGTTTGCTTGGTTTGAGGCTCACTTTTTCCTATATAAATAGAAGCCTCCCCCTTTGTAAAAGCTTAATAGTGTTTATGCACTATTACTCTACTCCTCCCCAGAGCCAAAAACATTGAATTCACTTGATAATTCACTTGTTTTTAACTAATTCCTCTACAAAGAATTGGTGGCCACTCTTGATCCAAACAAGAGTAGAACCCTCAATCCCTCAAGCCAAAGGAAAGCTCACAAAACTCCATGTAAGTTATTAATTCTACTTTTTTTAAAAATTCTAATCTATGGTTTTCTGAATTCTTTGCTTTTTAATGTGATTATGGATTATAAGCCTTGATGAAAAGGCTTCCCCTTCTCTTCATTAAGAATTTCAGCCTTTCTTTATCCTAAAATGAGTAACAAATAAATTGAGTTAAACTTTTCCTATTGATTACTCTTTAGAAATGAAAAATTGATTAGATTAAAGTGCTTTATTTCATCTTGGGATAAATTTTAAAGTAAATTTAGGATGTAAAAATTGAGAAATGGTCAGCCATACAAAGGAGGTTATGGCAAAATTTTCTTAAATTTTGAGGAAATAAGCTTTATCTTTATGTTATTTAAAAAGAATAATCCCCACCGTTTGTGCATTCTAAAGGAAATTCTTTTTATTTTAAAAGTGTTATTCCTATTTTATGCATAAATAGATGTATAAAAGGATTTTCTTTTATTATAGAAGTGTTATTTTCATTAGATTCAATTTCTATGCATAGAAAGATACATATTGGATATTAAGCTATTAGTTAATTACTCACTAATTATATCTTAATCGTTTAATTACTCTAATTACATCTTAATCATTAAATTACTCACTAATTACATCTTAATCGTTTAATTACTCACTAATTATATCTTAATCATTTAATTGCTCACTAATTATATCTTAATCATTTAATTACTCACTATTAGTTAATTACTCACTAATTAAATCTTAATTACTCACTAATTAATTGCTCACTATTAGTTAATTGCTCACTAATTAGTTAATTACTCACTAATTATATCTTAATTACTCACTAATTACATCTTAATTGCTCACTATTAATTAATTGCTCACTATTAATTAATTACTCACTATTAGTTAATTGCTCACTAATTAGTTAATTGCTCACTAATTACATCTTAATTGCTCACTATTAATTGCTCACTAATTACATTTTAATTGCTCACTATTAATTAATTGCTTAATTGCTCACTAATTAGTTAATTACTCACTATTAGTTAATTACTCACTAATTACATCTTAATTGCTCACTATTAGTTAATTACTCACTAATTACATCTTAATTACTCATTAATTATATCTTAATTACTCACTATTAGTTAATTACTCATTAATTACATCTTAATTGCTCACCATTAGTTAATTACTCACTATTTACATCTTAATTGCTCACTAATTACATCTTAATTGCTCACTATTAGTTAATTGCTCACTAATTATATCTTAATTGCTCATTATTAGTTAATTGCTCACTAATTACATCTTGATTGCTCATCACTATTAGTTCATTGTTCACATCTTAATTGCTCACTAATTACATCTTAATTGCTCACTATTAGTTAATTGCTCACTAATTATATCTTAATTACTCACTATTAGTTAATTACTCACTAATTACATCTTAATTGCTCACTAATTATATCTTAATCATTTAATTACTCACTAATTATATCTTAATCATTTAATTGCTCACTAATTATATCTTAATCATTTAATTGCTCACTAATTACATCTTAATCGTTTAATTACTCACTAATTATATCTTAATCATTTAATTACTCACTAATTATATCTTAATCATTTAATTGCTCACTAATTATATCTTAATCGTTTAATTGCTCACTAATTACTTAATCATTTAATTACTCACTAATTATATCTTAATCATTTAATTACTCACTAATTATATCTTAATCGTTTAATCACTTTGTTAATGATGTTGATTCTAGCATTTGATCCACCATCGTTTCACTAATTATATCTTAATTACATCTTAATCATGTAATTACTTACTAATTACATCTTAATCATTTAATTGCTCACTAATTATATCTTAATCGTTTAATCACTTTGTTAATGATGTTGATTCTAGCATTTGATCCACCATCGTTTAATTGCTCACTAATTATATCTTAATTACATCATTTAATTACTCACTAATTACATCTTAATCGTTTAATTGCTCACTAATTACATCTTAAGATTACATCTTAATCGTTTAATTGCTCACTAATTATATCTTAATCGTTTAATTGCTCACTAATTACATCTTAATCGTTTAATTGCTCACTAATTATATCTTAATCGTTTAATTGCTCACTACATTGGACACTCCATACTGTTTACATTGGACACTCCATACTGTTTAGATTGGACACTGTTTACATTGGACACTCCATACTGTTTACATTAGACACTGTTTACACAGGACACTCCATATTGTTTACATTGGACACTCCATACTATTTACATTGGACACTCCATACTAATCGTTTAATTACTCACTAATTACATCTTAATCATTTAATTACTCACTAATTACATCTTAATCGTTTAATTGCTCACTAATTATATCTTAATCATTTAATTACTCACTAATTACATCTTAATCGTTTAATCACTTTGTTAATGATGTTGATTCTAGCATTTGATCCACCATAGCTCATCACATTGTTGTAATTTTAACATGGTATCAGAGCCAAGCCTAGAATCCATCAAGTTTATGAGCCCATTATCTAGTTAATTAGGATTAGTAGATAATTAGGAAATAGTCAAAAATTTTAGTTATTTTCAACTAACCTCTGTACCCCCAGCCAGTGGAGGAGCTCCCTCTCCTTGCACACTCAAAATTAGCCCAAACCCTTCTAGCCATACATAGCCAACTCATAGGTGCTCTAGCCAGTCCAATCAGAAGCGCAAATCGTCGGCGAAATGAGGAGAAATCGCGTTTTTTTCAAGCGTCGTTTTTCTGCAACACAAATCAGTGATTTCCACTTTATCAAATCAAATGGGTCTAATTCCTCTTAGCCCCGGGGGTTTTCAAGCATGCTCTACAAGCGGTGAAGTTAGAATTTGATTTGATCAAGTCTATAGTGAGATCCAAGCTCTTCATCAAATCTGCAGGAGGTGACTTTGGTAAAAACAGAGATTAAGCATTCAATATTTGGTCAAATCTTGTGTTTCTTGGCTTAATCCTCTACTAGACTAATTGCTATTGATGGCCTTGAAAGGATTTGAGCTCATTTGAACTCTAAGACCTCAGATCTGGGCTCCCCGCATACTCTTTTTTTGCACACAAAATAGAGGATTAATTTGCTAATCACTAATTAATCAATGCTAATCACTGTATTTTGGTACGATTGAGGGTTCAAATTAACCATTAGGTATCTGATACAGATCCCTATAACTTCAGATTGCAATTCGGAGTTGGTTTGATACTTCACCATTCCGTACAAAATGGTTACCCTTGATTTTCTGGTGATTTTATGCTGATCTGTTGTAATCATCTCTTAAACACCACATTGAGTTATAAAAGGGTAGACACTACCATTGAATCTTGAAATTGGATCAAGAGGTAAGACCCCCTTCACATCATCATGAGTACAGCACAAGAAATAGCCAAATTTAATGGGGAGTCCCAACCTCGCCAACGCACTAACACAACACAGAAAGCTCCAAGGAGAAGGATGCGCCAAGGGCATAGGGCTCTATAAGAAATCAAGTTTTATAAGAGGAACAATGAGTTGCTAATAAGAAGAGCCCCTTTCGCTCACACAGTGAAGGAGATTCTCCAAGGATATAGAACAGAGTTCCGTGTGCACGGGATTGCCCTTGAAGCATTGCAAGAAGCCTTCGAGGCTTACCTTGTTGGTATTTTTGAAGACACCAACCTCCTTGTAATACATGCAAAGAGGATTACCATATCTGCCAAAAGGACATGCAACTAGCTCGGCGCATTCGAGGCGAGCGAGACACGATCTAGAGATCTTAGATGTTAACCTTTTTTTTGAAGCAACTCTTTTGTTTCAAACCCCCCCCTTTGTAACAAGCCTATCTGGCTTTCATTTGTAACCTTCTGATAATTAAAATTTTAAGTTTGTGTTACAATGTCTTGGTGTCATCATGTTAGTTTAATATGGAGTGTCTATCATGTGTCAGTTTGTCACACCCAAGGCATTAGAAATGCTCCTGGAGGACTGAGGAAGCTGTGCCAGACAGTGCAAATTTGGCCTCTGCAACAACGGCGATGTAGGCTCAAAATTCACACTGTTCTAGCACTTCTCCCCTAGCCACTCAGGATCATTTCTGATGCATTTATAATGAAGTTGAGCACACTAATTGTGAGAAATAGTAGTTTATAAGATAAAAACACCTTTAATCATGTGTAAAAATATAGTGTTTATCATCCAATGCATCAGAATTGCTCCTGGAGGATTGGGGAAGCTATGCCAGAACAGTGCGAATTTAGGCTCTGCACAGCGGCGGTGCAGGCTCAAAATTTGCACTGTTCTGGCACTACTCCCCCAGCCACTCAGGATGCATTTCTGATACATTTATAATGAAGTTGAGCACACTAATTGTGAGAAATAGTAGTTTATAAGATAAAAACACCTTTAATCATGTGTAAAAATATAGTGTTCATCCAGTGCATCAGAATTGCTCCTGGAGGACTGGGGAAGCTATGCCAGAACAGTGTGAATTTAGGCTCTGCAGCGGCGCAATGGCGGTGTAGGCACAAAATTCACACTATTCTGGCACTGCTCCCCCAGCCACTTAGGATCATTTCTGATGCATTTATAAATGAAGTTGAGCACACTAAGAAATAGTAGTTTATAAGATAAAAACACCTTTAATCATGTGTAAAAATATAGTGTTTATTATCCAATGCATCAGAATTACTCCTGGAGGACTGGGGAAGCTATGCCAGAACAGTGCGAATTTAGGCTCTGCAGTGTGGCAGTCCAGGCTCAAAATTCGCACTATTCTAGCACTGCTCCCCATTCACTCAGGATCATTTCTGATGTAATGAAGTTGAGTACACTAATTGTGAAGTTGAGTACACTAATGATGTATTTATAATGAAGTTGAGTACACTAATTGTGACAAACAATAGTTTATAAGATAAAATTAGCTTTAATCATGTGTAAAATTACATTGTTTGTTATCTAATGCATCAGAATTGCTCCTGGAGAACTGGGAAATCTATGCCAGAACAGTGCAAATTTAGGCTCTACAGCGGCGGTGCAGGCTCAAAATTCGCACTGTTCTCGCACTGCTCCCCCAGCCACTCAGGATCATTTCTGATGCATTTATATTAAAGTTGAGTACACTAATTGTGAGAAATAATAGTTTATAAGATAAAAATAATTTTAATCATGTGTAAAATTACATTATTTGTCATCCAATGCATCATAATTGCTCCTAGAGGACTGGGGAAGCTATGCCAGAACAGTGTGAATTTAGGCTCTGCAAAGCAGCGGGCAATGCAGGCTCAAAATTTGCACTGTTCTGGCACTGCTCCCCCAGCCACTCAGGATCATTTCTGATGCATTTATAATCAAGTTTACACTAATTGTGAGAAACAATAGTTTATAAGATAAAAATAGCTTGATAAAAATAGCTTTAATCATGTGTAAAATTACATTGTTTGTCATCCAATGCATCAGAATTGCTCCTGGAGGACTGGGGAAGCTATGCCAGAACAGTGCAAATTTGGGCTCTACAGCAGCGGTGTAGGCTCAAAATTCGCACTGTTCTGGCACTGCTCCCCCAGCCACTCAGAATCATTTTTGATGCATTTATAATCAAGTTGAGTACATTGATTATGAGAAACAATAATTTGTAACAAGATAAAAATACCTTTAATCATGTGTAAAAATACATTATTTGTCATCCACCAATGCATCAGAATTGCTCCTGAAGGGCTGGGAAAGCTGTGCGAAAACAGTGCAAATTTGGGCTCTACAGCAGTGGTGTAGGCTCAAAATTCACATTGTTCTGTCCCCCAAGCTCCCAGGGTCATTTCTGATGCATTCACAAAAACATTGATGGTACAAACTAGAGAAAATAATGATATTCTTTATGAAAATAAGTTTGCAAAAATTGTATTGTATTCATAATAAGAAGTGATACATCATCTTTACAAAAGCTTTCTTACAATATTGAGCTTCCTTCTCTTGTTATTGGGTAGAGTGTGCTCAAGGAGTGATTGGGCTATTTCTTGAGAATCCTCTATGCCTATGCTCTTGGCTATACCTATACAAGCAAGAAGTTTAGCCCTAAATCCAGAACCAAAAATATCGAAGGCAAGGGATCCTCTATCATTAGGAACTCAATGGAGTCTTTTTGGGCCCTTTAATTTGCCATTGCCTAATGGAGGTGATTAAGAAATAGACAAATAGGGAGATTACATGTGGACTAAAACCAATGGTTTGTAAGAGCCTAGAAGGTAGTGGTCAAACTTAGAATAATAGGCTGAATAGGCTCTTTTTTAATTTTTAAAATCAACTAAAACTCAAAAATTTTATACGTATATGAATTTTTCCCCTATTTTTTATAGAAAAGGATAGCTGCAGCCTGCAGCCATCATTAAGTAAGGTCTCTAAAGTGATAGAGGCCCAAAAACGAGTTCCCATGCATTCAATGCACATTCCCCTTCACTTTCCACTATCCCTCTCTCCCACGTTCTCTCCAAAACGCTCTCTCTTCCCCCTTTCTCATAGCAGGGCGTTTTTCACTCTCTAGACTACTTCTTTTAGCTATCTACCTCTTGATCTACCTCTCTCTTCACTCAGAAACCTAGATCTATAGCTATGGAAGCTTGATCTGTCAGAAGCTATGGAAGTTTGATCCTCACTTACATTTCCTTCCTTCATCCTTCTTCCTTGTCCAACCTCCTAAATTACAGAGTGTAACAGCAGAGCTTAGCTATGGAAGCTTGATCTGCAACCTCCTCTCAGAAGCTATGGAAGCTTGATCCTCACTTACATTTCCTTACTTCATCCTTCTTCCTTGTCCAACCTCCTTTTACAGAGTGTAACAGCAGAGCTTAGCTATGGAAGCTTGATCTGCAACCTCCTCTCAGAAGCTATGGAGGTTTGATCCTCACTTACATTTCCTTACTTCATCCTTCTACCTTGTCCAACCTCCTTTTACAGAGTGTAACAGTGGAGCCAAGCTATGGAAGCTTGAGTTGCAAATGCTTTGGCTCTCATAATCTTACTCATTGTCTCCTCTCACCCCCTCTAATATCCTCTTTCAAAGTGCAGTAATAGCACAGCCAAGCCCTTGGAACTTGCTCTACAACTCCTTCTCTTTTGTACATCTCCCTAGTCTAAGTTTTTGTCTCACCATTCAATTTTCCTTTGCCATCAAGGTTTATAATCTCCCTAATATATACATCCGATGTCTTCTTCTAGAGCTCGAAGGCCTCCGATCAGTATTCAATCTCTCTCTTGTAGCAGTGGTCAAGATGAGGATGGACACTGGAACATCAAACAGTACGAGAAGTGGAATTGGATTACGATGCAGCCTCGTACAAGAGGAACCCACAAGGTGTCAAAGCGATACGTTGATATACAAAGTCACCATTGGAAAGGGCGGATATTGGAGCTCAAACAAGATCGTGATGGAAAAAAGCTAGCCAAGGTCCAACATGTTTACAAGGCAACAGAGCTAAAACTGGCAGACCATGACCAACATCAACGATTTCCTGCAAATTGTAAGTTATTTCACCACTTTATATTCTTGTTTTTAAATCAATTGTGTGCTAATAATGGGGTACTGAGCACTGCTTTGATTGTTCTTGGGTTCCTCTGCGTAGATATTTTTCCCTCAAACTATAGTGAGTGGGAGCCTATGGAGGCAATTTCAGGAACCTTTGAAGCATACCATGTGGAGCTTGGTAGTTTAATCTTTGGAGGGTGTCCAGCTGCACAACTTCTTGCACGAAACATCTTCTTCTATGAGGATACATATGTGGTTCCTACAACAGCAAATGGTACTGGAAAATTAGTTCCAAAACCTATGCCAACTCTCACATCTATTGAATGGCCAATTCCAGACAATGCTTCAGTGGCCATGGCTTGTTTGTAGATCAAAAGCAAGGTGCAAAATGCTATGAAGTGCACATACAAAGCAACCATATCCTGCTTTATATCTCTACACCTCTTTGTGTACCTGTTCCGTACAAGTGAAGGGCATCGTACCCCAACTTTATGGATTGCAAAGGGGGAGAGAGCTCTGACTTGTTTCTTATCACCTGCATGGGATAAAAAAGTTGTTCAACACAATGGAGACACCATCAGATGCGGAGTAATAGTTAAGAAGGTTGTGATGCGCTACCATATTGCCAAGCAACAGTTGTCCATTGCGTTTCCTTACAGGCGATGGAAACTTACAAATGGAGAATGGGAGGCGTTAGACTCCGACACAACCTCTATAGAATAGGGTGTGCTACATATATCCATGCAAGGTGGGGATGTAGAAGATGTTGCTGTGAATGATGACTGGTCCCTTGCCAACTTACGCGACTACTTAGTTCACTGAGTGGTGATTTTGCTTTTATAATCAATGGTAGAGTAGTGCGCAAAAGGCAGGAACGATCTTTTCTTTGTAGAGAAATTACTTTCCCTGGCTGTGTAGCTATCACTGGATATGTAATCTTGAATTGAAGTAAATACAATTTCAATTTTTTTGCCTCACTGTCTTATTAAGGTTTTTCAATTGTCTTGTGCAAGTTTTTTTTTTTTGTGATAGTGTAAGGTTGGTCACACAAGCATCTGTGGCTTGAGTCACTAGTAAATTAGAAATGACCTTGCGATGGAAGGATACGTTCTTGCTTTCGCATACCATTTTTTTAAAAAAATTTGGTACTTAAAAATTTTAAAAGTTTTTAAAATTTTTATAACAAGGTCGCCCATTTATAAACGATACTTTACTCATTTTTATCAATTGACAATTATTGTTCTCTCCTAACACTTGCTCTCAATTTCGCACACCTTTGTGTATCACACACTCTCTATTTCTTGCAATCACTCATAGTCATGGCACCTCTACTTGACGCACTTATTGCACAGCTAGGAAAGCTTGAGTTACTTCATAGGGTTGATGAGATCGTTCCTATGTTTGAGGGAGCAATTGATGTGCGTGCAACAATGCATCTACACGCGGATGCTTTTACAGATGTCATTCAGTATATGGATGAACACATCAGCACGTACTCCATCATGTTTGAGGGTGATGAGGGCCTATGGGTTCCAGTTGACCTCATCAAGTACATATTCAGGGAAGACAAGAATTTTAGATTTCGCCTAACAAGGTTTTTAAAATCCCTCACAGAAAAGGACTACAGGAATGAGGAGGAAGACTTACTCTTGGATCTACAAATGGGCAACATCGGCACTTCTTTCTTGAGCTGGGACATGGTGTTGGTCCTTCTGTTACAAGAGGGTGTGGCAAAAGAAAGTGGCAAGGAAAAAGAAAAGGGCAAAGTAAAGCTAATGGAGCAGGTCCAAGAGGCCCATGCTGAGGAAGAGAATGTTACAGAACAATGGGAGGCCTCAATGGCATTGGTGGCTCTACAAGAGAATGTCCCCGAGGAGATTCCGGACCTAGTTCTAGAGGCCTCAATGGCATTGGTGGCTCTACAAGAGAATGTCCCCGAGGAGGTTCCGGACCTAGTTCTAGAGGGGGATGAAGTACTTGAGGAGGTCCCAGACCTTGTTATCATGGCTTTGCATCCAATCATTATTGATGGGAAAGAATTTTTGTTTTTGGATGACATTGCCAAGACACTCGGGTTTCGTGAGGATGAGGCACTGTCTATTATTGCCGTGAATGCTGGGGGTCAAGACAAAGGAAAAGTGAAAATCTCTTTTGAAGATGACAACCTCACAAAAGCGCTTGCATACGATATTGGTAGCAGTTCCTTGGAAGATGTAGTGGCCAAAGCGCTCGTTGAAATAAAGCAAGATGTGCAATTCTATGAGAGCGTAGCTGCCTTTGAACCACACATGCCCTTGGTTGCTGGCGATGCTCAAGACCAAGGAAGCATAAACTTGACAAATGAGCAACTAGTTGCAAGTGACGATGCAACTGAGGTATGTCCTAACTTCTTAGTTGTAAAGCAAATTATTTTTAGTTGTATCATTTCACGCTTCCTAACTTCTATATTGACATGTTGACAGACTGCTTTTGAAGTGGACAAGTTTGCTATGCGCGTAGGAGGAACGCGACCAAAGTCGGAGGGTCGAGATGCATCTATTTGGCACTACATACCTGCCCTCAGAGCCGACATAGTGCGGGTTTTTCATTTAGACTATTCAGAGATTGCCTATGCCGAGCTCCTAAAATGTAAAGCACTTAGTGCAGTCTTGTCGGAGAACCCCTTAGCCTCGCGAACATAAATAAATGTATTTTGGTAGCTAGGGAAGCTGCCTTGTATTGCTTTACGGGCAAGCATCTCGGCTCAGTTTTAGGCCATTGTGCCCTTTCTAAGGCTCAAGGAATCAATGAGCCGAGTGATATATTCCAAAGCTTAGGCCAGAAACCAGCCTCTAGAACTCTCTCTCCTGAGCTCTTCCAAGAGCTTATTAAAAAGATGTAATGCAAACTTTTCTTCCAAGTTTAATAAATTTTTTTGTTGTGCATTGTAAGTTGTGATTTTTCCTGGTGTACTTGTGATATACCATTTCAAGCCTCGCAATTTTAAGATTTTGTTCATGTGTTCATAGAAAATATTGTTTAGGATTCATTTTAAATGTGATTGTGATTAAAAAAGTAATCGAGATTGGGTTAGAGCGGTACGAAAAAATGTTTTATTTATGGATGTATACACACTCACATATATGTATATATATGTACATATATGTATATATATACATATATATATGTGTGTGTGTGTGTACCTATATATATATATAAGATTCTGGGGCTATTGAAAGATTTATATATATAATAAAGAGCTGTACTCTGTATGCGATCAACCCTGTCAGTAAATTTTTCCATTGTTGCCTTGGGGATGAGAAGATCTGTGCTTTTCTGATATTTCCTAATCTCTCGTAGCGCGACTGTCCCTGGCCTCCATTTTCTCTTCTTCTTTGTAACTGGTGGAGGCGGTGGTGGTCTTTGATTCTCCCACGGTGGTCGTTCAGACCTGAACTTCTTTTTCTTTTGTGCACGCTCTTCCTCTTCTTGCTGGTCCCGAAACTTGCCCTCCATTCTTTTGCCACACTTCTTGACTGGACGTCTGGATGTTGTGGCTGCTTGTGGCTGTGCTTGGCTTGCCCTCCTTGCGTCCTCTTTGGACTGCTGTCTCTTTTGCATTTCTGTCTCCCAAGCTGCCCTCACAAGAGCAAACTCTTTGTCAATGGTATCTTTCGTGATGCCATAGTGAAAAGATGCAGGGGGGAAGAGAGCTTGAGCTCTTGCAAGCACACACACACACTCACAAAACCCTAATAGAGAACACACAAGGTGAGAGGCTGAAAATCTTCTTCTTCTCTACTCAACACTCAACACACCATATATAAGAATAAGAGTACACACAATATGAAAGGTACTCAACCAAATACATACACGGGTTCTCTATAGTGTGAACCCGACTAAATGAGCTGGCGCTATAACTATGCCAGTCTCTAGAATGGCTGTCACACAGCCTGTCATCCCACTGGCCGCATATCACCCAAGATCTCACCAACCATGCCAGTGGTGTAAGTGTGGAGCCTATCCCCCAGGCGGGTCATCAGTGTCCACCGCCTCACTAGAGCTCGATATCTCAACACTCCCCCTCGAGCTCAACTCCATCTCATGTACACCAAGCGAAGCTCTGAATCTGCGGAGCTTCTCTGTACCCAATGCTTTGGTGAAGATGTCAGCTACCTGATCCTCTGTGCTGACATAAACAAGGTCAAGGTCTCCTGCCAAGACCTTCTCTCTGACGAAGTGGTAATGGACCTCTATGTGCTTCGTACGAGCATGAAAGACTGGGTTCCTGGCCAACTGTATACTGCTAATGTTGTCACAGAAAATGACAACTTGTCTATCCACTGATAGACCCAAATCTGCAAGTAGCTTTCTCAACCAAGCTACCTCACATGCTGCCATAGCAGCTCCTCTGTACTCGGCCTCTGTACTCGATAGAGCAACCGTAGGCTGCTTCTTGCTACTCCAAGTCACAGCAGCACTCCCCAAAGAAAACATGAATCCACTGGTAGATCTTCTGTCTGAGATACTACCAGCCCAATCAGCATCTGTGTACCCATGTACACATATCTCTGTCCCAGTCTCATAGAATAGTCCACAATGCAAAGTAGACCTCACATACCTCAGTATGCGTCTCACAGCATCCAAATGCGGTTTCCGTGGAACCTGCATAAACTGACTCACCAACCCAACAGCATAGCTCAAATCTGGTCTGGTGATCGTCATGTAGATCAAACTTCCTACTATGCTCCTGTACATAGTAGGATCCTCCAAGATCTCTCCTGAATCTGCACTCAACTTGCCATTCTGATCCAATGGCACAGAAATAGGCTTACAGCCTATCATACCATACTTGGACAACATGTCCAAGCCATACTGTCTCTGCAGTAATCCAATACCATGTGGTGACCTAATCACCTCAATGCCCAAGAAATATCTGAGCTCTCCCAGATCCTTCATCTCAAACTTCTGTCTAAGCAAGATCTTTACATCAAAGATCTCTGCATCATGGTCCCCCGTAATGATCAAGTCATCTACATAGATGACAACAAGCATAACCCCTCTATCACCATGTCTCACATACAGCGAGAAATCTGCATTGGCTACATGAAAGCCAATAGTGACAAGATATTCAGAAATCTTGTCAGACCATGCTCTTGGTGCTTGCTTTAAGCCATACAAGGCTTTCTTCAACCTGCAAACATGCTCGGGGTGACCCACATCCTCATATCCAGGTGGCTGCAACATATACACCTCTTCTTGCAAATCCCCATGCAAGAATGCATTCTTTACATCCATCTGATGTAAAGACCATTTCTTTGACGCAGCCACTGCTATCACAACTCTCACCGTTGCCATCTTGGCAACTGGGCTGAAAGTTTCCTCATAATCAATCCCATATGTCTGCGCATATCCTTTGGCTACCAATCTAGCCTTGTACCTGTTTATGCTTCCATCACTGTTATGTTTAACTTTGTACACCCACTTGCATCCAATGGCTTTCTTGCCTTCAGGCAATTGCACTAAGTCCCAAGTTTCATTTCCATATAGTGCATCCATCTCCTCATCCATAGCTTTCTCCCAATTCACATTTCCAACAGCCTCATCAATGCATGTGGGCTCAACAACCTGCACAACCTTTGCCATATATGCATAGTGATGTGCCACATAACCGTCATATGTAAATCTCTGCACAGGGTTCTTCACTCTCCCTGATCTTCGCAGCTTTTCATTCATGGCTTCCATAGCCTTCTTTACACCAGGTGTTCTCATAGCTGGGATCCCAAGCTCCTCATCAAGGCTCATATCTGAGCCACTAGACTCTCCATCAACATGAGAATGCCCTGCAGAAATGTCAGGCATACCAAGGGGCTCAACCACTTTCTCTTTTCCTTTACGTGATGTACTAATCACATTTGCAGGGTTGGTATTATGACGCAGCCTGCCACTCCATGGTCTATCAACAGACCCACTAGATGAGGACTCTCCTGGTCCACTCAAAGACTGTGATTGCTGACCTGCATTCTGTGCAACCACACTTCCACTCAAATCAGCCCCAACAGCTTCTTTTTCAGCAGCATACCAGCTGCTCATCTCATCAAAGACAACATCCCTGCTTACCCTCAACTCACGTGTAGCAGGGTTATAACACCTGTACCCCTTTTGCTCAAGGGAGTATCCAATAAACACACATTTTTCAGCTTTCGGATCCAGCTTAGTTCTCAGCTCATCTGGCACATGCACATATGCAATGCATCCAAAAACTTTCAGATGAGACAAATCTGGTTTTCTGCCAGTAAACTTCTCCTCTGGAGTTACATCATGTATGGCTGCAGTTGGAGTCCTGTTCATGATGTATACTGCTGTAGAAACAGCCTCAGCCCAATAGCAATGCGGCATATTTTTCTCTTCCATTAATGCCCGCGCAATCTCAGCAATGTGCCTGTTTTTCCGCTCAGCAACTCCATTTTGCTGCGGAGTGTATCTGCATGTATACTGTCTCCGAATTCCATTCTTCTTCAAAAATTCAGAGAACTCATTGGAGAAGTACTCTCCCCCTCCATCTGACCTTAGGCACTTTACATATTTCCCTGTTTGCTTTTCAACCAAAACTCTGAAATTCTGAAAATGAGTGAACACCTCACTCTTCTCCTTCATGAAATATACCCACACTTTCCTTGTGTGGTCATCAATGAAAGTGACATAGTACCTGCAGCCTCCCATAGACACGGTCTTCGTAGGACCCCATACATCTGAATGCACAACATCTAGTGCATTTCTGCTCACATATCTGTTACGTGGAAACACATGCTTTGTTTGCTTCCCAAATTGGCATGCTTCACATATTTTCTGCATACCTTCCACTTTAAATTTTGGCAGCCCTGTCACAATTCCTTTTGTCTGCATAGACTTCAATCTCTGCACATTTACATGTCCAATTCTTTTATGCCATATGTCTGTGTCTGCAACAACTCCTGAATCATTTGCAAACATCGCAGCACTCATTTCAGGCATGTCTACATCCAACGTAAACATTCTGCCCACTCTGTTGCCTTTTGCAACCAACCTGCACTTGTCTTTAAAATCTTCAACATAACACCCATCAGGGTTAAACCGAACCTGCAACCCCTGCTCAATCATCTGGCCAACTGAAACCAGATTCTTTGTTATGTTCGGTACATGAAGTACATCTGCAAGGTACTTCACTTTGCCATCCTGCATAGATAATGGCACATCTCCAATGTGGGCAATTGGATGAGCAGTGTCATCCCCTGTTTCCACAAAACCTGGTCTTTCCGGGTTCTTCATCTCCTTGAACCACTCCCCATGACTCGTCATGTGGTTCGAAGCGCCTGAATCCACATACCATACATTATCTTTTTGTGCTGCATCAACATTTTCAGACATGGCATTCACAACATGTTGCATAACAAACAACCTCTCATTATCCTCATTATTTCTGCTTGAGGATGCATAGTTGTTTTGCTGCACTTTCCCATTTTGCATATCAGCCTGCTTCTTATAACATTCTGACTGCACATGTCCTGGCTTACCACAATAGTAGCATTCACGTGCATTATTATATTGCCTTTGCCAATTTCCACGGCCTCTTTGACTCCCCCTGCCTCTGAATCTGCCTCTTCCACCTGCGTGTTGTTGTTGTTGTTGATTCTGGGACTGTTGTTGTTGCTGCTGCTGCTGGCCATAATTCTGATTACCTGTTCGGCCACCTCCTTGACCGCGTCCACGGCCTCCTCTACCTCGTCCTCTTCCTGAACTCGTGTAGAAGGCCTGTTGCTCTGAACTGTTTTTGCTTTGTGAAGACTGTTGGTCTTCACCCAAGTTCTTCTCTTCGATAATCAGCATAGACACCAAATCTGTAAAGTTGGGAATATTTTTCCGAGTCTAAATAGACGTCTTAAACGCCTTGTATTGTGGCCCGAGACCACGTAGACAGACTTCCACCTTGTCATCATCATCTACTGACACACCAATAGATGCAAGGGATTCGACAATGCCCTTTATCTTCAACGCATAGTCATTCACAGACATGCTCTTTTTCTCCACAGTATGAAGTTCATTCTTCAACTGTATCTTACGTGCCTTGGTGTTGGTTTCATAAAGCTTTACCAAGGTGTCCAACGCCTCCTTGGGGGACTTGGCATCCTGAATGTGCCCAATCATGGTGTCCTGTATACTAATGGAAAGCCAATACATAACCTTCCTGGCTCCTTGGTTCCAGTCTTTAAACTCTTTCACATCTGCAGCAGTCGGATTTATATCCGGTATCTCCGGTGCCTCTTCATGCTCACCTTCTATGTAGTCCCAATAGCCTTTTCCCATCAGGAAATTAGTCAACCTGAACCTCCAAGCATGGAAGTTATTCTTATCCAGCTTCTCAGCCACAATCTGAGTTATCCCATCATTTGACATCTTGCCAAACACACAACTTTACCAGAAACTGCACTCTGGTTTTTTTCTGCACAAATGCTGTATTTTCTGCACAGCGGTACTGCAGTACTCTCAAATGTCACAACCAGTGACTTCAATGCACATACATACACCCAATGGCAACTGTAGACCTCTTTGCAGCACCCACAGTGTCTGCACAGTCAATCTGTCTTCCTGCAGTTCTTAAAACAGAGTTCTGCAGAGAATCGATGACTTACCCGCAGTGCTCGAAATCGCTTGCTTTCTGAAAAACGGAGGTCCAGACGCGCCCGAAACGCGTTTTCGGCCCAAAAATTGCAGTCCAAAGGACTGTCCGAAGGACTGTATAGTTGCCCTATAGCTTCACTCCCGCGAAGAAAGCTCCTCAATCGGAGATCGTTTGCCGGTGCCTCCCGTAGAGCTCCCGACAAGGGTGTAGTCACCAACACAATAGGGAAGAGTAGTTGAAGCTCTTACCCTTGTACCGCTTCCTGTGGTTCTCTTGCTTGCAGCTCAGCCCTTAGCACGAACCAGGCTCTGATACCATGAAAAGATGCAGGGGGGAAGAGAGCTTGAGCTCTTGCAAGCACACACACACACTCACAAAACCCTAATAGAGAACACACAAGGTGAGAGGCTGAAAATCTTCTTCTTCTCTACTCAACACTCAACACACCATATATAAGAATAAGAGTACACACAATATGAAAGGTACTCAACCAAATACATACACGGGTTCTCTATAGTGTGAGCCCGACTAAATGAGCTGGCGCTATAACTATGCCAGTCTCTAGAATGGCTGTCACACAGCCTGTCATCCCACTGGCCGCATATCACCCAAGATCTCACCAACCATGCCAGTGGTGTAAGTGTGGAGCCTATCCCCCAGGCGGGTCATCAGTGTCCACCGCCTCACTAGAGCTCGATATCTCAACACATAGGACAAGAGCTCGACCTCCCTGTTTTGTAAGATAACCTCTAGCTGTTCTAGGGTGTCGGCCTCAATAACAATCTCCGGTGGTTGCCCTTGACCTTCCTCGGCTTCTTTTCGACGCTGCTCTTCTTCTGCTTCTCTACTAGGCTCGGCTTCTTCAGCTTCCTTCCTGCGTTGCGCTTCTTCGGCCTCCTTCCTGCGCTCTTCTTCTCTCATCTCCTTTGCCTCTTGCTCTGTTACTATAGGTAGATTTGTCCTTTTTGCTGTAGTAGGTAGTGGGCCGAGTTGATCGAAAAACCGCAAGTCTTGCTCCTGTTCTTTTGGCATGGCCTAGGTATGCACGAGTGCAAGAGATAGTGGGAGGGCAAGAGAGAGTAGAGCACAAAGAAGAAATTGAAATGTGGTGGCTATAAATGAAAAATGACTTAAATATGTCTATAAATATAAATTTTTAAAACTTTTAGTAGAAAATTTAAAAACACAAAAAGATTATAATCAGAGAGTTTAAGCCCATGAGGAACCACACCGACGCTTGCTTGCTACCCACTGCCGTAGTCTCTCCCTAGCATTTGATTTGTTGTATCCTTCAGTTCTTGCATTAACAGTTTTCATTATTTGACACCTAAGAGACAAATTACCGCGACTTTTTTGCCTTTTTTTGCCAACCAGAATGCGATAGAACCAGTTGAACATTTCATGGAGCGCATTACTCTTGACTTTGCCACCACCATGGCGAGTGCCCTTAAAATACACGGCCTTTGCTTGGTAATGTGATTTCTCCATGCCTTGATTGCTCCAAAGTGCTAAAGAGCCATATCTATCGAGAAAGTATGGCCCATGTGCATACAATAAGTCAACAAACAGTATGAAGAACATACTACAAGGTAACATTACCATGTAGTGAGTAATGTGTGTTTCTCCCCATGCCTCGACCATTTCTTCTGTAAATCTACAAGTGGCTTGTTTAAGTGCCTCAATACCATGGTCATCCAGGTGAGATCGCTCTAGAAGATCGACCATTTTATTACACACCTCCCATACATGTGCACGTTTTAGGCCAAGCCTGGCATCATTTCCTCGATATGTTGTAACATCACATATCTTCTTCCAAATTTCAAAGTCAGTGTGGCTATGAGAACCCAAGTGGTTTGATAGCAAGTGTCTTGCCTTTGATCCACCCATGAAAATTTTATTAGGGTTTTCTTGTGTAGGGTTTGATTTTCTGTCCTTTGTCAAGACCACTGCTCCAGCATGTAATCCCATAGAGGAAAGTACACCCTCTAGTGCAGGTATTGACTCTTCTCGTCGATCTTCGGGCTCCATGTTCCATACATAGTTTATGTGGAGCATCAATAGCTTATCCAAAATCTTGAGTCTTGCATGTAATGTGCACACATGCACTTGGCATAGTGGAATGTCCAAGATTGGGTTCCAAGCATTGTCCTCCTGGTCATGACTAGGTGGCTTGCTCTGGTCACAACTTAATATGCCATTATGCCATACCTTTGATCCTTTCCTCTGTTCAGCACCAAAAACGATTGCTTTTTTTGCACCCACCTGTTTTTGACTTTTGCTAGGTTGTTTCCCTTTTACTCTTTAGTCTACTGCTGTCTTGGAATGACAACAGTAAACACATGAGAATATAGTATTCGCACCTGTTTTACAACCCAACATACACTTTAAGGTTTTTAGATCGCCACCCAAGTGCCATTCAATGTTAAAGCAGCCTATTCCGGGAACATCAAGCTTTTGACCATTGACCTGACAAGAGACGACATGTTGAATGCCAGACCGTTCAAAATACCACCTCAAGGTATCATGGTTCTCTTTTAGGAGGACCCATGCTGCTTGCCACCAGATGTTCTTCTCTGATTGAATGCCGTAGTAGTCTTGCTTATGCCCTTGACCCCTATTGTTGCTGTCTTCAGTTGCATCCAACTCTTGGGTCTCTAAAGGCTTTCCTCTAAGTGCTCGGCTCATCAAGGTTAAACTAACACGCTCCAGTCTTTGACCTTTAACCACTTGACATTCATCTAGCTTCAAGACAAACACGGCATTTCCACCTGTCTCTTCAAGTGTGAGGCCATAGTACTGAATCATTGCTTTTTGTAGCACTTCCATGTCAATGTAGACATTGTTATATGCATTGTATTCAAAGGGTTTGATTGTTGGCATTGGCATAATATCCTCAACCCACTTGTACCCACCATTAAACATGGATGCAATATCACCATTAGCACACTTCTTTGCCATCTGTAAGCTATAAAGTGTTGGAAGCAAGGATTGCGTAACTCCCTTTGCTCGCAACCCTAAAGTGATTGACCTGTACATTGCTCTGTAACCTTTCTGGCTAATACCTGCTGAGTCACATATATCAAGCATCTCTTTGGGTGTGACAATTTCTTTGATTTCCTTCAAGAAATGTTGACGAAGAGTCTCCCGCAGCTTATCATTACCAGAACCTGTTATCATTTCCATGATATCCTTCTCCTGAAGGACATGCTGAAGAAGGGAGACATTAACATTGTCCTCAGTGTTGTTACATCCTAGTATAGCTGTTGCACATGCCCTACAATCGCAAGAGTCACCCATGAGAGATGCTTTATTCATTAATTGCTTCTCAAAGTTGCTATAATTCCTACAAAAAATTTTACCTGGTTGTTTGTTTACGCCTCTTGCATGCGCCTGCTGTCTTAGAAAGTAACCCAACAGCTTTACGTTTTCTTTGCCTTGCGTGATATCCAATGGGAAGATGAGTGAAATGGTGAACACGACGCCGAAGATTACGAGTGGAGTGTTGGAGACGAACATAATTATCGGTAAATTGATTTATTGTGCGCACACGATCTGCTAGATTATTCTTCTGCACCTCAAGCTCCTCTGAGAGCTCTTTAATCCTCTGCATCAAACTATTGATCTGCTTAGTCGATGCCGCTTGAAACTGGTCGAAGGCAAATTGTGTTTGCCTCTTTTCAGCTGCCTCATCTAGCCACAACATGTGTAATCTCCTACAATAGCCAAGAAGCCCATTGAAACCATCACCAACAAACTTAAGAAAACTTGTAATGCTTTTAAATGGTGGAGGGGCACCAGATATTGGATCTGGTGGATAAAGATTTCCATCAATCCAAAGATCAATGGCCTTTGCTCCTTGCATTCGTCGAAGCTGATCGTATGAAATATTGGGTGCAATATGGTTGCGTATTCTGTCTCTAAATCAACTTGAAGGCGGATCTTAGAAGGCTTATTGGTGATGTCTTGTAGTGCCATCTACAAGAAAGTAGGCTTGTAAGCTTGGGTTGAATAGGAGTGGAAGGAGTAGGATATGGTATCAAAAAATAATGGAAAGAATGGAGATGAGGGTTGCTTCTCTAGAGCTGCATTGTGGATAGAGAAAGAAGCCAGAAAGGGAGCCAAAGAAACATAGAGAGGGTTGGCAATGGTGAGACGAAAATGCAAAGGAGACAATGCATCATGGGAAGCTTCTTTAGTGCAAGCTATGGCTGCTAAGCAATATAGAGAGAGAATACATCATGAAAAGGTTCTTCTGTGCAAGTCATGGCTACTACTATGGGTTTGGAGAGAGAACCAAGTATTGTAGAGAGAATGCTCCTGGTAAGCTTCTTCCTTGTAAGCCATGGCTACTACTGTGGGTTTGGAGAGAGAAGGCTCATTTAGGAGTACAGACCTGCTAGCTATGGAGAGAGGACCAAGTATTGTAGAGAGAATGCTCATGGTAAGCTTCTTCCTTGCAAGCCATGGCTACTACTGTGGGTTTTTAGAGAGAAGGCTCATGTAGGAGTACAGATCTGCTAGCTATGGCTTTTGGAGTAGAGAAAGACGCTTTTTTCCATGGAGAAGGAGTGCAGGGCATTTTAGAGAGAGGATTTAGAGAGAGAAAGAGATCTAGTGCACACACAAAAAAGGGGGGAAGAAAGTGACGAATTTTTGGAATGTTTGGAGTTCGAAAAGGTAGAGAAGGCTATGATAACTAACTGACAGCCCATTACAAAGCTTTAAAGTCACCTAGGTGGCCAGATCTAAGAATATCTCCTTTTTTTTTGGTGAAAAATCAAATATATGCTTTTAGGACTAGGCCTCTAGGCTTGGTCATAGATGGATTAACATTTTAAGCATTTCACTAAACATCCAAATTAAAGGGCCCAAGAAGACTCTATTGAGTTCCTAATGGCCTATGCTCTTGGCTATACCTATACGAGCAAGAAGTTTAGCCCTAAATCCAGAACCAAAAATATCGAAGGCAAGGGATTTTTTAATCAGAACTATACATTTGGTGCTGTGTGCCGCCATAGAGGCTACACATAGCACCTTAGAGAGGGCTTTTAAAAAGAAGAGAGTGAAGGCAGATTGAAGGGTGTAGTCCTTGTGGATAATGGCGATGCCATCCACAAGAAGTTGACCAAGATAGTGTGCCAACGCAGCATCATGTCCATGGACCTTGGCCTGGTCTTTGCTGCCGCCGCCTCTCCCAGCAAATGCATCAATTTCAACCACCCTCTGTAATCAAAGGAAAAATCAAAATATTTTCCTATACATAATTACAAATGTTTCTAGGTTGTAAAAGGTTGATTATTACCTCTTGCTCAATGTCTTCTTTTGCCAAAGTGCTGGTGGGGTGGAGAGGTTAATCGAGGACTTAGCCTCATTCTTTTTTGGTGCTTTGGTCTCCATTACTCCAGTAGCAAGGGTATCCTTTTCATCCTCTAGCTTGTCTTGTAAGGTTGTGAATTCCTCCTCTAGAACTAGGGCTTGCTTCGCGGTCTTAGCCACAGTTTCCTTGACCAAAGCAACTATCTCAGCAATAGATTCTCCAAGGGGTAATATAGCACTATCTAGGTGAGGACCGAGGTTGGACGTATCAAGGTTCACCTCACATCGCGTGCATATAATGCCCAAGCATTCATCCATTCTTAAGCCAGCTGTCTTTTCAAGGTCATGAAGAAATAAGTACTCTTCACCTTCCACCACAATGGTGCTCAAGAGATTGATCTCAAGCTCTGGAAACACCTTGCTCTCCTCATGTGGGGAAGATGGCCCCGCATCTTCTACTACAGTAGTGGATTGTTCAGCTGTAGATTGTGCACCCTCTAGAAAGTGCTCTAATGCAAGCTGCTCTTCTACACCAGCACTCGTTCCTACTGCCTTCACTTCCTTGTCATCCCTCAAATACCTTGCCAACTGCAATGCAGGCATCTCTACCTCCTCATCCGTATCCTCATCTTTGCTGATGAGGAACCCAAAAGTGGCGAGCCACGAGAGGAACCTAGTTCCTAAATTGCCCTTCCCCAACCTCTCCACCTCCTGCTTATTGAAGGTACACTAAGCTCCTACGGGGATGCAGATGTCGATGAAGCGTTCAAGGCATTGGATGTAGTGGCGGGCATATTGTTGAATGTACTTAAGCAGCTTAATAGGCACCCATCGATCATTGGGGCAATGGGGAAAGGAGATGGAGTGGGGAGCCAAGTATTGCTCCATGTATGCAATCTGCGTCTCATAATGTTGGGACGCAAGGGCGAGAGACTTTTCAAAGTCGACTTTACGAGAGAACATGACAAAGAGCTCACTCTTGCCCCCGCCCCACGGGGTGGTGGAGAGGAACTCATAGAAGTTATCAAAGTGGGTAGCCATGTGAATGCAAAGAGATAGTGTGAGCTCGTGCGTAGTAGTTTCTATTGCATGAAAATGAGAAAGAAGGCACCTTTGGCTATTTATAGTTAAAATTTAAAGTTTGGCCTTTTCACACTAGACCGTTAGATAAAAAAAATTACACTTTACAAAAATATTAAGATTTCGATTAAGTAAAGATTGGTTAAAAAAGAGCCTGCTACAAAATTACAAGCAATCATCTAATCTAAAATTGTTATAATGTCTTCATTTTTTGCCCCTGTTGTGACATTTACTTCATGTTGATCTCTATCTCCTTGTTGACTTGAAAGCTTGTCATTGCCTTCACCTCGATCCTAAAACTCTTGCCCCTCACGTGCATCAAGATTCAAAACAGAGGCTATTTTCCCATATACTCAGTTGCTCTTCCACATGCCTACTATGTGTTGGTAGGGCTATGCACCTTGCTGCTGAAAATTCAAGGTCCCCCATTTGCCATGATTCTGAGACCATGGTTGTCCCCTCCTTACGCTTCCTAATCTGTAAAAATATAGAAAGTGGCATAATAACGAGAAAGTGTAAGGGTTAACTCTAGACATGTAGTGGAATCAGATATACCTTTCTTCTCATCAACTTGAAACTTGACTCTTCCACATTGTCAAAGCCCATGATGCTAAAGTGTTCACGCAGGTCTGCTAGGCTCCAATGCTTGCTTGCTGCCACTTGCTCAATCCATCCATTTTGCATCATCACAGCTACCTCAATAGGTATAATTTCTTCTTCTGAGGCTTGAAGTGGGATCCATGTCCCGTGCTTTTGCATCCATCTTTGGTAGTGCAGATGCATGTACAAAATAGAGCATGCCTTCAAGAACCTGAAAGACATTGTAGAATCTACTACATTGCACTTGTACACATCACCTTGATGTGACCCCTCATCAACCTTCCAACCCTCTCCCTAGTAATCCTTGAATGAGGTCAGATCATACCTCCTTACAAATATACATTGTTTTTGTTTGGTGCATTGGCATGGAATTGAACATGTGCACAAAAACATGTAAAGGACAAAACCAATTTCTGACCTAGATGCCTTTGAAAACTTGAGTGATGTCTTGATATCACTTACCATCTTAAACTTTAAGCATAAGATGGTCCAAGCATCAGGTTTGGGCCATTTGGGATTGTTAAGAGGGGTGTTGGGGATCTCTTCTAGCTTGCCAAATAAACCTGGTTTTTTATCTACAAAATATGAGTGAGAAAAGGAAAAGATATTATTCTGTACAAGATCACTTGGGCTTTGAGATACAAACATTGCCTCTCCAATGGATGCATGCATAGCATAGAAAACTCCAGTGAGGCTTTGGAGTGGTTGTTCCTCAACATAATTAGAGGGAAAAATATCTATAGAGAGACATAAGAAAATGGAGAATCATAAGAAAATTTGAAACAAAAAATCCAATATTAGCATGTTGTTAAAGCTGTGTTTATGTTACACTTACAATTGGAAGGAAACCTTGGTCGTTGGCCTTCAATGTACAGGTATCCAAGGGTATACACATGTTGCACTATGGCAACTAGTATGCTTGAAGCCTTGTAGCCGCCCCTTCCAATGATGTGGCATATTCCCCAGTTGGACGCACTCGATGTGGTCCCTTAGAGTTGGCTGCATGTAGACTAAGCCCCAACCCTGAATCTTGTTGGAGCCCAAACTCCATTCTCATCTCTTGTGTTATGCAGCACAAGCTCTTCCACCTTCTCCCTAGGTCTTCTCACATTACTGGAAGAGGCCATGGTGGTAAGAAAAGAGAAGAAGGGAAAAGAAAATCTTGTTTTACAAACAGAAGAGTGGAGAGAGGAGAGAAAGTTCAGGGTTTTTAGTGTAGCAATGGAAAGCTTAAAAGAGGGTTAGAGTTTGAGAATAGGCTTCGTGAACCTAGAGTAGACTAAAGAGGGATAGAGTTTCTACAGCAATGGAGAGGGAGGGAGCGAGAGAGAGAGAGAGAGAGAGAGAGAGAGAGAGAGAGAGAGAGAGAGAGAGAGAGAGAGAGAGAGAGGGAGATTGAGAGGGAGGGAGCTTGAGAGAGAGAGAGAGAGAGAGAGAGGGAGATTGAGAGGGAGGGAGCTTGAGAAGGAGGGAGAGCTTGAGAGGGATGGAGTTTCTGCAACAATGGAGAGCTTAGAAGAGGAAGAAAGAGGTTCAAAATGAGCTTTCCAAACCTAGAGTATGTTGGGGGGAAGTTTGAGAGGGAAAACACATTTTTGGGAAAAAATTGAAAATTTTCAATTTTTAGGGTTTTTAATCTACACGATTCTAGGTGGGGGGACCTCTAAGTTTGGGCCCAAGAGGTAGGAGGACAAGAGTAGTAATTAGGCCCCATTAGCAAACCAAAGCCTAGGTCCCCTAGGGTCAAAGAAGTAAAAAATGTGCACCCAGCCCATTCCTAATCAAAAGTTAATCCAAGAGGCCCTCTTTGGGTCCAAAAAATTCCTAATGCATAAAAGCCCACCACCAAACATGCCATGCCCTTATACACTCCACGGAACATCACACAAACCCCACCCATGGCTTGCTCGTTGACTACTTCCAGTCATAGAAGATGGGATCATCGAGACGGGTTGTTGCCATGGGGTGGTGACTCCACAGACGCTTCTTCCCTTTAGCTCCCGCGACGAGCGCCCACCCATTTCCAGTTGTGACGGACACCACACTTGCTCATCTTGCTGCTTTGACACAAACCCCTCTACCCCCAATCCGGCTCATTCCCGATACCAAGAAGTGGTGGATGGAAATGTGGTCCTGGATGATGTTGGCAACGAGATGAAGTCTCAAATCTGCAAGTTATGACATATAGCCTTTCCCCAAGACTTCACTACTACATGGCATAAACTTGATAGTGCAAAGAAGGAATGAGTCATTAATCAAATCAAGAGTAAGTTTATGCCAGCACCACATAGTGAGGAGGTCCATCCTAAATGGATTAAAGATCACATAGTGAACATGATGAAGCAATGGTACAACGACATCACACGTAAGGTAAAGAGAGGGGGACAAAATCCTTGGAATTGTACACAAGAGAATTGGGAAGAGGAGTGTAGAAAGCATAATGAAAATCCCCGCAGGTATAAGCAGCAGGCAGGAGGCTACAAAGCGAAGCAAATGGAGAGCATAGGGAGCTCCCATCTTGAAAGTGGCTGGTATGCTTTTCACAGGTACTTTGTAAGTATTGATAGTACCATCACTCAATTTTTTTAGCATAATGGGAATTTCATTTTTGTTAATAAGTATTCATGCTTCATGTTTCCAAAACAAAGGGTGGTCGGTTGTGCAGCGAGTGATGTGGAAGAAGGTACACCCTAATGTATGGCACATATGCCCTCCTCGAGCAACTTGAGCGAGAGGGCATCAACGTGAACTGGACGGATGTGGTGAATATGGTAAACCTCTACATTTTCCACCCATCAAATAGTTTTTTCCTCACTTGTCATTTCTGAGTTTTTGCCTTATGAATACTCTTTTGCAGGGACCAGTGTGCCAAACCTTGAGGGCAATGATGATGATTAGGTTCAGTCTTGCATCCAAAAGG
Organism: Cibotium barometz; assembly: GCF_041138505.1. Classification (NCBI taxonomy): domain Eukaryota; kingdom Viridiplantae; phylum Streptophyta; class Polypodiopsida; order Cyatheales; family Cibotiaceae; genus Cibotium; species Cibotium barometz. The sequence goes on along the minus strand of NC_141059.1, from coordinate 42,052,565 downwards.
CACCATGTACAGGGGCCGGGCCTCTAAATACATTATTGTTGACTCTATGTATAAGCATATTTTGTGTACGTATTTTTGTCAGCTCCATGAGCTATGTCACTTCTTCTACTTAATAAAAGTTTAATTTTTGTGACCTTTGAGTACAGAACATGGAAGTACTCTTTAAAACAAGCATACTGGTACATTCAGGTGCAGGACTGCACTTGGGTGTACCATTATTTTTAAAAAAAACCTACATCCGTCAAAATAGACATCGTTTGTAAGCATCGAAACACCTGTCAAAATAATAGTCGGTGTTAGCATTAAAAAGAGTGGCGCAATAATAAGCATAAAAAACAATGTCGTAAAATAAGATATCTTTTTGACATTTTAAGACATCGTTTGTAAGCATCGAAACACCTGTCAGAATAATAGTCGGTGTTAGCATTAAAAAGAGTGGCGCAATAATAAGCATAAAAAACAATGTCGTAAAATAAGATATCTTTTTGACATTTTTAATGATGTGAAATTTTGATGCATATATACACACGTATTTCGATGCGGATATTGACAGTTTCATATCGACGCTTTCAGAGATTTTTTACATGTTCATTCCCATCGAAAATACACCTGCCTGTAATAGTGTGTTCTGCATCTTCTTGTTAGGGTAAATGGCACCTTTCCAAACCTCATATGAGGTTAAATAGCCCTTGCTTGGTAATCTGGCAAATAAGGTGACAATGGGGACATAAATTAGAGTGTAAGTAGGGAAGGGGGGGATAGAGGTATCAATTTATCACAAAAAAATTGGATATCAGAGAAGAGAGTGAAGAAACTAGGTGACATACCATGTGAATGACCTAACCACTTTTTCTAATGTAAGAATTCATATAAATTCTTCTAAGTATCTTCAAAAATTGATGGAAAGGGTCTCAAGCCTCATAATTTGAAATTGCTTCCTTAGAACTTTCCATAATTTGACACCCACAACCCATGTAGAGTTAATGCAAATAGATGGGGAGAGAGAGAGAGATGGCATGCTTGTCGTTTGTTCCAGATGAGAAAATATGGAGATGGAAACAATTAATACTAATTAGTTTCTCACAAGTTTACGTGTTAAGAGAGAGAATGTGTGTGTATGTGTATGTCTATGTCTATGTGTGTGTGTGTGTGTGTGTGTGTGTGTGTGTGTGTTGTTACACCTATTCATATAGTATAAACCAAAGTACATGTGCCCACAAAGAGGGCACAATAATTCAAGCACATCTCTCTTGAGTTTCTTCCCCCTCACACTCTGTGTGGATGATCATATCTTGTTGTGGGGAATTTTTGAAAAAGGACTAATATTAATATATACAAAGCTACACCCCATGGCACTCAATGCTCATATGATCCTAGTTTTTAATTACCTGATTGAGAGATGATTAATCTAGCTGCAAACAAAGGGCAAGAAGTGAGGGCTCGAAGAGAAGGAAGAGGCTTGTAGTAAGGTTCTCCCAAAGGACTCATTTGTTCCCCAATCAAGTAATCTCTCCTCCATTATACCACGTCTTTTTGCCCCCCAGACATGGTGCATTATCCAGAAAAGGATTACTCAGCAGGTGCTTAGTCGGTTTACTTTTTGGTCCAAGACTCCTGGTTGAGTATTTAAGGAGTTGAGGTTATTTAGGCTCTCCCCAATGGATACTATATCTTTCTCATGAAGGACTCTGACATGGTCCTAAAGGTTATAGGCTCTTGCCAATGGATGTATAGGAACCTCCCCTTATGCTTTTTCAGATGGTTCAAATACTTCAACCCTAATCGCCCACCAAAACCCTTTACTTGCCTAGTGTGGGTGGAACTACCCAATCTCCCATTCTATTTATACCCCTGGGTTAAGAAGATAGTTTCCCCCATAGGTAAAGTCCTTGGCTTGAGACCCAAGAATGATTACAACCCAGTTTGGCATCGCCAAATCCTTGTAGAAGTTGATCTTGATAAACCTCTAATTGATGAAATAGAAGTCAACTATGGGGAGTATAACATTCAACAAAAATTCATATTCAAATGTCTTCCCAATGCATGCTTCCACTTTGGAGCACAGGGACATCTTCCTATTCAACAAAAAGTCTTATTCAAACATCTTCACAGTGCGTGCTTCCACTATGGAGTGTGGGGATGTCATCAGAAATTGCCCTATCAAGCACCCTAACATAAGAACTCCTAGTCCCCCTTCCCCTCAATCTACAGCTAGCAAAATTCAGCAAAATATTAGTCCGAACACCCAAGTACCCCCCAGTGGCCTTGGCTTGGCGCAAAGGAGAAGAGTGATGGTTTCTATCTCCCCAATAGGAGGAAACCTTTCAAACAAAACAAATTAGAGCAATAGAGAGATTTTGCTAACTCTTATGTCCTATTAGATAGCCCCTCTGACCCAGAGGATTTGAAGGACTCTCAAGAAATAAATCATCCCAACCAAATGGACCACAACCTTATCAACTCTTATCAACCCTTACAAGAGGAGCACCAGAATGAAGAACCTAATAGGGTGAACCTAGCCCAGTCAGATACTGAATTTGGTAACTCTAAAATGGAGGTGGCTAGGGAACTAAAAAGGGTACACTCTTTGGTGGGCTCTACTCCCCAATCAGCATACAAAGGTGGTCCCAAGAAGGTTAACTCCTAGAGAAAAGGTAAATGAAGTGCTTGACACTGAATGTCAAGGGTCTTACTGACCCTTCCAAGGTTCAAATGGTTCGACAGTGGTGTGAAAAGCAATGTAAGTTTGACTTTATTTCTCTAACAGAAGTCAAGGTCAATGGTATAGAACTGGACAAATGGCTCCAGTCCACCTCCAAAGATCATGTATGGATTGACACTGCCCACACTCAAGGCTCAGGAGGAGTTGCAGTAGGGATACACATTGACCACACCAAGATGACTTGAAAAACATTCAACTGGATGTGTTTGACCAATGGGTTTCCTTTGAGATGTCCATATAAGAATATGGCACAACAAAAAGAGATAGCAAGACAAAGCACAATAGACAATGTAATAGATACACAATGGAGAGAATTCAAAAATTTCGATTATACCAAAGAGGTACAAGTGATGGTGTTGTCCACTTGCGCGCTCTCAAGTAGAGCTTAGATGGCAATCGAGATAGACTCTAGATGGAGGATGTACAAAGCATAGAAGGGGGTGGATACTCACAAGCATTGAATGCCTATAGTCATGGAAACCATGACTATAGGCAGTGTGGTAGATGTGTATACAAGAAGGGTGGTTACACTGCATACACATGGTCACTATCTACGTATCAAGAACACAACCCACCGACCACTAATGACAGACTTGGTATCCGAGGGAATATTCTAGGAAATATTCCTCATATTGTCACCTCAAGGATCCCCATTTGGGGTATTACCCCGGGCCCCAACAACACTCGTACCCCCGACCATCTCCTAATCGTCATCAATGGTCACAATAATGACCCCATCAATGTCTAAGCCGAGGTTCCCACTAAAGACATATGCACCATGGCTACTCTTCATCATAATGGGAACCTAACAAATGTGCATTACACATCAAATTGAGATACATGTTAAGAGGCATGCATTGAGTGTATACTAACACCCCCCCCTCCACCCGAAGATGAACTAAGTTTTTATCCCACGCCAAGTCCATGAAGATGTCGAGTGAGCTGGTCCTTCCTAAGAGCCTTGGTGAAGATGTTAGCGCAGTTTTGCTCTATATAGCAATACTCCAGCTCCACTATCTCATCCCGTATCAGCTCTCGCATATAATGATATCAAATCTCAATGTGCTTCATGTGCGAGCATGAAACACAAGGTTCTTGGAGATAGCCATGCAACTCTGATTGTCACACCACAAGACTGTAGCCTCCTTGATCTGAACTCCCATGTCGACCAAGATTCTCCTCAACCATACTACCTCACATGTAACAAAGCAAGCCGCCTTTTACTCAGTCTTTGTGGAAGAAAGTGCCATTGTAGGAGGTTGCTTTTTGCTGGTCCAAGAGAAAACACTGGAACTAAGCAAAAAACAATATCCAAAAACTGATTTCCTAGAATCACAATCTTCTGCCCAATTTGAGTAACAATAACTTGTCATAATGTCATCCATGTTGTAAGTGATGCCATCAGAGTACCTCTGATGTACCTAAGTACCCTCATTCCTTCCTTCCAAAATGACTCTCTCGTGGCTTGTTGGAAAACATGCTCGACACACCAACTGTGAAGATGATATCAGCTCTAGTGTTAGTAAGAAAAATCAGACTCCCAACCAACTTCCTGTACTTCCTAATGTCAACAAGTGATGAAGAAGCAGAAATCTTCACGTTCACTTCCATTGGCATAGACATAGGCTTGCAGTTTGTCATCCCAAATTTTACTTGACACTTTTGAGACCTCAGTCCCCAAACATAAATGCATAAGACCCAAACCTTTCATCTCAAACTCATGGCTTAGCATATCCATTGTTTGTTGGATCATCTCTTCACGTTTAAGTTATCTACATACAAGACAACAAAAACAATATTGCCATGCCTTTTTGGAACATATAAGTTAGCATCAAAAGCAGTTCTTATAAACGCAATCTTTTTGAAAAATTGGTCTATTCTGTGATACCATGTCCTTGGGGCTTGTTTCGGCCTGTACAATGCCTTTTTCAGCCTGCAAATTTTGTTTTCTAATCTCGGCATCTCAAAAAATAGTGGCTGAGCTACATATACCTCCTCCTTGAGATGGTCGTTCAAAAATGCTAATTTGACATCCATGTGAAAGACTGGTCACTTTTCGTGAACATCCAAGGCAATTACCGCCCTGATAGTTGTAATACAAGCTATGGGAGAAAAGGTTTTACCAAAGTCAAAACCCTCTACCTATGCAAATCTCGTGAAACCAACCTAGCTTTGTATTTTTCAAGTGAGCCATTAGCCTTATACTTAGCTTTCCAAACCCATTTGGTGTACCAAACCCATTTGGTACCAATTACCTTTTTATTTGGTTGTTGGTCAACTAGCTCCCAAGTGTTATTCTTTATGATACTGTCATACTCAGACTGCATCACAGCTTTCCACTTTGGATTTGCTAAGCCTTCATCCAAGGTGGCTGGCTCCTTCACTGTTCCCATTATCTCATCAAGGCCATATTGACGATGAGATCAAATGCTCTTCTCTGCTCTATTCTCCTTGATCTACGTGATCCATTTGCTAAAGATTCTGGCTTCTCAGGTATGGATTACGTTCATCAAAGAGTTGTTGTACCTACTTTGGAAGTGGCTTTCCTTGTGGTGTAGTAGAAGGCTATTGTGATGTGTGAGAGTCTTCATCCTCTGAAAACTCCTCCTCCTTGAGAGGAAATCTGACTGGTGGGTTGGGCTCATGGTGGTGGACTATTTCTCCAGCTAATGATAGAGTGGACGGACCTCCTTCCTCCACTAAGTGTGGCTGTTTTGCAAATACCACATCTCCGCTAGCCACAATCTTCTTTGCCTTTATATCATAGAGCTGATATGCCTTCGACTCTTGACTATATCCAAGAAAGATACACTTCTTACTTTTGGCATCGAACTTGGTCTTAAATGCATCTGGAATATGTATATAACATTCACTGTCAAATGTTCTGAAATGAGAAACTGAAGGTTTCTTACCAGAGTAGGCCTCTTAAGGTGTATCCTTGAGTGCCTTTGTGTATCTCCGATTGAGGACAAAAATTATTGTGTTGACTACTTCAGCCCAAAATGTATTGGCCAAACCCTTTGCCTTCAACATGCATCGAGCCATCTCTGTGAATAGTTCAATTATTGTAGCATTCTACAACACCCATTTGCTGAGGTGTGTGAGTAATGATGAGTTGGCGCGTGATGCCATTCACCTTGCAGTAGTTGCAAAATTTCATTGAAAGGAATTCTCCTCCTTAATTTGTACGAAACTTCTTCACCTTCTTTCCTATCTCATTTTCCACAAGATTATGCCACTATTTAAACTTGCCAAAAGCTACAGCCTTATCCCAAAGGAAATGAACCCACATCTTCCTACTATAATCGTTGACTAATAGCATAAAGTAAGAAGATCCCCCTAATATAGTAGTATAAATTTTACCACAAAGATCAGCATGTACCGGCTCTGGAGGTATCTTTGCCCAATTGTTTCTATCCTGTGGAAATGCCTTGTGTTGTTGCTTGTCCATCATGCAAGGTTCACATGGTTCTTGCAATTCTAAAAATGCAAGCAAATTAGCTACCATACCCTTTTTCTACATCTCTTTAGCACTGCAAAGTCCAATGTGACGAAATCGCTCGTACTAAAGCTTGCTGGTGCTCTTATCTATGTAGACACTCTAAGGGCACTCAGCTCGTACAGATTGTTGCGCCTTACTCCTTTGCCAACTACCTTGCCACCAATAGCATCCAGGATTTCTATTTCAGCTTTCTTCAAGCGTACTTCAAGCACACAATTTGTCATCGTAGCAATCGATAGTAGATTTCTCTTTATTTGGGGTACATAGAGCACATCTGACAGCTTCTTCTCTTCACCTGTAGCTACCACAAAAGATATGGTTCTAGACTCTTTGGCTGGACATTTAGCATTATTCCCAACAATAACATTGATGGGTTCCTGTAGTAGAGGCTTCCAAAAACTATACCAGCCCTTCTTATTGGTCATGTGTTAGGATGCTCCACTATTCAAAATCCATAAATCATCAAAATAGGAGCTTGATTAGATGAACATACCTCTTTAATGGTGACCCAAAGTTCAAGATCAATATTGACATTATTGAATGACTGACTCCTTTCCCTTCAATGAAGACTTCAAGGTGTCGTTCTTCTTGTCAACCTGCTTCGTTCTATAGTCTTTAATAGTATGACCCTTCTTGTCACAATAATAGTAGCTCCCTTGAAACTTCTTCTTCTTTGGCTTTTTTCTTCTCATTAGAAGATATCAAATCTTTGCCTTTAGCATTAGTCAAAAATGCAACATCACCACCATTGCAAGTCTTTAGCTGTATCTTCTCTTCAAGTATAGCACTAAATTCTTCAAATGATAAAGGTGGTACTCTAACCTCATTGTTTAGTGATGTAGCCAAGCCATCAAACTTCTATGGAAGAATTTGGATGCACCTCCATGCCAACTCCCCACTAGTATGTGTAATCCCTACAGCAGCCATTTGATTTCGCAAATTTTTGATCCGCGAGATAAATGCTTATGTAGAGCTTCTCCTTTAGCAAACTTTTCAGTAGCAAGTTGTTTCTCCAAGTTCTAAATCGTGGTCTGATTCTTCTGAGTCTCATATTGATTCCTCAGTATGATCCAAGCCTGCATCCTTAGTAGTATGTTGAGAACAAAATCACTTATACTTGTGATGATGGCACAAAGTGCATCACCATTGCACCTTATCCATGCGCGAAGAAGTGTAGCATCTGAACGGAAGTATGTTTGTAGGGTTGTTGGGGTGGTCATGACTTCCCACTGGTTCTTCATCCATTCCTAGAATAATTTCATAGTAGTCCAGAATGGCATTGATTTTGAATTTCCAAAGAGTGTAGTTTGTCCCATCAAAATTTCCTTCCGTGAAGGTAGGTGGACGAATGCGCAAGACTAGTGCTACGTAGAGGTAGAAGCTATCACTCCTATGATTCTATGCAAAGAAAGACCAAACTTTATGCACTATTTTTGCTAAGACCACCTAAGCTCTAATACCATATAAGAATATGGCACATCAGAAAGAGATAGCAAGACAAAGCACAATAGCCAATGTAATAGATACACAATGGAGAGAATTTAAAAATTTTGATTATACAAAAAGGTACAAGTGATCGTGTTGTCCACTCATGCGCTCTCAAAGTGGAGCGTAGATGCCAATCTAGATAGACTCTAGAGGATGTACAAAGTGTAGAAGGGGGGGTGTATACTCACAAGCATTGGATGCCTTAGCTGATGGCAATCATGTCCATATATAATAGTGTAGGCAGTGTGGTAGATGTGTATATAACGAGGGTGGTTACACTACATAGACACAGTCATCACACTTGCATATCAAGAATGCGGCCCATCGACCACCGACCATCCATAGACCACTAATGATGGACCTAGTATCCAAAGGAATATTCTTCATACTGTTGCCAGGGGGTTGCTAGCCCCCTGGGACCCCCCAGTTGGGGTGCTGCCCCGGGCCCCAACTAACGCTTGTATCCCTGACCATCTCCTAACCATTATCGATGGTCACAATAATGACCCCATCGACATCTAAGTCGGGGTTCAGACTAAAGACATATTCACCATGGCTACTCCTCATAATGGGAGCCTTAAAAATGTGCATTATTATACATCAAAGTGTGATACATGCTGAGAGGGCATGCATTGAGTGTATACTGACAGTCCACATACTCCTTCATGGGCTTATATGTTGTAGGCCCTCAGGTTAACAGGAACAGAACTTGGAGAACCCTAAGGCTGGTTCTAGACCCCATTATCCTAATGGGAGACTTCAACATGGTTGAGACCAGGGAGGACAGGTTGAGAGGTCTTGGCTAGTAGGTCCTCAAAGGTTCAGAGTTGCAGTCCTGGAAGAATATTGCTGAACACTTTGGTATGTGTGACATGTTGATTTCACTTGGCAAAACTATGCTTTGGGGGTGAGCTAGGCAAGAAGGCAATATTGGACAAAGGTTATGTTAGCATAACCATTTGTAATACCTTTGTGAGATGTGAATGCAAAATTGACTTTTCCACGTCTCTAAAACCATTATCCCATTATCCTTTTACTTGAGAACTATGACAAAAAGGTGAGTAATCAATGGTTTCACACTAACCCTGCCCTGTATAAGCTGCCCTTTGTGCAGGACAAAGTAAAAAAAATATGCAAAGACTTCTTTGGGAGAGGGCTCACTCTAGCCAAGGCTTGGAGTCTGGCCATTAGATCTACCCAATCCCTTCTGATTTGTATCAGAAAGGAAGTGACCAAAATTAGACAACTAAGGAAAGGACTACACTACATTAGGTTGAAGGAGCTGGAGGAACATGGAAACAAGGATGATCTCTCTATCCAAGATGAGGTGTGTAGAACCAAAGTAGAAATTAGGAAGGAGGAAGGGATTTCCCTCCAACAAGCCAACCTCTTTTTTAGATACTGGTGGGTAGGGAAGAGTGATGTACCCACTCCTAAAATGTTTAGAAACTTTAAGGTGAAACAAAGTAAGGACAAATTGCCCCCCCCTCAAGGACAACAATGGCCTCATCAGTAGTTCTGACGAAGGGATTCTGACGAAGGGAATAGAAGTATTGTTTTTTAACACTTCAACAATATCTTTAACAAAGGGGGTGAGATCACCAAGGATCAGACTAAATCTATTGCAGTCACAGGGGAAACCAGGAAACCTACCATCCTAGTAGGTATCTCTAAAACCTTGGAAGCTAATCTTTCAAAAGAAGAAATTAGCAAGGCAATAGACAACCTTAAGGGAAAGAAAAGTCCAGGAGTGGATGGATTACCCTCAAAACTCTTTAAATCTCTTAAAGAGATTATGATAGGTCCCTTACTAGTTGTATGGCAAGAGGTTGTCCCCTATAGGGCTCTCCCCCTGTCAAAATTAATGAGGGTTGGATCAAACTCGTCCACAAGAAAGGGGAGAAAGACAACCTTGGTAACTGGAGACCAATTACTATGCTAACATGTGCTTACAAAATCTATGCAAAATCCTTGGCTTTGAGACTTTCGAGTCAGCTATGAAATATTGGATTAGACAGGAACAAAAGGGGTTCATAAAGGGCAGGTATATCCTTGATGCTATTATCACTCTATGGGATGGAATGGAATTTGCTGAAGAATCTGAGTAAGACTATATCTTTTTTAATCCTATGATAGACTAAGCTAGAACCATGTTTTGGAGTCTCTTAAACACATGAGTGCAAGCAAACACTTTTATCCTGATGATAGACTAAGCTAGAACCATGTTTTGGAGTCTCTTAAACACATGAGTGCAAGCAAACACTTTTATCCTGATGGTTGGGATCTTATTTGGTAATGCATTAGCAAGGGTCAATATAAATGGGGTGCTCTCTGAGGCCTTCCAACTAACCAAATCCATAAGGCAAGGCTTCCCTCTAGGCCCCTTGCTATATGCTATTGCTGCATATGGATTGAACTGGCTAATCAAAGACAAGATGGACAAAGGGGAGATGCAGGCTATCACCCTCGCCAATGGTAAACAGCTATGCACACAGATGTTTGCAGATGACACCGATGCAATGGTTGCTAACACTGAGAAGAGCATAAGATGCTTCTAGTCTTTGCCTAGAAATTTAGTGTAGAGCTTCAAGGTCAGTGATTAACCAAAAAAAAGGTATTAGGTCACTAATTGACAAGCCCTAGACTGGCTAATGCGTGCAGGTTACAACACCTTATAAGATGGTGTGATTTTTAGGCTTCTGGTTATTCCCATGAGCTTCAAAGTCACTCTAAAACAGAGATGGAAATGGGCTCTCAATAGATTAGCAAGCAAACTCATTAGGTGGCAAAAAAGGCAACTTAGTCTTGTAGGCATGAAAATGGTTGTCAACCACTTCATAATCCTCTCTGTCATCTATTTTATGAGCTATTGGAGACCTCCAGATGAAGACTTAAACAAATTCATTAGGCTATGCAAGAAATTTCTTTGGGGGGGGGACCCTTGGTTAAAGAAAATACCCAAGCTCAAATGGGATTGGTGTTGTATTGGAATTGGGAAAGGGGGTCTAGGTATCCTTGATATTACAAACCTGGCTGATAGAATGGCTGCTAAGTGGATCTTGAGAAGCTTCCTCAACCCAACATAAGACTAAGCTTGGTTGATCAATAGGAACCAGTTTAAACTTAAAGACCCACCCCAAATAAAAAAACCTATTTCCCCTCACAATTATGGTGCGCAAGTATCTTATTAAACCTATTGGTATCCCTTTAGTCATATCTCTTTGGTCAGCCTCGAATGCACTGAAAGGGGACCTAATCCTCTTAGTAAAACCTAGTAACACTTGGGGGCTCCATGGAAGAGATGCAATTTGGTGGCCTATGCTCCCCTTTCCCCCAGTGGATGAGAACAAGGTTGACGCTACTCTTAGGCTGCATAAATTGGGTATCTGGTTGGTGGGATGTGTGGGATAAAGTAGGCACATGGCTATTCAAGGCATAGCTAATAAGATTGTAAAATGTCTCAAATGTTGAACTAGAGCTCATTGGTGACATGATCACATTATGGTGTCACACTAACTATTGGCTACTCTCTATCAGAGACTTGCCTCACCCTAAAGCTTCAATGGTGTAGACAGCCCTACCTCCTTCCCATCTCAACCAAGAAAGGGGCTCCCCCTGTACATTGCAAACTCAACAAGAGGTGGGGGTTGTTGTGCGAATCTCTATAGCACAAAGGGGATTGTGTCTTTTAATTTGAGAAAATGCCTTATATACATTTGGCCCTTATTCACACTTGGGCAGTACCTCCTCTCTTGACAAATTGTGGAACAAATATGTAGAACCTAGCCTAGCTCTTAATGCACATAACTATCTGGACCCACAGAAAGCATCCAGATTGAACATTGGGGATGGGAAATATCATAGGTGCCAAGAGATAGAGGATGACTTGCACATCTTCATCCACTACCCTCAAGCCAAAAGATGTTTGGACTCTCTTGTAACTTGTATCCAGACTTGGAATGGCCTAGCCTTAGGATGGAAAAACCTGATTTTGGGAGAAAGTATTGGTTGTTCTTTGGAGCTATGGTCTGTGTTGAGCACTGAAATGCTTTGGGCGTTGTGGTTAAATAGACTTGACTTCACTTTCAACAATAATCCTACTCAGAAAACATGGCTGAAAGTTCATTTAATACATGCAAGTGAAAGATTCATTCAAAGGAGATTGAAGGACTTGGAAGGCAAGATGTTTGGACTCTCTTGCAACTTGTATCCAGACTTGGAATGGCCTAGCCTTAGGATGGAAAACCTGATTTTGGGAGAAAGTATTGGTTGTTCTTTGGAGCTATGGTCTGTGTTGAGCACTGAAATGCTTTGGGTGTTGTGGTTAAACAGACTTGACTTCACTTTCAACAATAATCCTACTCAGAAAATATGGCTGAAAGTTCATTTAATACATGCAGGTGAAAGATTCATTCAAAGGAGATTGAAGGACTTGAAAGTTCATTTAATACATGCAGGTGAAAGATTCATTCAGATTGAAGGACTTGGAAGGTAAGATAGCTTAGAAGTACATGAGAGAAAAGATAAGACAGGATGACAAGTTGTGCAGTTAAATTCACGATTTAATGAGGTTAAGAGAGAGTAATCTCCAAGGACATTTTGTTGGTGAAAATCCTTTATCTTATGTAACGTTTCTCTAATTTCTTAATATAAATAGCCATTTCTCTTGAAAAAAAAGAAGTGAGGGCTAGCCCACCATCGCATGACAATGCCATGCCTAGCCTTTGAAACGACAACCCCTCACTACAAGGAGGGGTAGCAACCTAGCTTGTGAGACACTGAAAGATCTTAAAACTAATTAAAGATGGTTAAAGAAAACTGGTAACCATTTCTTATAGCCTTTATTGTAAGAAATACATTTCAATACATTTTAGTTATAAAAAACAGGCATTTAGTACATATTTTCATAAATGAAGATTGATTGATTTATTAATTTGATTGGTTCAAAAATATTTTATCAAAAGTACTGACATACACAACCATCATCCATGGAGAGCTGGTTGACCAAGATTTCCCATCCATTCTTGATCTTGAGAGTGAATTAAGGAAGGGAAAATAGAGGAAGGGGTAGGGAGGGTTGGGGGATTGTAGAAGCTACAAGATTTTAGACAAAGCTCTAGAAGCTCAAAGCCTCACAAAGGGAACCCCCCATATCTAGGTCCTAAGGTCAAAGGAACCGTCACCAACAAACCTCTACAACCAAGCCAAGGCTCAAACACCAATCTAAAGGTAGAGACGAGAGCTAAAGTTATGCATCTAAGACTACCCGCAAAACTTAAGCAAGAACGGAGAGAATAGTGGGAAGAAGAGAGAAGATAAAAAGAAAAGGAGAATAAAAGATGAGGGAGGAGAGAAAGAAAGAAAAGAGAAGGGAGAAGAGAAATAAAGAGGTATTAAATTATCACAATAAATTTTGACATCACATAAGAGATTGAAGAAAGGTGACATACCATGTGAATGACCTAACCACTTTGTCCCATGTTAGCGTTCATATAAATGCTTCTAAGGCTCTTCGAACCTCAATGGAAATAGTCTCATAATTTGAAATCACTTCCTTAGTTCCATAATTAGGCACCCACAAGTTACAACCCATGTAGAGTTAATGCAATTGGATGGGGAGAGAGAGAGAGAGAAGAGAGAGAGATGTTTATAAATTGTCACTTGTTCACATAGGGCCTGGTTGCCTGAGGCCGGTGCTCCAGAGCATCAGCCCTGGCGTTGCCAAAAAAAACACTGGGAAAATTGCTGCCCAAAAACCGGACCCGCCCAAAAAATTTAAACTTTTTGGCCCAAAAGGTTATTTCAACTGCTTGGACCCGCCTGAATCGCAGCGTGGAGGCAACGCCGTGCTTTCCACTGCGAGCTCTCATGCCTCAGTCGCATACCTGTAGGCCCTCCACCCTCACAGCCGACTGTTTCTTCTACCAAGCTTGCCTCCATGGCCTGAGCCTCTGGCCCTCCACCCTCCCTATGGCTGTGAGAAAGCACTGCAATGTGAGCCTACCTCACAAGCTTGCCTTCCCGTTAGTTTCCAGCAAAGGTCCACAATCTTCCTCTAGCTAGAAGCTCACAGCAGCGGACCGCTGCATGATCATCAACATGGCAATTCCAAGCCACATGCCAATTTCCCTCATATGTGGGCTTGTTTTTACACTTTTGCTTATTCTTTGCTGCCGCCAGCAATTGAAAAGGTGTGCATACCTTCCACAAAAGCTTCGTCGAAGTAGAGAACTCCGCACTTACAGCAAGCCAAGGAGTGATTTATTACTGCCTTTTTTGCATGCTTATGTTGTGTACTTTTGCATTGAAACTTTCATTGCACACAAGGCAATTAATTTCAGAGTGGTATGTAAAACCACGAACACTCCCATTGTGGAACTACTATGTTGGATTCAATCGTGGAACTACTATGTTGGATTCATTCGTGGGGATGACAAGAGGTTTAGGAGCATGTTTAGGTTGCCTTTGTGCCTCTTCCTCAACAAATACCAAAATCACTTGCCAACATTAAGGGGAGGGACCAAGGCGAAATACCAAAACCACTTGCCAGCATTAAGGGAGGGTGCTTCCTGTCGAGAAGCAAGTGGCATTGGGATTGTTCCGTTTGGCAACAGGTACATCCATGATGGCTGTGAGAGCTTTTTGGTGTTGGAAAGTCCACTGTTGTTGAGTCCGTGAATAGGTTTGTGACGGCCTTGTTGGTGCACCGATGCCAATACATATCATGGCCCAAAAGCTCAAGTGAGATTTAAAAGATCACGGCTGGTTTTTTTTGTCAATTAGGGCTTGCCTAATGTTTGCGGAGCCATGGATGCCACACATATTCTCATGGAGAAAACACATGGCGAGGTAGGCTTGGATTGGTATGACCAAAAAAAAAAGGACTACTCTAAGTTGGCTCAAGCCGTGGGGGTGGACTGTGACATGCAAATTTTTTGGATGTTTTTTGCTGAGTTCCTAGGCTCGGTCAATGATAGCAGATTGCTTAAGAACTCGGATTTTTATTCTTGTGCTGAGCATAGTCTAATATTAGATGATCCTAAATATGTGCATGGCTCTTTCTGCATACGAGAGTATGTTGGGCGGATGGGGGCTATCCTCTACTTCCATGGCTGATGAGACCTTACAAGACTACATGCATTCAAACTTCTTAAAATGAGATGGAGATATCTGCATGGCAAAGGGATGAACCCATGTCCCCCAATAGGTTGTCTCGGGCCATTGTTGCTTGTTACATGTCTCTACTTCCATGGCTGATGAGACCTTACAAGACTACATGCATTCAAACTTCTTAAAATGAGATGGAGATATCTGCATGGCAAAGTGATGAACCCATGTCCCCCCAATAGGTTGCCTCGGGCCATTGTTGCTTGTTGCATGCTCCACAACATGTGTGTAGAGAAAGTGATACTGAAATGGAGGACATCACCATGGATGTACCATCAGGAGATGCCGAGCTGAGAAGCCCTAGCCATACTATCACCTCCCCCATGGAGGTACCAACAACAAATGTTGTAGCCATGAGAGACTCTCTAGCCAACTTCTTGCATCCTCTCTGAGAGTATGTTGTGGCTTGTAAGGAATATAACCTTGGCATGTAATTGATGTGTAATGTAAGTTTTGTTGTGGGTTAAATGACTTGTGATTTCATGCATGCTTGAATGAGATCGGTGTTTATATGCATTTCCATGAAGAGAATCAAGAGCAAGACATGCCATTAACAAGTTTTCAAAATTAAATCAAAATACAATTTCAAAAGTAGTCATCACAAGCAAATGAGACGGCTGATTCTCATACAAAGTGGCACTACACTAATATCGAACAATAGACGATACTGAGCACAAAGTTTCTTAAAAAAACACTATTCCATTTATAAAAATGGGCTGAACATTCTTGTAGTACAATTGGATTATACCATATGTCGGATTATATAGAAGTGGGCTTTACATTCATATAGTATAATCGGATTATAAAAAGAGGTGATGCCACATGTCTTGACTTCGATCATCCCCACATAAGATATACATGCTGATTACAAAACATGTTGATTGCAAAATATGTCCGAGGCATGGTGGCTACGCTAGTTGCTTTCCCACGCTAGGAGATGATGCATGCACAACAAAGCACTTGAAAGCATGGGCAATTTCCTTCAATGCCTCGTTGGACGACTCCTCTAATGCAAGGTGCTTTCAGCTGAGCGCCATAGCCAGGCTTCAAATTTAGCCCTCATCAATTCTATGATGTCATCATGAAAGAGAGAAGTTGCTTGGTTGTGCCCTCTAATTCTTTCTTCAAGATGGACATTTTATCCCTACTTTTTGCCGGATGAGCACCCCTCAACCAAAGTCTCATCTTCCGCCTTGTTTGGCGAAGTAGACGCATCTCCTATGCATCACAAAAAACTTACCTACAGACCATTCATAAAAGAAACAATCAAGAACCACCCAATATGTCACCATTCATCATAAAAGAAACAATCAAGAACCACCCAATATGTCCTTTAGTGTCATAGACAATGTTCCCTGGATTAATCAATCTGTTCGACCCAACACGATCAAGCATAGCAGCTAAAATGTGATCCCAACGAAAGAGACATTGGTTCAGAGAACGGAGCACCCCTCGTTGGACACAATACTTGGATATAAACTACCATCGCTCATCCTGAGTCTTTAGAATAGCTCACAATGTACCTTCTTTCATATCCTCTAGAAGCTTTGCTCTAGCATCTAGCAAAGCCACTGTTTCTTTTGAGAGTCCAATGCCCACTCCGAAAGAGCAGCTTTCGCGGTATTGGCTTATCACCATCATGCATAACCGTCGGTTGTGCATCCAGGCCGGTGCTCGAAGGCAAAGGCTGGGAAGGGACTGGAGCACCGGCCTTTGTGATGCTTGGTGGAGTAGGTTGAGATGTATGTAGCAAGGGTGCTTCTACAACACCAAAATGCATGTTCGGGGGGATGAGGTGGCCGCAGGTTTCTTACCCTTTCTAGGATTTGTTGCTTTCTTTCTTGTGGCATCACATGGCCCATGATTACAAATGGATGACAAAGGGGTCCAAACAGCAGAGGGATGGTGGCTGATGAGGCCACTTGATGAGGCAAGGTGGTAAGGCCATGCATGGAGCAGTGGTGACCACCTCCAGCGAAGCCCTGTGGGAAAGGCATGGAGAGATGCTTTGCGTACTGTGTGGAAGGGACAAATTCCTCTTTATCCCACTCTGTATTCAAATCCAATGTGTGATTCTCCATCCCAAAAGACCTTCAAGAAAAAGCAATCAGTAGCAGTCTCCTCAACCAAAACGGGAAAAAGTAGCAGTTTCCTCAACCAAAACGAGAAAAGGCAGTAGTCTCCTATCCGAAGAAGGAAAAGAAGAAGAGCCAACCTTTGCTTTGGCGTAGACTGAAGAAGAGCTTGTAGCCGCAGACGGCCTGAGCCAAACGTGGAAAAAACCCACGAAGAAGGTGCCTAAACGGGACCATTTTTT
>NC_141059.1:41277869-41357869 GCF_041138505.1 Cibotium barometz | reverse complement strand
GAGGTTTTTGGCTATGAGGATTTCATCCATACGGTCAGATTTTGATTTCACTGAATATTTGGAAAAACCACTTTTTGATAGAGAGGGATGGTTTTGCAGGGTGGTGAGTGGGTTTGAGAGTAGATCTAGTTTTGAATCTTTGACCTTTGGGTACTAGTTTTGAATCTTTGACCTTTGGGTAAAGACCTACAAAACACCCTTCTGTCCACTGGATAATTTCCCTGCACTTTCTTGATTTTTGAGAAGTTGAAGCCCTTTCCTACCTTCTCCACAAATCTCCTAGCCCAAGCTCTGATACCACTGCAACCGGAATCTTATTCTAGGAATTGATTATGGAAGAGTAGAGAATTAATTCAATCATAAAAACCATTGCTTGTAAGCTTCAACTAAATCAAATCAATTGAAATTTAAACACTTAAACAAAATTAAAAAATACTTAGCTCATAGACCATATTGGGTGCAATCTTCCCCCCTCTTGTGCGTGGCCTCTCCCCACACAAGAGTATTTCTTTATTAGCTTTCTTTTTCACCAAAATTAGGCCATAGCCCCCAAAATATACAAGATGTGCTTTTTAGAGAGCACGGCACTCTTCTTTAACAAAAATAGAGTGTCAAATTGGGACTAGGGTAAAGCCATAGTCTTTAATAAATTCCACATAAATAAATGTATCTTTCCTAAAGTTCAAAATGAAAAAATCATTTGATAAGGTTGCAAGCTACTATGCTTGCCAAAAATGAAATGTGATGAACCAAGACATTTCTTCCAAAGTAAACTCTTCAATTCCCATAGTCTTCATCACCTGAAAATATAAGCCCAATTAATTATTAAATTAATCCCACAAATATTAAACAGGCACAAATTATCACCAACTCATGACTATCAGGCGTAAGTACCCCAGGAATCACCCTACCATACAAACCTAACTGAAATAATCATAGGTGGCCTCAAACATACGTCATATACCGCACGTATTAATATTTATAGTGGTGTCACCCACGATATTAACCTAGTCGGCATGATGCAAGAGTAATCTAGGCGTCCCCAAATTACTCAAGAGGAGATAAATAATATTTTTTTAGAGGACTTAAAATATATTCTCATGACACTCTCTCTTACACACACACACACACACACACACACACACACCAAACACAACCACACACATGGAAAGATAATGCAATAACTCTCTCTCTCTCTCTCTCTCTCTCACACACACACACACACACACACAAAATCACACCCCAAACACAAACACACAATCACACTCCAAACACAAACACAAAAAAATATTTTAATAAACTTCTCTCTCTCTCTCTCTCTCTCTCACACACACACACACACACACACACAAACACACACACACGCGCACACACACACATGATACTTTCTCTCTCTCTCTCTCTCTCTCTCTCTCTCTCTCACACACACACACACACACACACACACACACACACACACACATGATACTTTCACTCTCTCTCTCTCTCTCTCTCTCTCTCTCTCTCACACACACACACACGCACGCACGTAATCAAACCCCAAACACACACACACACACACACACACACTCTTACACACGCTCTGTACTTTATAAAACGAGCCAATATAAAACCAAATCTGGCCTGGCATTTTAAAAATTGGCTTTATTCTACAATTAAGCGTTTGAATTAAAAGCTATTTTATGAATTGTTGAATTCTATTTTGAATATACGTAGACAAGAGCCACATAGCAACAAACGAAGGCTTCTTTTGCATGCTTTCCACACATCTCACACCCTTTAACCTTGCCAAGGCTCTAAAAAAGAAGGAAAAAATGATAGAGCCCAAGACACACACACACACTCGTGTACGCCTCTCTCACGCACGCTCTAAGCTTCACAATGAACCTATTAAAAAAGAAACAAATGCTAGAGTGCAGGGAGCTTACCTGATGATGCGAAAAGGTTTAGAGTCTAGACAACGCTACTCGCCTGCACAACAACAAAACATAAAGAGAGAGAGAGAGAGAGAGAGAGAGAGAGAGAGAGAGAGAGAGAGAGCCTAAACAAACAAACAGTGCACAGTGCTCTTTACTTGATGAGTGGGGAAATGTGTGAGAGCGTTGTCGGCCTGCACAATAACAAAATGCACACTCATAATATATACATATAGAGAGAGGCAACGTCTGAGAGTGAGGAGGTTTACTAGCATGCAAAAGTTCCCAACAAATGCAAGGAGTTCCCAACAACAAACGCGAGGAGACTATAGCCTACGTGAGGACGGGTGCATGTGAGGAGTGTAAATTCAAAGGAGGAGGAGGAGGAAGGGAAGGGCTTTGGCAGGTTGTAAAAGCTTGCACGTAATTTTCATGCAGAGGGCAACGACTATAAAAGCTTGCATTGACTTTACGTGTAGAGCATGGTTGGAGTGTAAATACCTAGATGCAAAGGGTGGCGACTGCAACGCATGGAGAAGCTTGGAGGCCTTTGAGTACTTGGGACATTCGATGCAGAGGGCGGTGGTTTTGCAGGACTGCTACACATGGAGAAGGCGACGGTTGCAGAAGTGCTACACAAGGACCCTCCATGCAGCTTAAAAAAATTACACGTGGTGCATGTATTAAAAGACTAAGGTCATGTAAAAGGTTAGGAGAAGGGTGTGTGTGTGTGTGAAGGGACTTAAGGTCCACTAGCTTACCTATTTAAAGGTGAAGCTAGGAGGCATTTTGTATGGAGCAAGAAGCCTAGTTATATTTGAGCAACTTAATAAGCAAGATATTGTTCTTGTATTTTGTGAGTCCCTCTCCTCCACATACTTGATCTAGCATGAGCACCACGAATTCTAACATGGTATCTAGAGCTTTGGTTGAGTAGGCCCCTTTGTGGTGTAGAATAGGTCATTTTGCTTCACTTTCCCTTATCCTTTCACTTGTGGAGCTGAACCCCCTGGCAGTGGAGGCTCTCTAGCTACTTGTGGAGGCCACATCTTGGCTTGATTCCAACTAGGGAGTTGTGGAGGACTCCGAGCGCATGCGGTCGTACAGTCAATCAGCCGAGTCATCTTCTCTTCACTGCGGCATTGCTGCCTGTGCAGGTCGACGCACTCTCTCTACAGCGCAGCTGTCCGTACACGAATACGTTGACTACAGTGCACAATGGGCAACATAGACTTAGGGCTTTTGAAGCCCAATGTGTCAAGGAGCTACAGCCCTAATTTCAGCTCCAATGGCTGCTCCATTTGTCTGCTATAACAGGAAAACCAGGGCTGACTCCCTCAACTCCATTGAAGCTCTCCATTAAAGCTTCAAAACTTTTTCTTTTTCTTACTCTAATCCTCTCAACTTTGCTCTAATCACCTAAGTGATCTTGTGAGCGCTTGTTTGCTGATCCCACTCTTGATTTTGAAGCGGTGGCCAACCACATGAGGTATTCATGAGCCTCCTTCTCATCAAGCTTCCTCATCATCTTCAAGTTCACAAAGCCTTTCAAAGTGTGCTTATGAGCACTAATAGTGTTGATTAACACTAATGAGGCTTCTAATCCAGCAAAGAAGAGTTATTCCAAAGTGTTTTTAAACACTAAGAGTGTTATTAAACACTAATGGTGAATCTAATCACAAATACAAGTGTCATTAGATGCTAAAAATGTGCTCTTAAGCACTAATCGTGTTTTTTAAACACTAATGGTGATCTTAATCATCAAACAAAGTGTTGCTTAACACTAATGTGGTCTTAACCATTAAAGGAGGAGGTCTTTAACACTAAGGAGGCTCTTCTTCATCAACATTGGAGGTCGGGCACACACCATAAATGCCACATTATAAGTCTTCATCGTCAACCCGCTTCTATGCTTACCTTGGCAATCTTCCAAGGAGAAATGGTGCAACCATAAGCCATTATCTTCATCCCATAAGCCAAAGGATTGAAGATTTCTGGTTTTTCATCAACAAACTCAGTTTTTTTTGAGTGGTTTAAAGTTGGGCACATGTACACTAAGTGCCCATCTTTAATGGTGTTGTGTATCACCCTTGAGGCTCTTGTTTGTAAGAGGCATAGGCATGTCATAAGCCATATGCTCTCATTTCCCAAGCCCAAGGCATGTTATTCCACTGCATATTCAACATTTTCATCTTCTAAGATGAGTTGTAAGGTTGAGCATAGCATCACTAAGTGCTCTACCTTGTTGTTTGTCATGTTTTTAAGCATCTCTTGGCATTGTCTTTGTAAGAGGCATAGGCAACATTATGAACCATGCCCTCTCCTTCTTGAGCCAAGGATGTTGTACCTTATTGATTTGAGCATTTACCTCAACCACTTACTCACTTTCATTAAGCTTGTACCTTCAAACCCTAATGGATATCATGTAACCAACATGCACAAAAGCTTTTGTTGTAATTGTGGAGTAGACACTGCCCTTGACCAATCCATAAGGCAAGTGGTAAGACCCTCCCTTTCCCTTTCCCATATAAATCTACCTCATAACCATTGCTCTAAGAAGGAAGGCCCTCATTGCCCATGGAGGAGGTATGGTATGCAAGGAAGCATCAAGCATGTTGAAGAAACATCTATGTGCAAACCACTTAAGCAAGGGTGGCATCCTTGTTTTGATCATTGTGTGAGAATGGTCAAGGTGGAAAGCATGTGGAAGCAATGGCATGTATGTCTAAAGCATGTCAAGAGGTCAAGAAAGCACAAAGAGTGGAGTGCACCATCATTAAGGTGTACATCTTCATCGACATCAAATAAAGACTTAGATGGCATCATTGTATTAGCCTCTAAGGCTCTAGGAACATAGTTGTAAATCCTTAATAACCACACCACCATGACATCCTTGTATGCCTAATGTTATAAAGGCAACATATGTCCAATACCACCGATTCCAATTCTTTCATAGTTGGTATTGAGTGAGGGTATTAAAAGACTAAGGTCATGTAAAAGGGTAGGAGAAGGGTGTGTGTGTGTGTGAAGGGACTTAAGGTCCACTAGCTCACCTACTTAAAGGTGAAGCTAGGAGGCATTTTGTATGGAGCAAGAAGCCTAGTTATATTTGAGCAACTTAATAAGCAAGATATTGTTCTTGTATTTTGTGAGTCCCTCTCCTCCACATACTTGATCTAGCATGAGCACCACGAATTCTAACAGCATGGAGGGTTCCATTGTTATATATAGTAAGAAGGGCAACGGCATGTGCATTTTAAACACCATCTTGAGGCACAACCTATTGAACACGTGCATTTAGAACATGTGTCTAATTCCATGCACTTGGATATGACTAAGTGTGAGCATGTTGAGACACATTGTGCTACTGCACCAGCTGTGGATGTGGGCCAGCAAAAGCTTGCTAAGGCACATGAGGTTGCACTAGTTGTGGATGCATCTTCGTAGAGTGTGGTTGTAAGGCAAGCAAGATGTGGATACACCTCAGCAGTAGCATAGTGTATTTGTAAGCAAGCAAGATGTGGAGCAACATGTCCTGAACATGAGTATATTGAGGCACATGTGGGCACACCAGCCGAATGTACAAGGGCAAAATGTGAACCAGCATGAGCATCTTGATCATGTGGGTCATAATCAAGATGATGTGGACCATCATGTGGGTCCTGAACATGAGCATGTTGAGGCACACCAATTATGGATGTACAAGGGCAAAATTTGGACTAGCTTGACAATGTGCAAGATGTTGACCACCATGTGGGTCGAAAAAAATGCTCCAAAAAAGATAGAAATATTCTTATCAAGATTGCATTGCGTGTGGTGCAAGAGGAGGAGTTGACGGATCGATGCAATTACGCGTGGTTAAAGAGGAGGAAGATTCTCATCAAGATTACATTACATCGTGTGGTGAAAGAGGAGGAGTTGACGGATCGATGCAATTCTAAAGGAGGGTGAAATTGATGAGAAAACAATCATCGAGGTAAGGGAAAAATCAAGAAGAGAAGATGGGGAAGCAAAGTAGAGCTGATTTTGATGCACAAGAACATGATCACATGCACCCTAATACAACAGCCAATGCAAGTAAATGTAATGTACCTCTTCTTGAGGGAAGAGAACTAGTTTTGCTTATCAATGTGATGATGTAAAATGGAGACCTAATACACAAGAGGCCACTCAAATGGACTATGATACAGTAGCCAATGTAGGTAAATGTGACAAACCTATGCCTAAGGAAAGGATAAATATTGCTACAACACAACATGATGATGTAATAGGGAGACATGATGCATAGGAAACCAATCAAATGGACCGTGAAACACTAAGAATCTTGCAACTATAGTAGTAGCCACCATTATTTGAGGATAGGATGGCATAAATTATAGACATGAATGGTGTACTACTAGCATCTATAGACAAACGACATGATTAGACCCCCCTACTTTGCAATTATAGTAGAAGCCACCATTATTTGAGGATAGGATGGCATAAATTATGGACACGAATGATGTCCTGCTAGCATCTATAGACAAACGACATGATTAGACCCCCCTACTTTGCACAAATGAAGTGTCTAAAAACGCCACAAGAATGGATCCTTGTTATTGATGTAGAAGTTTTTCTAGGTTGGTGTTTGGTAGCACTTTCATATGTACATATGGACCTATTGCATGAGGCTCAAAGTAGTGCAATTGCTATAGTCGTGCTTCCCAACACACTAGCAAATTTTTAAGGGAATTTACTCACATGAAGATTGTGTGAGAGAGTAGCACTTTGTGTACGCAATAAACCAATGTTCTATAAAGAGTTGTGAGAGAGAGTAGCACTTTGTGTTCCCCCCATGCAATAATCCAATGTTCTACAGAGGATGAGAACCTTACGGCAACCAAAGTATAATGTAAATAATACTCTCACGCTAGATGATAGTGGGTACAAATCTCTATGGAATCATGTGGGCATGTTTCAGGTGGTGGAGAAGTTAACACTACAAAGTGATTAAAAACTAAGAAACTATCTTGTCACAAATGTAGCTTATTGGCTAGCAGCTACAAATCACTTTGCATTCTCCATTAGATGTCCAATGACATTACATATGGACATGGAGAATGATCAAGTATGCTCTCAATGGAGCATGATGCTCTATTACGACATCAATCTCGTCACATCAATGATGACTATACAATTCACTTTTACATTGCCATAGTTTTTTGTAATACCCCTTTTTTAATTTCGTGTACGGTGCATATGTTTATTGACATAGATTTGTTGGCTTAGCTAGGACTAACTAGTGCTGTTTGTTTATATGGATATCACTAACTAGTGTTGTTTGTTAACATGGATATAGCACCGGTTAGTGTTGATGAGCATTGTTAACATAGCAAGGACTAACTAGTGCATATTGTTAACATGGATATCAACTACGAGAGAGAGAGAGAGAGAGAGAGTTGCTCATCAACATGGATAGCACTAACTAGTTCTAATTGTTAATATGAATAGCACAAACTAGTGTTGATTATTAGTATAAATAGAGTTGCTTATCAACATGGATAACACTAACTAGTGCTGATTGTTAATATGAAAAGCATAAACTAGTGTTGATCTATATACATAAACTAGTGCTGATTGTTAATATGAAAAGCATAAACTAGTGTTGATCTATATACATAAACTAGTGTTGATCTACATACATAAGGAAAGTGCACAGCTTCATGTAAGCCAGTTGGAAACATGAAAGTCTAGGACATCTTGCAATTGTTCAACCATACAGAAGTGTACTCAGTCATAAAGTCAATTATATTCAACCATTCCATATAACCAGCTATACATCTATATAGTGTATATATACTCACCTAAATACACACGTAGAAGACTAGCCATCCAAAGTGGAAAAGTCAACATAGCAATGCATTCTGACAAAAGTATTAAGTACAACTCTAAATCTCAAGAGGCATGCTATTATACACTAAGTTGTATACTTCTAGAAACATCTAGTATAGTTTTGCAACTTTGTCAAATAAGCTACATTGGAATCTTGATAGAACACACCAAGTATGAGTATAGAATAACATTTGGCTCAGTATTAACAAGCAAATAGAAAAGGCACCCATTAGTTTCTCAGTAGTACAATCCCTTGATAGCATATGTGTTCGGCTTGATAATGTTTTCCCATGCATCCTTTATCATCTTTATAACATGTTGCTTTATGGTAGTGCATTGCACAATGTAGAGCTCAACACCTTCATCATTGGGTGTTTAGTAGTCACTGTAAAATTATCACCAATACAAAGAGCATCGCTCAAAATATCATAATGTCCTTTTTATACAGGTCCTTCTTCCATCTCTTCTTCTTCTTCAAATGTGTCTACCACTTATTCAAGGGTTGTTGGATCTATTATGTGGATAAGAGATTAATTGTCTCAACTACACATGGCTTGAATTTGAACACCTCCTCCATTGACCTTTCATGCTAGCATTACAATAGCGTGAGAGCCTCCATGTTCTAGTTCCTATGTTGTCTTGCTCACAATAGCCAGAAATAATGTGCAAAGAGTGACTCATTGGTACAAGTTTGCAATCCAAATCCTCGGATCTATCAACCTCACCATCATTAAGCTCCCAAAATACGCTTGTGACATTCCTTTGTTTGATTTATAAGTAGCTACAATCCCCTTTGATAGAGTGGCCTCTTCAAAAATCTCACGTGTATTTACACATTGCAGTTTTTCCCATCTGTCTTCATTTGCTCTTGAGTAAGTGTTCATTTGCTCTTGAGTAAGTGTTCATTTGCTCTTGAGTAACTGTTCTCTTCATGATTGCAGTTTTTACCATCTATCTTCATTTGCTCTTGAGTAAGTGTTCTCTTCATGATTGCATTTGCCTCCCCATCATGTTCACCTTTCCTGTGTGACCAAAACAAAAGAAATTCCACATCATCCCACAAACCTGTGAGCCCTGCATCTTGTGACAAAGTAGAATGGCTTGCTAGCTTTAAACTATGATGATGGGGCCCCATCAAACCAATGCTCCTGTAAAGACACACCTTGCTCTTTTAGCCATCGGTGATGCAACATAAAGTAGTGCTATGCAGAAAGAGTGTCATGAACCCTATCATTTGATATGTAGAAATGAAGGAAATTCTCCGCATCACCTTGGTGCCTAATGTAGGCAGTCTGGCCACATGTTTGAGAGAGTGCCAATGCATGCTTTGTATCTCATTTTTCTCTTTGAATAAGTACTGTTTGACAAAATCCACGACCACATCCTTGGGAAAGTACAGTAAACATGCCTTAATTGTTCGGATTACCACTTGTAAATAAATTTGTGTTTTATGAGGTCATGAAGATGGGTCTTGAATAGGTGCAACAATTCACTATATCTAATCTCCTTATGTGTAAGAACCTTCCTTTTAAACTTTTTCCCATCTGTATCGGCCTCTGCTGCCTTCTTTTTATCTTTCTCTTTACCCTTTAGTCCCTTTTTAACATGAATAACTTCAATCTTCTCAAGCACCTTAACTGTCAACTACTACTACTCAGAACTTTCGTCCAGCTCTCACGTGGCCAACAACATTGAATGTTTACAAGGCCACATTTGTTGTAAGCTCCATACACATATTTCAAAGAATGGTAGGACTACCTTGCACTCTTTTTACATGACACAACTTCCCATATTTCTATAGGACAATGACTTAACAACCAAGACGCCCATTGTCACTTGCACACACTTGCACATGTTTGACAACTACAAATGCAATTTTCCCCATGAAACCCTAAGCAAACATCATCTAAATATGTCTAACCCAGTAGCATATATAATTTCTCTTTCAACTTCCAAACAAAGAAATCTTTAAATGCTCGAACGAGTGCTATTGTATCCGAACATTAGGATAAATTTACTAAAAATTGAGGAATAACTCAACCTACAAGAAAGTAAAATTGAATTATTAGAAAATTGTGCTGCCAAACTTACTAGTAGTAGTAACATATAGAGTGCTAACTAGTTAATTTCAAGTTATCCCATACTAGTACCAAACATAATGCTAACTAGTGAATTTCAAGGTATCCCATACTAGTTAGTACCAAACATAATGCTAACTGTGATAATGATAGTATTGACATACTAGCTATTGGCATAGATAGTGCTAACTAGTGACTCTCACAGTGATCCCATACTAGTTAGTACTAGTTAGGTAGCAATGACATACTAGTTAGTATTAGTTAGTGATAGCATTGACATACTAGCTCATGGCATATAGAGTGCTTAGTGATTGTCACAATGGTCCCATACTAGCTAGTACAAGTAAAGGTAGTTATGCCATACTAGCAGTGGCATATATAATACCAACTAGGACTGTCACAATGGTCCCACAACACTAGCTAGTACGAGTTAGGTAGTTATGTCATACTAGTGATTGTCATAGTGGTCCCATACTAGCTATAATTGTGTCATACTAGTTAGTGGCATAGCTAGTGCTAATTAGTGACCGTCACATTGGTCTCTTACTAATTAGTACTAGCTACATAGTAATGACACCCTGGCTTAGCATAAAGACTGCTAACTAGTGACTATCACAGTGGTCCCTTACTAGTTAGTACTAGCTACATAGTAATGATACACTAACTAGTGGCATAGATAGTGCAACTAGTGATTGCCTATGTGATCCCATGCTAGTTAGTGTCAAAGTCAATGATCCCATACTGGTTAGTAATAACTAGTCAGTGATCCCATACTAGTTACTACCAAACATAGTGATAGTTATAACATACTAGCTACTAGCATATAGAGTGCTAACTAGTACTGACATAGTGATCCTAGACTAGTTAGTATTAAACATAGTACTACCTAGTGATCAAGATAGGAATGACAAACTATCTAGTGCCATACACATTGCTAATAATTGGTGACAACCCTAGTAAAGCCTGTTGGAATTGGCAGAGTCTCAATAGTGTCAAAAGGTTATTGAGTCTTTTGGTCTAGTAAAGCTTGTTAGAATTGGCAGAGTCTCAATAGTGTCAAAAGGTTATTGAGTCTTTTGGTCTAGTAAAGCCTGTTGGAATTGGCAGTCTCAATAGTGTCAAAAGGTTATTGAGTCTTTTGGTCTAGGTGTGAACCACCTCTTCGTAAGGGTCAAAAGATAAAGCCTTAGTGCCTATAGTACATTATACATTGAGAAGGTTATTGAGTCTTTTGGTGTGAACTCTCTAGGTGTGAGCCACCTCTTCGTAAGGGTCACAAGATAAATCCTTAATGCCTATAAATACATTATACATGGTGTGAGTATTATCATTCATAATATAAACATTGTGTTCTTGTGAAATCTCTCTCTCACTTGAGTTCTATTGTATCTCTCTCTCTCTCTCTTCCATGTCCACGTCTATGCTTCCACACATCATGGTTTGATCTCTCCACCTCTCCTTCCACTCTCACTCCCTCCCTCTTTGACATCGCCATGTTTCCAACATGGTATCAGAGCTACGCTCCATTCCATTGCCATGCTTCACCTTCACCCCTTCTACGTTCTTTTTACATTTTTTAGGGTTTCTATGTTTTTTAAAGGGTTTTTACGTTTTCAGCCTTCTGTGAGGATCTGTGCATTTTTCTCTTCGTGAGACACCCTATTACATCACCATAGTCACCACCATAGACTGCCACCATAGTCAAGAGGGGCAAGAGCTCATGGTCACCACCCAACCATAGAGGAATGCGGACAAGCATCCACATTGCCGGCTTATATAGTGGCATGCCTGCCCACACTAGCCTGACTGCCCAACGGTTCTCCAACCCGAGCACCTCACCCCTGAACCCTGGACACACTCACCACATGCACTCCGGTGTGTGGACTCCATGTCCGGTCGAGCTCCACCATCGGGCGACTCACACATGCCATTTTACAAGCTATGTGACACAACCCCTTCATATGATGCTACATTTTTTTCTCCCTTCACGTGCTGTGTTTTGCCCTATTAATAGCACTTAACAACATGGAAAACCATGTAGGAGCCTTCTCGTATGAGTGAACTTGATGCAACCTCTATAGTCAACCTTATAGCTACATTTTAGACCTACTAAATAAGCTCATCATATGGTGCATTTCCATAACCAGTGTTTTGTCTCATGAAGATTACCATGCAATAACAACCCATACAGTCAGCACTATAGCCATTATTTTTTTAAATGAAAAATCCTATATTGTAACCAATATATATTTAATGATTTCTTCATCAAGAGGACCCTCTCCTATGCTCCATAAGATGAACTAAACCTATAGCTTTATCAGTCGATTCATCAAAGGTCTTTTATAAGAGTTTTGAATCATAAGCTTTTTCAGTGATCTGCTTCCTTCAAGGAGGAGGCACATGCAACACAAACATGTGCTTTAACTTATGATGCTAACAACACCGCAAGGTCTACCTCCTATGCTTCTTTCATGAGGCCACATCATCTTTTGAATTCAACATTGTTGTCTATCTCAAGCCATATGTGTTTGGCATCAACACTCCCTTCTTCGATGCGAACACATAACTCTAGATTCTTTGCCCTAGCCCATGAGCCTAAAAGGATGATGCAAGCATTCATTGTTTGGAAGTGTCACCAAAAAAGGATCTTCATCGATATAGGTTTACGAGGGGATTCTTCTCAACTTCTAGATCTTCAAGGGTTCGCTCCCTAGCTATCCCCCAAAATCTAAAATTTTGGACATCTTTTAGAGGTTATCCCCCAACACAAAAAGGGAGAAAAATAGGAGATTGCAATTTAAAAAAATTATAATATAATGGTGACTTTTGTATATATATGTGTGTTGTGGGGTGTGTGTGTGTGTGTGTGTGTGTGTGTGTGTGTGTGTGTGAGAGAGAGAGAGAGAGAGAGAGAGAGAGAGAGAGAGAGAGAGAGAGAGAGAGAGAGAGAGAGAGAGATTAGGTATAAGAGAGGAGATATTAGGTATGAGAGAGGAAAGAGGAGAGAGATTAGATTTGAGAAAGGAGAGAGAATAAGAAACTCTCCAAATAATTTATATATAAAAAGTAGAAATCTAAAATCTCACCATTTCTTGTCAAAAGCTCACGAAGAAAGCTCGCAAAAAAAAAAAAGCACACCCGGTTATGGTGCCAACACACTCTTTGAAGATGCCATGGAATACATAAAAAAAAATGCCATGAGTCCAAGCACTTCACAATACCATAAAAAAAAGATAGAATGCCTTTTATAACCAATAATGTATGTCAAATTGTTTGCCAAATTTGGAATGGATTTCATAGGACCCATTAGCCCTGTAGCTAAAAGCACCATGCAAGCACACAATATATTATTGTGGCTATGGATTATGTGACCAAGTGAGCTAATTCTAAGGCCACAGTTAAGACTAGAGCTCAAATGACTACCCAGTTCCTCTATGAGAATGCTATCACAAGGTTCAGATGTCCCCTAAAACTCATCTGTGTGGCCAAGGGACTGATTTCTTAAATGAAGTGTTGGAGTTTCTCTTAAAAGAATTTATGGTTGTCCACCAGTGTAAGTCTTCCCCTACTATATCCATAAACAAATGGATAAGAAGAGAGCACAGATAAAGTTTTATGCATGGTGATCTCAAAAATTATAAATGCTTCTAGAATTGATTCTTGGGAACTTGAACTTGCATTAACATTATAGGCATATACCAAACAACCTATAAGACTTCAACAAGTACGAGAACTTACAACTTGATCTTCGATAACTATCCCTATGGAATTCTTGAGGGTAGCCAAGAAAATGAAATGGAGGGTCCATGAGTTATCAAAACAACTCATTGAGCTTTAAAAACTAGAAGAGGTTAGGTTACACTCTCTAGCGGCGGCGGCGGGCATATATGCCGAAAATAGAAGGAGGAAAATAAGATGGTTTGATTCGAACATCCAAACAAATAGGTTCAAGGAGGGGGACTTGGTCTAGCTCTACAACCTCAAGAGGTTTTAGGGGGACCTAGTCCTGCTCTACAAACTTGAGAACAACACAAAAGAAAACTCAAGCTAAGGGGAATGGCTCCTTTCAAGATTTACATAATGACCACCATGGGAGGATCTATCCACTTAAAAACATTGGATGGAGCCCAAACAAAAAGATTCCTCAATGGGAGTAAAGCTAGAAAGCTCTGTAGGCCTCTTTCCCATGGTTATAATATTAGCTCTTGTAGAATCAAGGAGATCTCTTTATATTGTTAAAAGGGATTCACCTATTATTTTATTGTAGTAATGTCCCATCTTCAAAGCTATGACCACCTCTCCTCAAAATTCTCAAATCTGAAATAATAATATTCTATTTGATCTAAAAATGTGAAGCATCTAAGATGTGACACTCTTAAATGCCCACTTGACTTTTCAGCTTCTAATTCCTTCCAAATAGTTTGCATTTACGTATTTCAAAATGGGAAAAGTTAAAAAAACAGAATAACTTGATGTAGATATCAGATTTTCAAATTTCTTTTTACCCACGCCTACCTCTATGCTCTAAGAGTGTGACTGTTAATTTTTGTCATTTTTCATTAAGTATACAGGGGTTTATGAATATTTTCTTCATTTAGAGACCTCTACATTTTTTAGATTGAGAAAAGTAGGGTTTTCAGTTGAGGGCGATTTTAGTTTGCTTTGATTTTTCACTTTCCCTTCTTTTTATAGAGAAAATTCAAATCTATGTTTGTTTTCTTTAGTAGCTATGGTCAAGAGCTTTCTTTTTTTAGTAGCTATGCTCAAGAGCTTTCTTTC
Source organism: Cibotium barometz (assembly GCF_041138505.1). Taxonomy (NCBI): domain Eukaryota; kingdom Viridiplantae; phylum Streptophyta; class Polypodiopsida; order Cyatheales; family Cibotiaceae; genus Cibotium; species Cibotium barometz. The sequence goes on along the minus strand of NC_141059.1, from coordinate 41,343,225 downwards.
CTTCCTAAACCACATTAATGAGTTTAGATATTCTCAATCATGGGGTTTCTTCTCTTCTGTAGCAGAGAAATTGAAGGGTAGGTTAATTATTGGGTGCCATTTAGTTGGAACCACATATTCATCTTTCCCTTCAATCATCTTTATGTTCATCAATTTCTGCAAAAGAATCAAGAACAAGAGAACAATGGAGGCATGATCATTACTGTTATCTGTTATGTTGTTTTGTTATGGTTTAATTTTGTCTGAGTTATTATGTTTTCTTTTCTATTAATGTTAATCTTGTTATTCTAAATGTAATTTAGTCATGTGTGAAATAGAAGATAATAATTAAGTTTAATGATGTTATTTTTGTGCTATTTGGATTGTTTTGTTATGATTTAATTGTCTGAGTTATTTTGTTTTCTTTTCTATTTTGACCATCTTATTGTTCGAAATGTGATTTAGTCATATGTAAAATAGTAGATAATAGTTGAGTTTAAGGATGCTATTTCTGTGTTATTTAGATTGTTTATTAGTGATTTTTTGAGTGAAAGAAGTGTGTGAAATATAATTGTTGATTAATAGTTATGATTTAGTTTTAGGATATATTGAAGTCTATATGTTATGTTATGTTATGTTCAATAATATGTTATATCCCCATTCAATGGCGAAGGCTATTTTGTGGCTATTTCTGTTCATCAATCTCTGCAAAAGAATCAAGAACAAGAGAGCAATGGAGGCATGATCATTAGTGTTATCTATTATGTTATTTTGTTATGGTTTAATTTTGTCTGAGTTATTATGTTTTCTTTTCTATTAATGTTAATCTTGTTATTCTAAATGTGATTTACTCGTGTGAAATAGAAGATAATAGTTGAGTTTAATGATGTTATTTCTATGCTATTTGGATTGTTTTGTTATGATTTAATATTGTCTGAGTTATTTTGTTTTCTTTTCTATTTTGACCATCTTGTTGTTCTAAATGTGATTTAGTCATGTGTAAAATAGCAGATAATAGTTGAGTTTAAGGATACTATTTTTGTGCTATTTAGATTGTTTATTAGTGATTTTCTAAGTGAAAGAAGTGTGTGAAATTTAATTATTGATTAATAGTTATGATTTAGTTTTAGGATATATTGAAGTCTATATGTTATGTTCAATAATATTATTTCTCATTTATGATGTTATTGTTGTGTTATTTGGGTGAAATAAGTGTGTTATTTTGATTACAAGTTATGCTTTAGTTTTTAATTATATTGAAGTTATATCTGGTTAAAGTTGTGTTTAATAATATTATTTCAGATTATATTTTTGAGTTGTACAAATGTAAAAAAGCTACTTTTTTGTTAATAGTTGTATCTTGTTCAGAGCTAATTTTTGGTTAATATCTGTGTTTTGTCCAATTGCTAATTTTAGGATGCAGGCCAGAACAAGAAGAGAGACATTCACTTCCAATTGGAGGCCGAGTACGCACCGCTAGAAAAGAGAACGGCAACAAGTAGAAAGCAACCAGAGATAATGCAATAAGAAAGAAATGCAAGGAAAAAACATGTCGATCTTTGGGTTGAGGGTATTAAGGGACTAAGGTTATGTAGAAGGGGAAGAGAAGGGTGTGAGTGTGAAGGGACTTAAGGTCCACTAGCTTATCTATTTAAAGGTGGAGCTAGGAGGCATTTTGTATGGAGCAAGGCCTAGTTATATTCATAAACAACTTAATAAGCAAGATATTGTTCTTGTATTTTGTGAGCTCTTTTCCTCCACACACTTGATCTAGCATGAGCACCACGTTTTCTCAACATGGTATCTAGAGCCTAGGTTGATTAGGACTCTTGTGGTGTAGATTAGGTCATTTTTTGCTTCATTTTCTTATCTCTTCACTTGTGGAGCTCAACCCCTTGGCAGTGGAGGAGCTCTACCAGCTTGTAGAGGCCTCATCTTGAGGAGATCCCAACATGGGAGATGAAGAGCAGGTCCGAGCGCTTCCATTCATACGGCAAATTTGCTGATTCGACCTCTCCACGTGGCGGCATTCTCTCTATTGCAGCCCGACGCTATTTTTCTGCTGCAGTGCTGGCCGTACAGCCATACACCGGCTGTAGTCTATCATTAGCCATGGGACTTGAGGGCTTTGGTAGCCCACTTTCTGAGGACTCCACAGCTCAAATTTGAGCTCATTTGATGCACTGACGCGTCGGCTACTACAGACAGAAAACCAGTCGCCCCTTCTCCTTCTCCATGAAGCTTTCCATTAAAGCATTATAATTGTGTTTTTCTTGCTCTAATCTCCTCCTCCCTTACTCTAATCACCCAAGTGAGTTTGTGAATGAGTGTTGCTGATTCTTCTCTTGAGTTTGACGTGGTGCCAACCACATGAGGTATCCATAAGCCTCATTCTCATCAAGCTCCATCATTAATAGTGTTGATTAACACTAATGAAGCTTTTAATCCAACAAAGAGAAGTTATTATAAAGTGTTTTTAAACACTAAGAGTGTTATTAAACACTAATGGTGAATGTAATCACTAAAATAAGTATCATTAGACACTAAAAATATGCTTTTAAGTATTAATTATGTTTTTTAAACACTAATGGTGATCTTAATCACCAACCAAAGTGTTCCTTAACACTAATGTAGCTAATCCCCATCAAAATTAGTAATTGGACACAAACCCTAAGTGCTAAACCATAAAAATTACTATTTTAATCTCCTATTTATGCAACATTCTTGACTTGCTTAGGGTTGTTGCACTCTCATAAGCCTCTCTCTTTCTAATTAAGCCTAAATATCATAAATTTCTGGTTTTTCCTTCTTCATAATCAGCCCATTACTCACTCATAATCTCTTTCAATACCCAATGTCAAAGGACAACACTCAAATCAAGAAGTTCTCGGGAGAGGGCTTCCACACTTGGCAAGTCCTTGTCAAGTACAAGATGATGTCCAAAGGCTTTTGGCCATTCATCTCCGACACTAAGGTCATTGACCGAACAAAGGCTGAAGATATTGAAGATGATGAGAGGGCACAAGCCATCATCGTGCTTCATCTTGATGAGGCTCTCATTCACCATGTGGACCAGCTTCTGACTGCAAAGGAGAAATGGGATGAGCTTGATAAGGTCTACGGAGCTCGCGTGGTAAGAATTCCAAGATCTCACTCAAAATTGATTTTTTTAGCTTGGAACTCAAAGAGGGAGAAGGCATTGGAGCCTTCATCTCTCACTTGAAGGGCCTTATGGATCAACTTGCATCAGTGAGAAATGCAAGAATGGATGAAGATGATGCAGTGGCTAAAAGCAGTCAAGAAGGTGTACCCCACCTTAGTCATCACCCTGAAGAACATACCTAATCCCACGCTCAAAGGAGTCATTAAATCTTGTCTTGATAAAGAAAAGAGACCAAAGGGAGTAGCCGAATCTTCAAATGCAACCACTTCATTGACTATCGAACAAGCTTTGTCACATCAAGTGGTCAAAGTAAAATGTGCCCATTGTAAAAAGGTGGGTCATCTGGCAAATAATTGTTGGATCAAATATCCCAACAAAATGAAATGTAATAAGTGTAAACAAATGAGACATATCACTTCTAAATGTCCTAACAAAGAGTCAGAGGCAAACTTTGTATCAGCCTCTACCTCTACTGAGAAATTGTTTTAATTCTCAATATAATCACACCTATATTCCAAACCTTGTACGCCTAATGTTATAAAGGCATCCTATGTCCAATACCACCTATTCCATTCTTCCATAGTTGGTATTGAGGAGGGGTATTAAGGGACTAAGGTTATGTAGAAGGGGAAGAGAAGGGTGTGAGTGTGAAGGGACTAAAGGTCCACTAGCTCATCTATTTAAAGATGGAGCTAGGAGGCATTTTGTATTGAGCAAGGCCTAGTTGTATTCATAAACAACTTAATAAGAAAGATATTATTCTTGTATTTTGTGAGTCCCTCTCCTCTACATACTTGATCTAGCATGAGCACCACGTTTTCTCAACAGAGGGGTGTATTTATCCACCTGATCCAATTACCCAAACACCTCCACAATTTAGTGGGCTTACATCTTTCATTAAGTATGTGTGTGAAGGTAATTCAGGGTTATTGGGATACACTAGGAGACTAGCAATGCTTCCTCATAGTATTTACACATCTGTTCAGCGAACCATGATGGGCATGGATGTAAGGATTAAGGAGCTCACAAAATTACTAAGTGAAAAGGAGAGAGAGAATCAGAGTTTGCAAGATGCGATGCATGTTATGGAAAATGTGGTGCATGTTGTCGAGGTAGACAATGCAGAACTACATTGCAAAATGCAGGGTTTAGAGAAGGACAACAAAAAGATGGAAACAGTGCTTTCAAACATTGTTGTTGCTGGACCCTCAACGAAAACCAAATAAGCACGTAAGCATGTGAGGTCCATCAAACCACGTCATGAGTTGACAAGAGGGAGTGGACAATATAATCGGCGAGCCTATGCACAATATGTAAACATGAAGAATAAGTTTTCCAACCCAAGTGAAGAGGTTGATGATACAATTTACAAAGGTCTTAAGCAAAGGTATGGTGAAGTATGCATTGGAAAACCCCAAATTCAAAACCATTGGTGATGATGTTGCAAGAGAACGCTTGAAGGAGGTAAGCAATACCTTCACAGCTATAGATGCTCAAGGCATATGTGACAAGGTAGGGATTAGCTCCGAATCCTATGCTATGATTTATAAGCAATTGGATGCAGGGTTGAAGGCTGTTCTTAACAAGAGACGGGTGTTGCCCATCCCTAAACCATTTCATGTAAAGCAGGCACGAAAAGATCTTAAAAGTCTTAGACACAATTGGCGAGCCAATGCATTTGGAACATACACAGATACTTAAGTCTGGATCAAAGAAAGTGCCCTTCAAATTACATGTAGACAACTTTGTATTGAATGTATGCAAGCTATAAGCATCAATGGTAAAGTTCTACAACATGTCTATCGAAGAGTGCAGAGGTAAGCTTCTATTTGTTTTGAAGCTTGATGAGAGTGAAGTCATTAAGGGCCAAAAGCTTGAACGTGTTAGCTTGACACTAATGAATAGGGCATTGGATCCCAGCATCAATTCAAAACATCCAAAGTATTTTAGTGTGCAATCAGAGAATGAAATATGGTGGCTTGCTGCATTTGAGGTGCCAAAGGAGGAGCATGAAGTACTTAAGATTTTTTTTAACTTAACAGAGATACCATTTGAGGAGCATGAAGTACTTAAGATTTTTTTTAACTTAACAGAGATACCAGCTATTGTACGACAGCAAAACAATGGTGAAGTTTTACATGTCAATGGATTTGGTGAATACAAGGTAGAATGGCATCTTGCTAGTGATTTAAAAACATTGAAATGTATGTTTGGTGTTTCAAATTCAGCATCAGCTGAGTTTCCTTGCCTATATTGCATGCAATCCAGGAAGAAAGGCAACGATGGGAACAAACAATGGATAGGACATGACAATGTGGTGCTCCAACACGTGACTTGTGTGTTCAAAGGAATGGAATGTTGGTGCCATTAGATCCTAAGTGGGATCCTATTTTAGAAATACCCTTAACAAGGGTCCACTTTTGCACCTTGCATTGCATAGTAAGGATAATAGAGAAGTTGGTGTTTGAGTACGTGTGTTTTGCCTACAAGATGCAGCCTGCTTCAGATGTTGATGCAACATGCAAGAAGGTAAAACAAGTCTTGTTTGATGTTGGATTGCACCGGGGCTAAGTAGAAATAAAAAAGGACGAGAAAAAGTCAGGAAAGAGTGGAAATTTGGGGGAGCAGAGGCTAGGAAATTCTTATCTCCACCACGAGATAAAGATGGTAAGTTGGTTGTAAAACAACTAGAGAAGTACGAAGCATGGAAAAAACTACACATGGTTGTCCCTGATTAGAGCTATGGGGAATAGACGTAGATAGCAAAGGCAAATGTGTGGATTGCACTTGATAAATTGGCACCACTTTTACAAAAGATGACATTCAATTCTGATGATGCCAATGCATTTAAAGAGGCAGTTGTAAACTTTCATAACTCAATGACAGAGGCATGGACTTCAAATCGCATTACACACTATATGGTCAGAGTGGTCTCCATTTCATTTTTACAACAATTAAATTGTGAATGTAATATTTTGAGTTTAATTGTGGATCCTGTGTTTTTAAATGCAACACATACTTGAGACTCATGGTCCATACTTTGCTGAACAAGGAAGTTTGGCGATATGGTCCACACAAGGCATGGAGCGATCTCATTGTTGGTGGCAAGCTCGATACGGATACCAAAAAGCAATGGCACATGGAGGTGGAATCAATGATTCCAATCCTATGGAGCTTCTCTATGCCCAATGCCTTTGTGAAGATGTTAGCCACCCGATCCTCTATGCTAATATATACCAGATCTACATAACCTGCTGTTAGAATCGTCTCCCTCACAACGTGATAGTGCACCTCAATGTGTTTCGTTCTAGCATGGTATACTAGGTTACTGGCCAACTGTATGCTGCTCATGTTGTCACAATAAATGAAAACTGCCATATCCACCACGAGCTCACCCATATCACCAAGTAGCTTTTGAAACTAAGCTACCTCACAAGCTGCCAAAGCAGCACCCCTATACATACTTGACAAGGTAACTGTTGGGTGCTTCTTACTACTCCAACTCACATCAACACTCCCAAAGAGAACATAAATCCACTGGTAGATCTCCTATCTGTAACACTACCAACCCAATCAACATTTGTGTATCCATGTAGCTCTATCTCTATACCAGCCTCATAGAAAAGTCCATAATCAACTGTGGACTTTATGTACCTAAGAATCTATCAAGCCGTATCCAAGTGTGGCTTCCTAGGGGCCTATATAAACTGACTCACAAGTCCAACATCATAACTTAAGTCTGGTCTAGTAATGGTCATGTAGATCAAGCTACCCACTGTCCGCTTGTATGTAGTGGGGTCCTCCAAAAGCTCACCTGTATCTGTGGAAAGCTTTGCATTCTGCTCCAATAGCACTGAGATAGGCTTACAGCCTCTCATACCATACTTGGACATGTCTAAGACATATTGCCTCTGCAATAAAAAAATGCCATGAGGTGATCTCACCACCTCTATGCCTAAAAAATATTGAAGCTCACCCAAATCCTTCATCTCAAACTTTTGCTTCAAAAGCTTTTTGACATCCTGTATGCCAACATCACTATCACCAGTGATAATCAAGTCATCCACATAGATGACTAATAGCATGATCCTTCTATTTATCTTTGTCACATAAAATGAAAAATCTACATTGGATATTTGAAATTCAATAATAACAAGATACTCCCTGATCTTGTTTGACCATGCTCTGGGTGCCTACTTCAAGCCATACAAGGCTTTGCGTAACCTGCACACAAAATTTGGCTATGTATCACTCTCATAACCTGGTGGCTACATCATGTAAGCTTCTTCTTGCAAATCACCATGCAAGAAGGAATTCTTTACATCCATTTGATACAAAGACAAACCCTTTGCTATGCAGCTATAGCAAGGACAACTCACGGTTGCCATTATTGCAACCAGGCTGAATGTCTCTTCGTAGTCAATGCCATAAGTCTACGTAGACTTTGGCTACCAATCTTGCCTTATACCTGCTCAGTGAACCATTAGCGTTATGCTTGACTTTATACACCCACTTACATCCAATTGCCTTCTTTTTCTTAGGAAAAGGCACTAACTCCCATGTTGCATTTGTATCGAATGCTGCCATCTCCTCATTCATGGCATCTTCCCATTTCTTATTTCCAAGTGCTTGCTCAAAACAAGTGGGCTCCAATTCTTGTATTGCTTTAACCATGCATGCATAATGATGGGATGTATATCCATCATATCTCAACTTGTCAATAGGGTATCTAACCCTCGTAGACCTGCGTACACCTGGATCACCTGTCTTCTCAAAACAGCCCTCGTTCTCCTTACACTTGGAGTAACCATAGATGGAATGCCAAGCTCCTCATCAAGGCTCTGCTTAGAGCCGCCTAGAGTCATTATCCACATATGAGTGACATGCTATTGTGACACATCAGGCACAAAAGATTGATCTACCTTTTTCTTCCCTCTATGTGATACATGTGTACCTGTATATTTGTCCTCAACTTGCCTGCTGACCATGGGCTAACATTGGATCCACTATTAGAGGACTCTCCAAGTCCACTAAGTACTTGTGATTGCTGCTCTACATGTGGTGTAACATCAACACTTCTTACATCTGCATCTTCTGTTGCCTTCACTACTAGTGTATACCACACCTACTATCTCGTCAAAGACATCTCTGCTTACTTGCATCTCACGAGTGGTAGGGTTATAACATCTATAACCTTTCTACTCCATAGCATAACCAATAAAGATGCATTTCTCTACCTTTGGATCCAACTTTGTTCTCACTTCATCATGAACATGCACATATGCAATACACACAAACACTTTCAAGAGGGAGACACATCCGGTCTTATGCTTGTAAACTTCTATTCAAGCGTAATACCATGAACAACTACTGGCAGTGGATGTCATGTTCATAATGTACACAAAAGTTGCTACTACTTTTGCCCAAAAATAATGTGGCATATTCTTTTCAGCCATCAAGGCACGCGCCACTTCTGCAATGTGCCTGTTTTTTCTTTCTACAATACCATTCTGTTGTTGCAGAGTGTACTTGCATGTAAACTGTCTCTTGATTCCCTGATTTCTCAAGAAATCACTGAACTCATTGGAAAAATATTCTCCCCCACCATTTGATCTTAGGCATTTTATTTAAATGCCTTTTTCCTTCTCGACCAAGGCTTTAAATCTCTAAAAGTGAGCAAACACCTCACTTTTCTCCTTCATGAAGTAAACCCACACTTTCCTAGTGTGGTCATCAATGAATGTAACATAACTTCCAGGCATAGAAGTTGTTCTTGTCCATCTTCTCGATAACAATCTGATTGATTTTGTCACTAGAAATGTTTTCTTGTAACAATCAAAAAACTACAACAGACAATTTTTGTATGCAACACCTGTAACACAATAATATCTTCTGTGCCTACTGCAGCAGTGGTACTTCAGCACAACTTGTAGGTCGCTAGATTTGACCAGAGTACATGTACATACACCCAATGTCAACAATACATGTGCAAACACTGTCTGCACTCCCAAAATGCACTGTTGCACTACAATAACCAGATTTTGACTAGAGATAGTTCTCAACTAGAACTTCCTGAAACTATCGAAAATACCTTGCAATGACAGAACGGAGACCAAAACACGTCCAAAACATGATTTTGGCCCAAAACTTTAGTACAAAAAGTACTACATACCTCACATGCACCTCCAAGCCTATGAAGACAGCTCCTCAATATCGAAGATGTGTAGTTCCTGGAGCTACCGAGGGGTGTTGTACCTAAACCAAGAAGGGAAAGAATGGTGATGCTCTTACCAGTGTACTGCTTGCTTGCTTATTCTTGCCTCTTTCTTGCCTACTTAGCTCTCACACGAACCGCAGCTCTGATACCATAAAGAGAATGTGGGGGAGAGAGAGAGATCTTAAGTTATTTGCAAGCAAAACACACACACAAGAGAGTGCAAGACACAAGAGAGAGATGGATGGATGAATTTTCTCCTATCTTCTTCTCTTCTCTACAACCATATAACTAAAAATAAGAGTAGATAAATAAAGGGAAAGTACTCTCCTACAACAACATACATAAAGGGAAAGTACTCTCCTACAACAACATACAAAGTGGTCGGTCGATAGTGTGAACCCGACTATATGAGTTGGTGCTACAACTATGCCATAACTCTAGTACTCCAAAGTGGATGTCACATGGCATGTGAAGGTGGAATGATGGTGGGGGGTGTAGGAGGGATGACTTCTTAGAATGTGGGAGCAGCAGGTAGGGGCTCTTCATTTGTCATCGTAACTTGTAGCTGTAAGGTCGTCGTTCATGCATCCCAATCGATGTTGCATCTACATGTCCCATCCAACCCCGTCCAAGGAGTATTTCCTCGTGCATCATTCTTGCAAGCATCACATATAACTTCCCTTACAAGGGATTATTGCCAATGTGGAAAAAAAGCGGGATGGTGCCTAAGTAGTGAACATGCTGTGAAAAAAAGCGGGATGGTGCCTAAGTAGTGAACATGCTGCGATGCCACTGTTCCACTCAGCATATTTGCACAACATGATTCATGCAATCTGAATGCATACCTAGGTGTGCCTATCTTACATAGAAACATGCATTAGGCACTTTGAAATTATTAGGTCCCACACACAAACACAACAATTGAGCAAAAAAACCTTAAAAAATTCAATAGTTTTGATATCAATCTATAATCCTAATCCAATCTGAATCCATATCCATGATCCCATTTTTAAATCACCAACCTTTTTAAACAGTAGATCCCAAATATCATATTGCTAACATTATCGTTGGATTATTAATCTCATTTTCAGATTGTCACATTTCAAATATGTTCAGATCACCGATCCTAAAATTATCAAGTTCAAATCGTTTTAGATTTTGAATCGTCCCACTTTTCAGATCGTCAAATTTCAAATTGTTGCGGTGCAAACCATCGCACATTGGGATCATCGATCGGATCCACTAGTTGCCACATCAACATTGATGATTCAATTGGGATTTTTATAAACCCAAAAAGTAGACTTTGGGGTCCATTTGTTGATGATCTAAATTTGAGATGTGCATACGTGTTGTTCAAATCACTCCAGAGTATCTAAATCGCCACCCAATGAGTAAAATTGCACCCTACATTGTGCATGCATTAATATGCATCTCAACTATTTGTATCTTATCTACATTGACATCCATGATTGAGATCTGAGAAGAATTTGGGAGAGAGGATGAGCTTGAGCTCCTTACAAGCAAACACACTTAAGAGTAGACAAGCACACAAGAGAAATGGATGGATGAATTTTCTTCTATTCTCTTCTCTTCTCTACAACAACCATAACATAAGGGATAAGAGTTAATACTATAAGAGAGATGGATGGATCAATTTTCTTCTATTCTCTTCTCTTCTCTCTACAAGAATAATATAAAGAGATAAGAGTACATACTATAAGAGAGAATGCTCTTCTACTATAACATACACAGGTCGGTCCAAAGTGTGAGCCCAACTATGTAAGCTGGCACTATAACTATGCCATAATGCTAGTGCACCAAAGTGGCTATCACACAACCTATAAACCACTAGGGGCATATTGCCCATAATCTCACAAACCTAGCCAATGGCATAAGTGCGGAAGTTATCACCTAGGCAGGTCATCATGTACACAGCAGTAGAGCTGAGCTCGATATCTTAACACTCCCCCTTAATCTCAAATTCACACACTATACTCTAAGGAAGCTCCTAAACTTACAAAGTTTTTCTGTACCTAATTCCTTTATGAAGACGTCAGCCACTTGATCCTGTGTGGTGCTGACATATACCAAACCTACTAGAACCTTCTCCCTTACAAAATGAAAATATATCTCAATGTGTTACATCTTAGTACGATAAACTGGGTTGCTAGCCAATTATACTTATGTTCCTATTCACTGGCTTACCCATATCACAAAGTAGCTTCTAAAACCAATCTACCTTACAAGCTACCATAGTAGTGCCCCTATATTATGCATATGTGAAAAGATGCAGGGGAGAAGAGAGCTTGAGCTCTTGCAAGCACACACACACTCACAAAACCCTAAAAGAGAACACACAAGGTGAGAGGCTGAAAATCTTCTTCTTCTTCACACAACACTCAACACACCATATACAAAGATAAGAGTACATACAATATGAAATGTACTCAACCAAATACATACTAGGGTTCTCTATAGTGTGAACCCAACTAAATGAGCTGGCGCTATAACTATGCCAGTCTCTAGAATGGATGTTACACAGCCTGTCATCCCACTGGCCGCATATCACCCATGATCTCACCAACCATGCCAGTGGTGTAAGTGTGGGGCCTATCCCCAAGGCGGGTCATCAGTGTCCACCGCCTCACTAGATGAGCTCGATATCTCAACAATATGTACTCAACAAGGCAACTATCGATTGTTTTGTTGCTCCAAGTAACAACAGTACTCTCAAAGAAAACATAAAGTCAGTGGTAGATCTCATGTCTCTCAAACACTACCACCCCAGTCATCATATGTATACCCATGTAGTTGTATTACCACAACTTCATAGAAAAGTCCATAATCAATAGTGGACTTTATATATCTGAGCATCTGTCTAGCCATTTCCAAGTGTGGCTTCTTGGGGAGCTATATAAATGGACTCACAAGTCTAACAATATAGCTCAAATCTGGCCTAATAATGGTCATGTAGATCAAGCTACCCACTATACACTTGTACATAGTTGGATTCTCCAAAAGCTCACTTGTATCTATGAAAAGCTTAGTATTCCACTCCAATGTAGATCAAGCTACCCACTATACACTTGTACATAGTTGGATTCTCCAAAAGCTCACTTGTATCTATGAAAAGCTTAGTATTCCACTCCAATGGCATTAAAATAGGTTTATAGCCTATCATACCATACTTGGACAACATGTCCAAGACAAAACGCTATCACACGATCTCACCATCTCTATACCAAGAAAATACCATAGCTCACCAAAATCTTTTATCTCAAACTTCTCCTTCAAAAGTATCATGACATCATGTGTGTCAATCAAAGCATCCACATAAATGACTAGCAGCATAATCCCTCTATCTCATTAAGTAAAAAATCTACATTAGATATCTAAAATCCAATGGTGACAAGATACTCCTCGATCTTTTTTTACCATGCTTTGGGTGCCTACTTCAAGTCATACAAGGCTTTGCGTGAACCTACACATAAAATTTAGATACGCATCACTCTCGTAACCTAGTGGCTACATCATGTGAACTTCTTCTTACAAATCACAATATGAGAATGCATTCTTTACATACATCTGATATAAAGACCAACCCTATTTTGCAGCCATAGTAATGATAACTCTCACATTTTCCATTCTCAACCCTTGGTAGCCAAACTTACCTGATACATGTTCATAGATCCATTTGAGTTATGCTTGACCTTGTACACCCACTTACATCCAATTGCCTTCTTAGCAAAAGGAACTAATTCCCATGTCACATTTGTACCCAATGATTCCATCTCCTTATCCATGGTATTTTTCCTCTCTTTTTTCCCAAATTTCTACTCAAAACAAGTGTACTCTATCTCATGTATTTTTTTAACCATGTAAGCATAGTGATGGATTATATATCATCATATCAACCTATTAATAGGGTATTTAACCCGAGTAGATCTACTTACACTTGGATCACTCCTGGGTGTCCTCAAAACAATCTCGTTCTCTTTAACCACCACTGACAAAATGCCAAGCTCCTCACATCAGGGCTCTGCTTGTTTTGCAGCTAGTAGAGTCACCATCCACATAAGAGTGACCTGCAGAGACAAATCAGGCATAAAAGGTTAATCTATCTTTTTCTTCCCTCTTCCCTTTTCATGATACACCTACAATACAAAAGGTTGATATACCTTTTCTTACAAGTGTAGAAGCACCTATAGCACCACACGATGATGCATCTACATTCCTCTTGCATTTGTCCTCAACCTGCCTGGCCATGGACTAACAGTGGATCCACTACTAGAGGCTACTAGATAACTCTTCAAGTCCACTAAGCACCTATGATTACTACTCTACATGTGGGATAACATTATTACTTCTTCTTACATCTATATCTTCATTTCCTTCACCGATGTATACTGGCTACTCAGCTCATTAAAGACGACATCTCTGCTTACTCAAATCTCAAAAGTGATAGGGTTATAGCCTTTCTAATCTTTCTACTCTGAAGCATGACCAATGAAGAAGCATTTATCTACCTTTGGATCTAACTTGGTTCTCACTTTATCAGGAACATGCATATATGTAATACATCCAAACACTTTCAAGTGAGACACATCTAGTTTTATGCTTGTAAACTTATGTTCAGGCGTCATCCCATGAATAGCTGCTGTGGGGGTCCTATTCATAACGTAGACAACAGTTTTCTACTACCTTGGCCCAAAAATAATCCAATATATTCTATTTTTAGACATTAAGGCATGAGTATCTTTCTACAGTGTGCCTTTCTTAAATGTTCTTGGTTTTCCTTTCTATAACACCATTCTGTTTTTACAGAGTGTGAATTGTCTCTTGATTTCTTGCTTTCTCAAGAAAGCACTGGACTCATTAGATAAGTATTATCCCCTATTATATATGATCTTAAGCATTTGATCTGCATATCTTTTTCCTTCTCAACAACCAAGGCTTTAAACCTTTGAAAGTGACTAAATATCTCACTTTTCTCCCTCATGAAGTATGCTCACACTTTCCTAGTGGAATCAATCAATGAATGTACCACAACTTATAATTGTTACAATCATGGTCGATCCCCATACATCAGAATGTATAACATCCAATGACCTTACGTTGACATAGTTTTCATGTGGGAAAGCATGTTTTTGGCCTACTTACCAAGCTGACATGTTTCACATACTTTGTGCATACTGTCAACCTTAAACTTTGGCAAACTTGCAATAATATTTTGGGCTTGTATAGACTTCAGATGTCACATGAAAACTGCACTTATGCCTTATGTCAATACTTGTGATGACACGTCCCATGCGTAAACATGGATGCCTTCACCTCAAACATGTTAACATCCAAAGTAAACATCCTGTAATTTTTGTTACCCTTTATAACCAAGCGATACTAATTTTTGAAGTCTTTCGGAAACAAAGCACCCTTTATAACCAAGCGGTACTAATTTTTAAAGCCTTCACCTCAAACATGTTAACATCCAAAGTAAACATCCTACCATTTTTGTTACCCTTTATAACCAAACAGTACTAGTTTTGAAGTCTTCCGAAAACAAAGCACCCTTGAGGATTGAACCTCACTTGCAAACCTTGCTCAACCATCTGTCCAAGAGAAACCAGGTTTTTTGTAATATTAGGAACATGAAGAACATATGTCATTCCATCCTACATAGACAATAGCACTTTACCAACATGCACAATGGGGTATGTAGTATCATCACATGTTCCTACATACCTTTGTTTTTTTATTTTCTACATATCTCAAAACCACTCACCATGACTGGTCATATGCTTAGAGGTGCCAAAATCCACATACCAAATATCTCCTGATCCTAACACACATCTTGTGTCATGGAACTGAGCATGAGATGCATCATAAACCACTGCTCACTTCTTGTGTCACCACCTTGTTCACTTTTTTCATAACCCTGTTTACTTAATGATGCATAGTTACCTCACTACAACTTTCCAATTTTGATATCATTCTACGTTTTATACTAGTCCTTTACAATGTGCCCTAGTTTACTATAGCAATAGCACTGCATGCTATTTGTATTTTATTTGTATCATTGTACTTTTTATACCAGTCCTTTACAATATGCCCTAGTTTACTATAGTAATAGCACTCCATACTATTTTAGTTTCTTTGCCAAACACCTTGGCCTCTCTGGCTCCCCCTACCTCTAGAGTGGCCTCTTCCACCTGTATGAGTGATTTTCTTGTTGTTATTGATGTTTCTAGTTTTGATTTCTAAATCGATCATCATCATTTCCTCTAGATGATAATATGCCTCTATCTCTACCAATGTCTGAGTAGAAGGCTTGCTCATGGAAATCTCTAAAGGATGAACCTCCCCCAATATTTATCTTCTCATAGATAAAGAGAGTAATCAGTTCCCAAAAATTAGAAAAGTTCTCTCAAACTCTAATATAGGTCTAAAAATTTACCACAAGTAATCATTTATACTCAACTTCCGTCTGGTCACATTATGCAACTCCTGATTTAGCTACATTTTTCGAGCTTGAGTGTTTATACAGTACATCTTCATCAAGGTGTCTAGAGCCTCCTTGGGCATTTGTTTATCCTATAATATATACAATCATAGAGGGTGTCACACTAACAAACAACTAGTACAACACTATTATGGCTCTTTCATGCCATGCTTTATATGGCTACACCTATTGAAGGGAGGGATTTTCTTTAGCAATCTCTAGCTCCTTTTCATCACCTATGACAAACTCCCAATATCCATTTCCCATAAGGAAATTAGTTATACTCATTTTTCAAGCCTGGAAATTATTCTTGTCAAGCTTCTCGCTCACAATTTGCGATGAGCTGTGAGTAGACACCTTTACCTATAGCAACTTACCAAATAGTGCTTGCAAAAGCTTATACACTTACTGCAAGCGTGCAATCACCAACACAACGGTACTATAAACCTATTATATCGTAACTATATATATGAGATAATTACACAAACATACATCAACCAACAACTTACAAATCTCATTCTCTATACAAAATATCCTTGTAACCAAATTTATGTCCCAACTTTACACCAAACCATAAATTAAGCAAACACAGCCAAAATTAACACTTTCACAGAGTACCTACAAAAAACTTGCATAGCTAAAATAGGGCCCGAAATGGCCTCAAATCCAAATTATGGAATCCGGAGGGTCCTACGTACATCACCCACATAAAATAATTCCCCTTGCTTCATCGCAAAATGCACCTCAAGATGTGACAATGTGCCTGATGTTGCTCTTGCTTAGCACAGCAGCTACAAAGATTTGCTTCCAAATCAACGGGAAAGAGATGAAATTATCCTTACCCGTGTACTACTTCCTCTTGAGCTCTTCACACAAACCATCGGTGCTCTAATACCATGTGAAGAATGTAGAGGAGAGGATGAGCTAAACTCCTTGTAAGCAAACACGCATACACGAGTTGACAAGCACATAAGAGATAAGAGAGAGGGATAGCTGAATTTTCATCTATTCTCTTCTCTTATCTATAACTATAACATAAAGAGATAAGAATAAATAATATAAGGGAAATCACTCTCCTACTATAACATATAAAGGTCAGTTCATACTATAGGAGCTATAATTATGCCTTAACTCTAGTACAAAGGGACTATCACACAACCTTTAAACCACCCATAATCTAACTAATCCAGACAGTGACCTAAGTACAAAAGTTAATGCCCAGGTGGGTCATTAATGTCTGTAGCACTAGTTGAGCTTAATATCTCAACAAGTTTACTCCCCTATCTAAGGTAATTGCTTTGCACACCTCTAATTGCAATAGAGATTTGGCATAGCTCCCCCAATTAGTATGGTGGAAGAGTGTGCCTTGCTTCCCTAGATATTTGTAGGATATGTATGCTTTAAGGCTTTACACAAGATTGACATAGGGTCAACCCAATAGTCAGGACTCTACCCAAACTTACCCAGAAGGCATGCAAGTTGAAAATTTACAACTATTATTGCCTATTACATTGCCTGGCATTAGATGCATGGTAACAGTTATGGGTTATGCATAAGTTACTCCAGAGCACAAAGAAAGTTGCATAGAGGGGATATTGAAAAGCCAAGAACTTTATAAGATCAAGTTAAAGATGACTAAAGTAGTTTATCGTGAAATTTTTAATACAAAGCCATGTAACTTGATTGCCTCGTTTTTGTCTTATCGTTGACTACAAGCATTGCTCCATTTGCTCTCCCACGACAACCCACTGCCTGAGTACACACTACTAGTCACCATCGCTCCACAATTGTGTGCCTCCCCACCCAACAAACCACACATACATCAGCTCTGTGTGCCAATAGCCAACTCGTAAAGGAGCACCCAACAAACCACACATACATCAGCTCTGTGTGCCAATAGCCAACTCGTAAAGGAGCAGCCGACTTGAAGAAAGGACTTTCTCCATCACCTACCTGCGTCAAATCGACAAAAACAACATCAACACTAAGCACTTGCAAAAACCAAAACAAAGAAAGTATTCATTAGAAAATTTAGGGCTTTTCAAAATTTATATAAATTCTACTTAATTAAAGCATTAATATTAAATCCTTCATCATTTTTCAAAATTGAGAAGTCTATAAACATGTGAGACCTCTTCAAAAACGATGATGTATTGGAAGACATTTCCTACAAGAGGAGTTTCACATGGTGCATATGTCCCATGCACATGGGCACATGATCATCACCACAATTACATACTTGGCATCATTGGAAACTCAAACCCAGTGCTCTCCCCACTAACACTACTATGATTTGGCTTCTCTGGACTAGGTGGCTTTTGAATAAGACCATTCACTATCAAGTGCATCAAAGATAATAATCATGCTCCAACTCTTAGAATAATAGAGAGGCCAATCAAAAGGCCACCAAAGCCACCTCACCTACCCGCACTTGTGAATGAATCTACATTGAGATTTGTGAAAGTGAAGGTCCAATGGTGGAACAAAATTGATTAGCCGTCTTTTGTACACTGGCTAAATTTGTGCAATATAATTAGAGAGTGTCAAATGTTCTCTACGTGGGGGATCACTATTTTGATAGTGAATTCAACAAGTTGACACTAAAATTAGAATTATTGCATTGTGGTAAAGGAAAACACAACTATGCTTTGTGTTCATTCCAACTATTGCATTGTGGCTCACTTGTAAGGCTCATCTAATGGCTTGTCCATTACCTTGCATGGCACGTGTTTAAAATGGTGACATTTAACTTTCATCATAGAAAAAACATGCACATACTATCATGTGCATGCAAAAGGGAGATTTTCTTAAGATCAATAGGAATCATATATAGTATTGTTGTCATCCAATGTATTTGACATCCTGAACTTCTTTTAATATTTGCATATACACTTACAAGATATAATATGTACACGTATGGAATCTGTTTGTTCTTTACTAGCATTAATATGAACATGTATGCAATCTGTTTGTTCTTTACTAGAATTAATATGAGCATGCATGCAATCTATTTGTTACAATTTCCAATAAAGATAAGTTTTGGACCTATCTTTGCTAAAGGACCTTTGTAACATTCCAAATTTTGCCTACTAAAAAACAATAAGGGTTCATGGTTAGCCTACCTTTCTTGTTTATAAAAGATTTATTTCATACTTTGCTCTATTTATTTTTATACAATAAAACCCACATTCTATATAACTTGAAAACATAGCATGTATATCTATATGCACATGTGATCGAATTTCTATGATAAAATCTGAAGAAGTAAATGGTCTTTCGTGATGTAGTTGTCATCTTGGTTCTCACATTGATGTATTGATATAAGAAAATTTAACATTTCATATGGAAGATAAATATTGGTCTATTGATTGATGGTTTCTCTATATCCAAAAGACCCTATTACTTCAAGTACCCCCTGTGTTTTCCAATCTACCGTCTGTTACGACAAGTGGAGGCGTAAATAGAATTTGTGTAATTGATCATCATGGTTCACGCAAAGCATTTCATATACAACAATACAAATTAAAATTGCACTTCAAGACTGAAAATTAGAAGAAACCTATAGCTGAACTCCAGAAGCACCCAAAAGATTCATGCCTATTGATCTATGGATTGATGGTTCTCTATATCCAGAAGATCCTATTACCCCCTATATTTTCCAATCTACCCTCTATGATGAAATTACAGCAGGTGGAGTATAACAATACAAATTAAAATTGCACTTCAAGACTGAAAATTAGAAGAACATTCCAGCTAAACTCAAGAATCACCCAAAACATTCATGCCTTGGAAAGACTGCAATGGGTCCTTGTCAAAGGCAAATGGAAAACAAGAAATGTTGACAATGTGAAGCTTGAATGCGATGACTTCAAGAAATCTATGTAGGCAGCAAGGTAAACTGCTTTTCCTACAAAAATTTATTATGCATTACTATCCAATAGGACTCCAAAGATTCAACCCACCACTAAGGCAGCACTCATTCTGTGGATACCCCAGAAAAAAAGGACACTAAAAATATCATCATATGCAGACATGTGAGTACCAGTCGTCTTGGCACGGCAACAAATTTGCATGCGAGTGCATCTTGCATGGAGTTGACTTTCATCGATGCTGCCATATTTAGCACCCCTTTATCCCAGTCATTCTCACTTCCTTGTGCTCCTCAACTTTTTAAGTACTGTCGATTAAAAGTAGGAATAAAGGGTTGAGAAGCTAGGAAGCCTCTTAAGACCACACAAAGTGGAACATCAAAAGTCGTTTTTAAACCTAAGGTTGCACTACTCAACTTGCACAATATCAAGGCTAAATATAATTTATGTACCTTATGGCATAAAGCACATTGACATATCTAAGAATAAAGACCTATGTTTTTCAAAATTGGCACATAAAAAGTCCCTTGAGCCTTTCAACTCTTCAAGAGAATGGCAACAAAGATTAACTGAAAGCCATTGGCCAAGCTATTAATTTCAGATCTCTTCCTTGTTAATTGTCTGCCCTTTGGTTTTACCCCAACCACTGCTCTGCACCTCTGTCTCCATCTGCCCCTACCGAATGGCGTATGCTTATCTTGGCTTGTGAATATTGGTTTTGCAGCCGCTCAAAGGCCGTCACATCCAGCTTCCCAGTGGCACCCTTACCCTGCTTCCTTCTGACTTGTTGGTCCTTTACTGAACCCCATAGCTTCTCAATGGCATCCCTCTGTTGAACTGTAAATTTCGACATGTTATCAAAGGCGTGCTTTACCAATATATCTATGATGGTTTGAGCCCTGTGGCAAGAAGACCAAATATACCGTAAGGCTTCTAAACATTCCTTCAAGAACAGAGTTGAAACAAAGTGTTTTAAGTTCTGACCACGTCAGCCTGTAACGCCCTGCAGCAATTTCCAAGCATGCCATTAAAGCTTCTCTCCGTTCTCGCAGCAGCCTTTCCTCATACTCTTGAGCCTTCCTGCTTGCAGCCTCTTCCTCTTTCCTTCTGTTGATCCTCTCCTCCTTTTTGGAAGGTCTTGACAAAAGTGCATTCAGGCCAAAAGGATCATTATCCACTTCTTTTGCTTGCATTAAGCTGTTAGAAGCTTCACCAGCTTGTGGTTCTTGATCTGACTTCTTAATTGATGATGCTGATTCACTGTTGATTACTGTGTCAAAGACATCTTCAGCTGAAGTTGCTTCTGGAAGTAAATTAACATCTTGCTTTACCCTACTGGCAGCTTTGGAAAACTGAGACAAAAGAAGACAACCATAACAGTGAGTGCCTATATCAAAAGCTTATTTGAACGCACACTAATCTGAATTAGCCAGACAAAAATCTTGCTCTGATACCAATCTGAGATACTTATGCAGAAGTGTTTCTCCTAGCAGATAAATCATGCACCAAGTTGATCTAGACAAAAAGTAACATAGTTATGCTGTCATGTGCACACCTTGTGCAAGACATGTGCAGGCTATTCCAGAGCTATTTCCCTGAAGGGCAACAGATAAAGAACCAGACTAAGACAGATTGGAGCTTGTGCTGCTAGGTTTGGAACAGGAGAACCTTGTGGAAAAGGACAGGAGGCTCAGCCAGATTTGGATGGAGTACTTCTCTGTCAGCTGCAATATGATAATGATTTATTTGTCCTGGACCTGGCCGACAGCAGGTCGGCCAGTCCATGCAGGTTGTTCCAGCCCTATAAAAGGGCACACTTGCCCATGATTAGATTCTTCGATTGGGCTTTAGACTTAGTCACTAGAATAGGACTAGACTAGGTATGTCTACCTTTTCCAAGACAGCCTATGGCTGTAGGACTTGTACTACCTTTTTTGTACATTATGAATATACTGATACTCAGCTCTCTCTCCCTCCCTTCTCTATCTTCTGTTTGCATTTTGCATTAGCATGTTCCAAGATGGTGTTTAGGGCTGAAAGAAGACTCCAGAGCTTCCACATGTGTAAAAGGCCACGCTTACTGATGATTAGATTTTTTTTTTTCGAGAAAAGATCCTTTCATTAGTTATATAAAAAACGCCCGTAGGGCTACAAAAGATCTCGCCTGCTCATAAGAGAGACAGAGCAGTGAATACAGCATGGCAGCCCGGGAGACTCTCCCTAGGTGCTGCAAAATACAAGCATCAGTACAAAGAACTAAGAGGCTAAATCATACAATAGGGGGGGGGAAGAGCCAAACAGGTGGCCTGTAGTGCCAACGGGGGGATCCCGTGTGTAAGGGTAGAAAGGACCACAGCGCCAAGTGGTGTGAAAGACCTGGCGCCGTAAGATCGCCTCATCCGAGTCTCCCCGGATGCGGTCGTACTGTCCTCGCAGGGTGTGGATCAACTCCTGCCAAATCCCCCGTACAGTCTTTGCTGGTGGCTCCAATCTCCCCTCAAAGGCCGTAAAGCACCGAGCCCTCCAGGTGAACCAGATGGTGAGGCTGCTGAGGAGCTCCCATCGTAAATCCCTCTCCTATGTCCAGCTAGCGGACGAGAAATCCGTGCCGGAACCAAGCGAGGCTGGCCCCTAATAAATCTGATGGCCTGACTGCCCTGCTCCATCTCATAGCCCATAGCAAGCCCTGACGAAGTCGACCAAGCAGCGGCACCCCACGTAAATATACCCTCTGGAGAGAGGGGGACCAGAATACGCAGCATCCGCAGCCAAATCTGCTGCGCCTGAGGGCAATCCCAAAGGCAATGTCTCTGTGTCTCCATAGGGTGGCCGCATCGGACGCAGGCCGCCGGAAGACCGCTATAAACAAGCCAAGTACCAACTGTTGAGCCCCTGTGGGCGACCAGCCACTGAAAAGTCGAGATCCTGCGGGCCTGTCGACTAGCCCAAAGCCGAGCCCAAAAATCCTCCAGGAACTCCTGTGAGAGTCCCTGTAGTCGCCAATGCCCCGCTGCCGCTAGAGAGACCATCCTCCTCGCCGTCAAAATATGTCGCCCCAGTCGAACAGTATACTGGAAAAAGGTGATCTCTCTGGCCTCAAGGGATGCATAAGGATCATGCCACTCGTACTCCCCGGGGTCCCACTGTAGCCGGGCCAAGGGGCGCGCTGCATATGCCCATATGCGCCAATCCGGGAGCACATCAGCAGGGTCGGGATCAATATGCCACTTCCGAGAAGCGGCGGCCACTACCCGAATCCTCTGAAAGGTGCACTCTGTAACCAAAGGCGACTCCACCTCCACTCTCTGGAGTCTGCCCTCATCCTAAATCTCATAGTAGAGGCAACTGCCATCCTCAGTGCAAGCTCTGACAGCAATCAAGATCTCCAACTGTGTAAAGGCTCCCATCCACCGTGGGGCCACTGGCTCGAGAGGCGTGAACCACTCCTCTGTGAGTGCCTCCTGAATATCATCCCTCATAATCAACCCCCCTCTGAAGTGACTCAGCCTCTCCACCTGGATCTCCTCTGGTAGACTGCAGAAGGCCTGCCAGTCTCCAAAACTACGAGCTGGGCCTGCCGCTAAAGGCCCCCAGGCTAGCCGAGGCCGAGAACCCAGCATATGACCCTGCTCTGTGCGAACCGCTGGGCTCCAGATGAGCGGCTGTCTGGCCCGCTCCTCAACACAAGAAGGAGGTCGCTGAGAGAGCCCCGGTCTCAGCAGCTCCCAAGCTCTCAGGATACTCAAAGCAAATCTGTCCTCCCATCCTCTACTGAGGCCTGTCCTCCTCATCTCTATAAAGATCCAACGAATCTCTGGTGCCCAAGTGCCCCCTGCTGGGGACGCCCGAGCCTGCAACCGCTGCAAGAGGAGCTCTTTCCAAGGCTCAACGCCTGGAAGCAACCCCCGAACGATAAGCTTCCCCAATAAAGCTCTACTCTGATCGACTGGATCTATAATGCCCAAACCTCCCTGAGCCAGCAGAAGTGTAACCTTCTTGGATTGGGTCTTAGACTTAGTCACTAGAGCAGGACTAGACTAGGTATTTCTACCTTTTCCAAGACAGCCAATGGCTGTAGGACTTGTACTAACTTTTTGTACATTATGAATATACTGAATACTCAGCTATCTCTCCCTCCCTCCCTTCTCTATCTTCTGTTTGCGTTCCGCATCAGCATGTTCCAAGATGGTGTTTAGGACTGAAAGAAGACTCCCAGACATAGTCACCAGAAACGTTTCGGGGTTTTTGACGTTTCAGGATAAAACGTTTTGTCTTTCAGCTAAGAAACGTGGAGGTTCCGTAATTTTTCTATATAAATACAATAAAATGGTTTAGAACTTGTAGTTTGTAGGATTATTTGTAGGCCTACCTAATGCTAGCTAGGCACTTAAAATATGGTAAAAGCTTAGGCAATTGTGGTCACAATTGGACAATTGGGGAGTTGTGGAATTGTGACTCTGGGAAATTGGGCAATTGTGAGAAATTGGGGATTTATGAGAAATTGGGGAATTGAGAATTTAAGAAATTGGGAATATTGGGAAATTTGTGAGAAATTGGGGGAGAGAGGAGGAGGAGGAGGAGGAGAAGAAGAGGAAGAGGTGACTGCAAATCGCATGCAAGAGAGAGAGAGAGGATGTTTGGGCTGTACACGGAGAGAGAGAGAGAGAGAGAGAGAGAGAGAGTGTGTGTAAACCCAACATTTTTTTTTAAAAAACACTTAGACAAAAATTAAAAATTAAAAAAAATTAAAAGATAATTTGTTTTTTTAGAAACAAAAAAAAATCCCTATTTTTGAAACGCGTTTCTGGCGTTTCGGCTATTTCGGAGTTTCTCAGCCAAGAAACGCGCTTCTATGTGACTAAGCTCCCAAAGCTTCCGCATGTGACATTTTGACAGTGCAACATGGACATTTCTCTACCATTTAGTCAATTTAGAGGGTGTTTTTGTGGCCTAGTCTAGGTCAATTTTGGGACATCCTATTGCATTTGGTCCAAGTAGCCAATGTGGATACTTAGACAAAGTTCCCAAGCAAGGAGTAGATTCTAGAGAATGATCCCTAGGTGACACAGCCAGACTTGAAGGTGATACCAACAGAGTGAAAGAATGGGTACTATGCTGTGATACCCACAAAGAAATGTTGCAAGAACTGTACAACACTGTATATGGACAGCAAGCATAAAGGAGAAAAGAAGATCACTGCTGAATATCACCAAAAAAGGTAGTACATCATGTGGAGCAGCATGAGGGAGGTCCTATAGATGTTGCCTATCACTGCAGAAGCTCAAAAGAGAGATGATCTGAGGGAAAAGGGAGCCAGCCCTTTTATACTACCTCAGTATGCTGGTCAGCCAGCTAGCAAGCCGACAGCATGACTGTAGCAAAAAAATGCTATAAAATGCCTTAAAAATACCCAAATGGTAGAAAAAATGCTGAATAATCTCTGCTAAGATATGCCAATGTAGGGCTTCATATGGAGCCAGATACAAGCATGAATATGCATGGAAAAGTCCATCAAGGGATGAAATAATTTCCAAGAGGAAGGATAGTCCATCTCAAATCCCATACCAATTTCTAAGGTTCATGTGTGTCTCTCCAGGAGGAGGACGAGTTGAGTGCTTCAGAAGTTCCCAAAGCTTTCATGGAGTTGACCGTGCCAACAATTGGCCAGCATTAGTTGCTGGCCGACCAGCCCTTGTTCATATAAATAGCCTTCACTTGCATTCATACATCATCTATCTCAGCCATCAACAAGAGGCGCATCAGCATTTTCAGTCTATAGCCATAGATCACATCAGTCTTCAGCGTTTTGGAGCAAGCATTTCATCCTACAGCCATAGGAGCATCAACACATGAGCATTCAACCTCCGTCAGTAAAACACAGCAGTACACAGCATTTAGCCATCAAGGAACCTTGCGTTTTCTGCATACAACCAGTTTTCAGCATTCATCTCTTCATCATTTTGCTACAGCCATCTGGTGAAGGTAAAATGCACACATTCATTCATTTACAGCATTCATACATAGCCTAGAAACAGTCCCAAACAAAGGATAAAGAAGGCGGTGTGAGACTTGTGTGATAGGATCCTTAATTACGAATACTTCCGTTGCATGTTACACAAGGTGCAAGGGATTGGAGTAACACAAGCCCCCACCTTGCAACTTGTTAAGCCATCTAAGTTATTGAAGGGACTCAAGAAGAAGCAAGCAATTTATGTTGTTACAAGCTTAATCAAACAAGCAAAGAGTTAGATACGAAGGAACCTGAATGGTTAAGTGAGTATGCTTACATATTTCATTAAAATTTATGTGAAATGCCCCTGACTCGTGAGGTTGATTGTGAGATACTTTTGATCCTTGAGCCCAATCGACTATGAAAAGAGATTACAAGATGGTCGTTCTAGAAGTAATTGAGCTCGGGTAACAATTGAAGCAATATTTGGAGCAAGAATTTGTTCAGCCCAGTGTATCTCCTTGGGGTGCGGTAAATCTTGTAGGCATTTCAGCTCTCGAGTGATTTGGGTTTTAGGCTTATCTAGTAATTTTATGTCTCGTCTATACACACATTTTCCCGTCATACTCCGTATGTCTCCCTTGCTTGTGATGGAGCAAGTCAATCATCCACTTTAACCTCTCCACCCCTTGCCACTCTTCTACAAAGTTCCAATTCTGGGAGGGCTTTGTTCGTGGTCTCATCCTAGCTTGCAGCACATTAGAAGGTAGGTGCTAAAGGAGGATCCGGTTCGAGGCTACTTTTGGAGATTGCTTGTGTGGCTTGACATCCAGCAGCTGCCAGAATTCTGTCAGCTCTAGATTGGGCTTGTATAGGCTGACTTCGGCTCACACCTCCCTTTCATTGAGGGAGGGTTTGTTGGGAAAATCAATGTAAAAGGAGTTTCGTATAAATGTGTGTAAACTAGGCCTTAAATAAAGCGGTTCTTGTGTGTGAGAACCGCTAAGTGTGTAAGAGTTCTTTGTACATGGGAACAACCTTAAGGACTTATGTAAGCAATGTTGTGTAAAGGAGACACCTCGATGAACAGTGGACACTTGGCACCTCATCTTGACATGTGGCATATGTGGTGGCAACCTATGGCCACACCTCGTAAGGGCTCCTATTGAAAAGACCATCATTTTAATGTAAAACACAACACTTGCAAAGATGTAGTCTCTCATGCATCCTCCTCTTTAGATTAGGTTTATCTTTTTTAAGCTTTCATGTTTCCTATACTTGCCTCCCACCGCCATAGTCCAATCCTACACCAACACCATACAATCTGGAAAGGTTCTCAACAAACTATTGTGACATCTTTGCACATGCATCCCACACTTGGATGCCCTGTAAACATATCTGAACAAGAAGGTGCAAGATCTGGAGTGGAAACAGGTCCCATGTGAGCCCAGTCGGGGACAAGTCAACCAAGGTTCCACTCTAAACATCCGAGGTCAGTTGTGCATTGTCCTGCACATAATGCAGTGTCAGTCCATACTGTGAGTCTCCCTCCAGAATGATGTCAGATGAGCTGCGTATCTGGTTTGCAACCGGATGCCGGGCATATGTAGGAATTGCATGTAGTTTGCATGTAGTACAGGGTTAGCCCTTAGAGCTACCCCAAGAAGGGGATGTTCCATCCCATTGATTGGGCAAGGGGTAGGCCTTGTGCCACCCCAAGGGGGCCACAAGGGCCCTATGTGCTTCCCACCCGTCCTAGAGAGGGCTGGGCAGGCTATCGGCCAGCCCAAGAGGGCCTAGCCATACAGCTGACAGGCCTCTAGGCCCTGCCCGGCCAGGCGGCCAGGCAATAGAGGCTGTCCCAGAGCCATGGGCAGGCTGGGACAGCAACCTGGACACCATCCAAAGCATGCCCAGCCCAACAATGTGAAAAGGCTGCTTTATTAGCAGTTTATTGCTTCAAGGACCTGGTCGTGAGATTTATCAACAGGCTGACCCCTGTTTGGGTCAGCCGACCAGCCTAAGGAAGGGGTATAAATACCCAAAAGTGGAATTCAGTCATGCTATCTCATTATTCACAATCAGTGGTGCATTCCAAGGGCCAGGACAGCCAAGGGGAAGTGCTCCAGCCAAGGTGAAAAGTGCAGGTCAAGATTCAGTCTTTATTTTCAAATTTACATCATTCTAATAAAGCAAATACACCATTCATGGTGGGGGCCCTACAGAGGGTATTTGGGACCCAATACTGTGTCCTCTTCTCCCTCTCTCTCTCTCTCTCTCTATTTTTGTACATCTTCTTCAGTATTGTGCATTATATTCGTCGTGAATGAATATATTCGTCGTGAATGATTGCTGAATTCTAAGCAATTTGGTGGAATAAACAAATAAATTGCCGAGAAGTCAAATGTGATTGCAAATGCACTCGATAAGAAAGGGCCTACTTTAGTCATCACCACCCCATATCCGACCTTGATAAGCCTAGAGGAGCTTGGTCTACAAGACATGCACCACAAGTACGCGGATTCAGAAGAAACTCGCTACACAGTAGACATAGGCGCTTTCAGCTGGTAGACCATGTCAGTTCACAGTGCTTGGCTCTTATATCAGATCGACTATGTGTGCAGAAAAGTCATAGGGCTATCTTTCTCCACGACATGCATGATGCCGTCTCACCAAGACTGTGTGATAAAGTATCCTCATTGTCAAGTGAATACGACCAAACACCTTAGAGCTGGAGGATGGTTACATCCTTTGGATATTCCGAGTAGATAATAGAAGTAGATAATAGAAAAGTATCTCCATGGACTTTATAGGGGAATTACCTCGATCCAGCATTGGACATAATGCTATCTGTGTAGTAGTTGATCAACTCAACAAGATGGCTAGATTTTTAACGACTAGATCGACCATAAAGACAACTAAATTGGCGCAACAATTTGTTAATCAACTTTTTAGACTTTACGGGTTGCTTTTGGATATTGTGAGTGATATTGTGAGTGATAGGGACTAAGAGTTTACTGGACATTTCTGGCAAAGACTACACTGAGTCAAACTGATAGGGGCAAACACAAAGGATGAATCACGTTTTGGAGGATGTGCTTCGTGCAATTGTTTCCAAGAGACCATCTATTTGGGAGAGGTACATCCCTATGGTCGAATTTGCCTACTACAATGCTAAGCATATGCCTACTGGATACCATCCATTTATGCTTATGTATGTGTATTGAACCGTATATATGTGTATGCATATAAGTATATGTATATGTGTATATACTTACACATATACATGTGTACATGTATGTGTACCTATGTATATGTATAGTACATGTTCAAATGTATGTGTATATATTACACACATATATATATAACTCTCCAAAAAAACAGGAAATGAAAGTGCAGGTGTCTCTTACCCACCACGAAAGTATCATCTGTAAAGAAGTCATTTGCAACTTGCGCCCATAAAATCCAGACCTGCAACTTTCCTTGTTGAAGAGGGCTAAAACACTACAAAGCAAATAGATTATACTCACAAAGGTTCCACGCTAATCCAAGATTAACACACACTTAGTGATGAAACTAAGAAAGCATAACAAAAACAGCTTCTCTATTTTGTCATAAGAAATGTTTGATTACCTCAAGTTGCTCAGAGACTGCAGAAAAGAGCTCATGGTAGTCTTGCCTTAGGGCTGGTTCGGTTGCCAGAACTGGTGATGCCATGGAAGCCCTAAGTATCTCAAAGAACAAATCAGATGTATCTCTGGTCAGACTTCCCGATCGCACCAGTTGCACAGCCAGCTTTGAAGCTTTACTAAACTTGGCAGATTTCCCTATGTGGGCAGCAATTTTCCGCATTGCATCTGCAATTTGCAATGAGCTTGCATCCACCGTTGTTTTGAAACGCACTCGCTTTGCACCTGTAAGGACCAAGCATTTTTCAGGTTTGCAAAATGCATATAAGCGATTGCCCAAGAGTGCAGTCGTAAAACTTGGTTCATTGTTAATCTTACAGGCCACACACATCCCCTTATTCTCAATGTTCCATGACTTCTTTATTCTCTTGAGGACTTCTATTTGTCTATGAGATGCACTCTAAAGTAATCCTCCATTATCATCATCATCAACCATCACCATCACCATCGGCATCACTGCCGCTGCATCATCATATATGCCGCACCACCACTGCTGCAGTTGTCATAGTTGGTGCCTGCCAGCAGCACCATCATCATCTGCCACGGCCACCATCACCATCATCATCATATCACCATCCGAAATACCTCTCGTGTACAATCTCAACTTCTTTCTCGCTGTTTAAATTTCATGAGCAATATTCAAAGCCCACTAAAAGGTTCACCTCTGACACCCTCGAGCCCCCTGGACATTACTTTCCGAATTGCACATGATTAACCTTTGACTTGGCCTCTTCAATTTTATTGAACCCCCTGGACATTACGTTCCGAATTGCACATGATTAACCTTTGACTTAGCCTCTTCGATTTTATTGTATCACAAGGAACCAGTCACCTTTTAGATGAGATTTTTTTCCCAGAGGACAGTAGGACGAGATCGGAGGTGCTCACCTTCACCGTGCTCGTCTTCTTCAGTTGGACGTTTGATGGCAGACTTTGGGGCTAGGGTGGTGTGGGTTGGAGAGGCAGGTGCAGGTGCAGGTGCAGGTGCAGGTGCAGGAGCAGGAGCAGGGCAAGCTGGTGCAGCAGCGTCCGCAGAACTGAGAAGAGGCGGGAGGTCGCCGAAAAGCCCGTCCCGAGCCATAGCGACCTTTCTGTGTGAGAGAGAGAGAAAGAGTGAGGGACACAAATTGCCTTATTATGAATGTACTGTAGTATTTATTTATGTTATTTGAAATATAAAATATCACATTAGTATTATTCAATTTTAATGTTAGTAACACGATCCAACTCACACATCCATCAATAACTTTCTTATACAAATTATACATAAAATTCAAAACCAATTTTTATGTGCATTTTGATGACTAGTCATTATCATGGGGAGAAGAGGGATTTGCAATCAAATCGACCGATTGTGTGCCATCTGGCAGTCCACCAATAAGCAATAAAGGGACATCAAGACGTTGTGCTCGTGTAGCAAAATAATGATAACTATCATGGAGCAAAAGGAATGGTGGTTGTTATAGTGCGCACCTAAGGAACAAGACGACGTGCTAGGATAGCAAAATAATGATAATTATTAGGGAGGAAAGGTGGTTGTTATAGTGCCTAAGAAGATTGAAAACTATGCTCACAACAACATTACAATTGATGCAAATAATGCTAAAACTTGAGCTTATATTATTAAGATGCCTATAGAGATTGAATAAGAAGGTTTTTTTTATAAATTTGGGTAGCACACATAGTTTTGTGTCTCTCATATGGTCAACTTTTAGATGCTTATAGTAGCGACTTGGCACTTTGCGAAGTAGGATGCATGCTTGTGTGGGCTATGTGACCACATTAGTAGTGAGCATTGGATAGCAAATCGAGAACACACTATCTACAAGTTGTTACAGTGTTCTTAGGATATTGTTATTATTCTTATGTTATTCTTAAGTTGCAGGGCTTGTTTAATGGTCTAGACAATCTAAGATGTTCATGGGAGATGTGCAAAGTTCCTATCGAAACTATTTTTAGTTTAATATAGTCCCAATGAGATGATATGGTCGATTGGTCATTTTGGACCAAGTCATGGGTTGGCACCTATGTCCATGCCAACCTTGGGCCCTATATATAGGCTAATTTGGCAACCTTTGTTCAACATCGAGTTCATTGTGTTCAAGCACTCTTATAAGTAAGACATCCTCTATCCAGAGTCCGTTTAGATCGATGCAACTTAAGCAAAGACCTATATTTATAGTCATCTATTACCATTGTGAGAAAGTATGATGTAGTCCCACAATCAATCGAATTGGCTTATATCTAGAAAATCTATTATGAGAAAAGGATTTGTTTGATATAAATTCTATGTTATAAGAAGAGAATATGTCCTATAGAAATGACAACAAAGAGCATTGCTTCTAAGGATAAAAGTAACATAGAAGTTAGAATGTTGTTTTCTCCCTACAGTTAGCAAAAATACTTATTTGGGGCTATGCTAGTGTTGATGAGTCCATAAAGGGACTCATCCCTTTATGGGATGCATGGGTGACCATTGTACCATGTTGATTGGTTGGTATCATGGGTGAGACCACCTCATACTGTGACAACTTAGTGTTATTCATATATGTATTGGGGCCATGCTAGTGTTATTAGCATTATGGGTTAACTCCATGGTAAATATAGAGCTAGTGTATTATTATGTGTTTGTGCCTATTTATGTTGTCATGTTGGGATTGAGGTAATTAATCATTTTAACTGACATGGTTAATGTTTTGTGAGATATGTATTGAGAAGTGTGATGGTGCCAATCGAAGTGCTGCATTGATGATGGTTTGCATATAGCATGCGAACACTCAGTATGGTGTCATACTTAGTGTTATCTTGGTTGGCCGTGTGATTTGATATTATTCTGCCAATTTTGTATGATTGGGGCATTGATTTAAGCACAAGCTTCCAAGAAGGAGAGGAGAGTAAAAATAGCCATGAAGCTTTTACTTTACATAACTATGATGGGAAGAAAGATACATGAGTTGTACTTTTATGGCTTAGCCAGCTTGATAATTACTTTTTAGGAGAGAAATCTTTCTAAAAGGGATAAGATCAAGTGCACTGGCAATCATTTGGCAGAGAGTGCCGCTTTATGGTAGAATATTACTAAGAAGGGTAGACATAACCCGACACTTGGCAAGCTTTCCAAAGGCTCATAAAAAATAACTTCTTACCACCATAGTACAAAGCTAGAGCTAGACAACAGCAGTGACATATACTTTGCTAGTTTTAGAGAAAGATAATGTCTCTCCTTATATTGATAAATTTTACACTTCTTCAGCTTCAAGCCTTAGAGAAGGTTCATGAGAAGGAGCAGAAGAAGAAATTCATTTGAGATCTAGCGAAGGTTAACATGTTTCATTCTTATTTCCCCCAGCTCTACTATCTCTCTAGTTATAAATTATGAAGAAAGAAGAGGACCCCAAGCCACCTAATGTGTTTAAACCTCGGAGGTATGGATTCTTTTCTAGACCATTTAGCAAGTCCAAGAATAATGTTGTTGACAACAGTGTTGTTTTGACAACAACAATAGCAACAATACTAAGAAGGTTGACACTAATAACAAGTTTAACACAGATAATTTCTCTAACAAAGGGATTTTAAGCTTACTCATGCACATGGGGGATGGGCTCAAGGGCATTTACACAGGTGGTGTTAGGGCATGAGGGCCTTGGTACTATAAAGGCACTAGTCTCAGGATTATTGTACCCTTTAAATACCTTTGGAACCTTTATGCTCTTAGATATCTTTTGATACCTTTAGACATCGTTAGCTTTCTCTCTAGTCAAGACTAATCTTAGGCTAATCATCCTAAGCTAGGCTAATCTCACGCTAATCTTAGGTGTAGCTTTCTTTCAATGGTATCAGGGCTCTTGGCTTAGATCTTGATATGTTGATTAGGAAGTGATTAGTACTTAATCCATTTGTGGATTAATACAATTACATAGCTTTTATTTTTTTAAAATTTTGTTTTGAGTGGATTAGCAATGGGATTAATGATAATTGTTTTGGGTATATACTAATTAGAAATTTCAAAAACCCTAATTCCTGCACAGCTTTGAGAGAATCTTGATTTAAGAATTAAGGTTTTCAACCTTTTTTTTAGTGCTTTTCTTGGAAATTTCTTGCTAAATCTCCTTGATTAGTGCTTCTTATTATCAAATCTATTTATAAACCTTAGTTTCCTTCTACATTTGCCTAGTTCTATGGAATCTTGGTAGTTTTTAAAATATTGAAGGTTGTTATGCAAATTTTGGTGCAGTTCTTATCAAGAATTGGTGCAGATTGAAGATTCTATACAGATTTTGGTGCAGTTTACAATTCTGATCCATATTTGAGCAGATTATAGTGCAAAGCGTGATTCTACAGAATATGTTGTGTAGAGTGGGGTAATTCACAGTTGTGTAGCATATCTATACAAAGTTACTGTATAGAGTACTCACTCTATACAATTGTGCAGCATATCTATACAAAGTTACTGTATAGAGTACTCTTTACTCACTCTTTACAATTTTCTTGGTGCAGATTTATAAAGAAATGAAAGACAATACATAAATCAAATCTTGAAGCAACAATGATGAGTGGTTCTTAATTAAACCTTTCAATCTTCATCACTTCTTTACTGTTTTCTTGAAAGAAATCCATGTTGTGTAAACAATTTACCAAGAAAGATTGCAGAGAACAAAACACTTGGATTACAGGCAGAATATGCCAAGATTAAACCAAGAGCAAATCTTACAAACTATTATTGATCTAAGGCATTAACATAATTTTCTTGTAAAGATTGAAAGACTGCATCACAGTGGATGATTTACGACAGAATCTTGCTTCAGTTTAATGGTTTCTTGCACATCTTTGGTAACAAGATACAAGGGATCTCAAAGTTACTTTCTTCATACACAATATTGCATATCAAGGTATCATTGGCATCATCAATGGAATGGATGTCCAAGAGTGGGATTCATCATCAGACAAGTACTTGGAAGTAAAGTATGATGCTACAACTATTGTGGAGGCAAAGCCAACCCTGAAAGTTTAGGAACTCCCTAAGCGAGAAGAGGCTGATGACTCTGTTTGGGAAGATGCAAAGGAGAGTTTTGAGATTTTCCAAGGCTTTTAACCTTTGAGAGAAGACTATGTGGAGCCTTTAAACGGGGGTATATATAGTCTCACCATGGGAGCTCTAGACCATAGATTTCTTGTCAGTGCAAAGGGCATTGAAGTGGTGATGAGAAACTTGCCATCAAAGCTCTAGCAGATTCATCTTGGGAGAATGGTTCAGATTTTTGAAATGTATCCATATACTTACAAATCAAACATTAATGTATCAGTCCAGAGGTAGCTATAAGACTCTTGTAGAAGGATGTTCTCTCTATCCCTGGTGAGTGTATGCCAAGGTAAAGAGACATGAACATACTCTTGATGAGCTCTTGATGCAAGTGATATCGGTGCTCTCTCTCTCTCTCTCTAAAGAAGCTCAACTCAGCACGCAAGTGATGGAGCTAGGCATCGATGGAGCCGGCTGCTAGCTTTCTTTTGAATAAAAAAGCTTGTGATTTGATGGACTATAGAGCTCGTATGAAGCAAAAAACCAGCAGGGGGTGAGTTGGAGCTTTAATGGAAAGCTTGAAAAAATGAGAAATCTAATTAATGTGGTTAATTACTATGCCTAAGGATAATCATGGCTCTAATACCATGTTGGGAAAAGCATAATGAGTGATAATGCAAGCTTAATGTGAGCAAGGGATGATAAATGAGCTATGGTGGTTCAAGATAATCCATGGTGGTCACATGAGCAAAAAGATAATTAACTAGCACTTAATCAAGGATTAAGGGAACATAATGGCAGCATGATGAGGAGCTTCACATAGCATAGAAATTCGTGTTTTTCTCATTAGGAGGGCCATCATTTTATAGCCAAAGTGTACAAGGTTGAGTGACATCACTGCTTACATATCATCAAGGGCATCCAAGGCCATCTCCCCCCACATGGCTCCCTAGAATATAGCCTCCAGAGCATCTTCTGAAACTCGCCTATCTCAAGTGGGGGTTTACCCTTCACTCACCTAGATTCTCTTCATATTACATGGTCCTTTTACATTTCATTGTGTGCCTTAACCTTAGACCATGACATTGATCATATATTCCAACAGAATGGATGTGAATGAATGTGAGTGGATGTGAATGGATGTGAGTGAATGTGAGTGGATGTGAATGGATGTGTTATGATCTCAATGGATGTGTTATGATCTCAATGGATGTGAATGGATGGGAATGGATCTGAATGGATGTGAATGGGTGTGTTATGATCTGAATGGATGTGAGTGTCTCCACAAGCTGCTACGCCAGATTCAATGTAGATCATTATATGATGCAGCAAGAGCAAAAGCAATGTCTAGTTTGCTGGGTGCCAGACTCAACGCAGCAGGTCAGTGGTACGCGGGCTCTGGGTGGAGCAAGGGCATCCAAATCTTAGACATGGAGGCTTTGTGCACATTTTTTCTTATGCATAAAATGAACACCAACAAGCCGCCATACAGGTATAGTTGCAAAACAAAGAGATCATTCAAAGCCTACCTCCGCAGCAAAGTAAGCTATAGAGCCGCCAAGGAAGTAGGTTGTTGTTCCAAACCATGTTCCAAACCAGAGAATTTGTGAGGGGTTGTTTACACATTTGGAGTTCTTTTTATATGTGTGAATATTTTTGGAGTTGTTGGGGCATCTTCATGCACATTGGTATACTTTGGGATTGTTCACACACTTTGGCCTCCTTGGGGTGTATTCACATATGCGAAGTGTGTCACATGCATTCACACATTATTTCGGATTGTTTGCATGCAATGTGACTCCTTGGTGTTTTGCTCACACCCTTGTTCTCATGCATAGCACAATGTGGGTTTGTTTTGCACACTTTGGGTTTTATAGACCTTTTTCACAAAGATTAGTCCTCTACTTAGTCATACACATGCTAAGAGGGCTATGTAGAAGTAAGAGGACTTTTATGGTACTAGTTTTAATAAAGTTACTACTACAAAAACTACACCTGCTAGTCCTTCACATCAAGGCTTCCTCTCTAGATTCTTGGATTATTTTCTCTAGAAGAGCTACCACCTAGATTACCAAGCTCTAGACTCTAAGACCATAAGATAAAGGTTCTCCTAGGTAATCACCACTTTGTAAGGCTTCATATAAAGCTTACATGATTGAGCAAAAAGAAATTTAAAAAAATAGAATAACTAATTGATCTGAACTAGTATCTCGCCTTATGGAGTGCCAGTACCTTTGGTCTTAAGAAGAAGAATGGAACTTACCATATGTGTATGTGCATTGACTATAGAGTCTTAAACAAGACTCTAATAAATAATAGATACCCATTGACTATAGAGTCTTAAACAAGACTATAATAAATAATAGATACCCATCCCTAGAGTTGATGATTTATAGGAGACAAATTGAGAGGGGCTAAGGTATCTAGCAAGATAGACCTTAAGTCTGGGTGTAAGACTCCATTCATGACTCAGTCTGGTCTCCTTATGAGTTTATGGTTCTGCCCTACTAACCAATGCTCTCGTGACTTTTAAACGTATGATTGTACGATGAACCAAATATTCCTCAATTATCAATCCTTTGTGGTAGTATTCTTTAACAATATATTAGTCTTCAGTCAGAACATTCAAGAACATGAAAAACATCTGAAAGCTAGTATTTTCAGTGTCTTGAAGGAAAACCTTGGTGTCTCCAAGGTATACATAAATTGCAAAGCATCCACTAAGAAGAACATGAAAGAAAAGAAGAAGAATGCGGCTAAGGCACACACAAGAGGGTAATTCCAACCACAAGTATTCCAACTATGGAGACATGATCCAACTCACACATGACATCATCACATGCATGTGTAGTATCAATACTATCATGTGCATGTGTATCATCATGTGTTCGTGTATCAATATCATCATATCTATGTGTGTGTGTAATACAGCATCATGTGTGTGTGTATATAATATACATCATCATCATCAATCATTTGTGCCGATGTTGATGTGGTATACATCCTCAATAATAAGCAACCATAGGAATCATCCCAACTGAGAAAAACTGACCCATCTACCTCTAAGAAGTATCTCAATGCCCAACAGTCAAGGGATCAACAAATGTGCCAATCACCCTCATCCCATAGATAATGAACATGTGTAGATAATAAACTCTATAACTCCATCCTCCATCTATGGTTCGAATGAAATATCTCCTCATCATGAGAGATGGATGATGAAGGACCCAATGGCTGAAGTCCAGATGTCCCAAATGTATGCAAAAAGTCGGCAAAGGTGATACCATGGTACTGCATATAAAGAATCCCCAATAAAAATCTAGAATCACACATGAACCCCCAATCATTAAAGAGTGACAAAATGATGTTGTTTCGCTGAAGAAAGAAAGGACCATGGCGAATAGCTAAAGGGTAGTAGTAATAAACCATGGATGCACGTGAACACCACCCAACAATGCTCAAACTCCTCTCATTTTACTCTTAAGACATCTCTTTCACATCTTTTGATATCCACATGGTGTGTGTGTGTGTCATAGTCAATCTTGGGATTATACCTCCAAGATAG
Organism: Cibotium barometz; assembly: GCF_041138505.1. Taxonomy (NCBI): domain Eukaryota; kingdom Viridiplantae; phylum Streptophyta; class Polypodiopsida; order Cyatheales; family Cibotiaceae; genus Cibotium; species Cibotium barometz. The sequence continues at coordinate 41,305,277 of NC_141059.1, read as the reverse complement.
GATTGAATACTTAGGCCACATTGTTTCAATTGAGGGAATCCAAGTTGATCCAAAGAAGAGATTGAGAGTATCTTCATTTGGCCTAGACTACGTGATATACATGAATTACAATCCTTCTTGGGCTTAGTTAGCTATTATAGGAAGTTCGTCAATTTCGCTTACATTGTACATCCACCTCATTGATGACTGCTCCTGAAGGAAAGCTAAGAATTTTCATTGCATTGAGAGAAAAGATAGACCCTTTGAAGCTTTTAAAGAAGACCTTACTCATGCACTAATGTTGCAACTACCTGACTTTCATAGGCTATTTTTCATACTTCTGACTCATGCCAATAGTTATGGGATTAGAGCAGTTCTTAGGACATGCATCCCCTACCCTATGAGAGTCAATTGTTGTGGGATAAACATGGAAGTATTTTCTCATCGAATCAGAATTTCTCATAAAGACTCATCTCAAAAGAGCATTAAACAACCATTGATTTCAAATAGGCATATCAAGTGCACATATTATATTCAAAGTTATAGCTTGTGTTTCAACACCAACCTAGTAAAAAGAAAACATGGTTGCTAATGCTCTAAGTAGAAGACCAAACATCAATCACACCTTAACCAGTACACCCTTTGAAGACTACGAAGGAATCAAATGAGTAAGATCTTGACTTTATGACATTTGGATCAAGTTGTGAGATAATAATTGGATTCCTATCAATGATTATTAATACCATGAGGGATATCTTTTCTTTTAAAGAAAAAATGGGCATCACGAAACCTTTTAGATAGATAGTGATGGAAGAGATGCACCAGCCTCCATATATGAGACATATCAAGGTATCCTCTACATTAATATTGTATCGATATTTTTTCTATCCTTTAAAAGGATGTAGCTACCTTGCCGAGTGTATGGAAAGAAATGGCTAAAGCATGTAAGCTTGTGAATTCAATGCCCAACCATACAAAATGGACAAAATAATATTAAATCCAAAATGTGTCACATGGTTAACCAAGATAATACTCTTTATGACACCCTAGTGAGTGTTCACGCACTATGTGAAAACCATCATCAATGCAACACCTCAGTCAACCCCATCACATTACTTGTCACCGATCTTACAAATATTAATCCTGTCAGTCAAAACAATTTATGCGAGAACCCAAAAAACCTCATTATGATGCAATGAAGAGAATCACGAGGTCTGTGAAGACTACGGTGAATCTTACTTTGTTTTATGAAAGATGTTGGATATGATAATTCACCTATGAAGATTGATCAAAACATACTCAAGGTGGATCAAAGCTTGTACAAAACATCATGAATATGAGGGACAAAAACTGGTATATGCAGGAAATTGTATTGAGATTAACACAAGAAGACACTAATTATGATTAGGTATGAACCAAACTTACATAATCACTTGATCACGACTTGTACCTTATTTAGAGACTCCTCTACCCTATTTTTAGTTGCATGAGTTGCATGAACAACATGCACCAACCATTTGTAGGCTTTACACACCAACCAACTGACCACTAGCCTAACCACCACATATTAAATTGGACTAAGGATTTGGGATTACATTTTATCCAACAATCCCCCCTTAAGACCAACTTCTTACAAGAACATGAACAAGACTAACATACCTCCTTGACACAATAAGTAAGAGTCCCCCCTTAACAACATAGGGTGGTGTACTCTCCTCTACAACTCGTCAAGTTGGAACAACATAAGTCTTGACTCAACCACATACATGACATAATTTAAAAAGCATACTCATCATCTACATCTTTTATACTAAGACTAGAACAAAGATTTGTTTCTTCCTGTTGGTTGAATTCTTCAACCACATGTACCTTTGCTAGCTTTTGATCTTTTTGGTAGCACTTTGAGGATGGATGATTCGTCTTTCCACAATACTCACAAGGATGTTTGGAGAAACAATCCTTAGTAAGATGATTTGTACGACCACAAATAGTACACTTCTTCTTTGCTGATGTCGTAGTAACAACATATGCATAAGGATCTATCACATCCTTTGTAATCTTCTTGTCTTCTTCCTGTAAAGAATTTATGATACTTTCCAAAGAAGGGACTGGCTCCTTCTCTTTAAGTACCGTCACAATTTGCCTAAAGCTTGAAGGTAAGCTTTTAAGCAGGATAGCAATAGCATCTTCTTCAGGGAACAGGAGACTTAACATAAACCAATTGTGTCATTAAGCTCTTCAACTTGTTAAATTTTCATTACTCTCCATGGTTAGATCAAAGAGTTGCATCTTCAAACTGATCTTGGAATGCTTTGCCTTTGCACCAAAAGTACGTTCTAGTAATTCCCAAGCTTCCATAGCTGACTCAACATCATCAATATAATGAATAAAATCATCTTCTAAAGCAGTAATGATAATACCAAGTGCTTGCTCATCTTTTTCTTGAAGTGCAGCCATTGTAGCTCTTGTAATTGTAGCAGAAATACTTGCTTCATTATCAGAAAGTGGCTTGACCGTACTCCATAGATTTTTCTTCCATGAGGTAGCCCTTCACCTTGATTTGCCAGGTATGAAACCCAGTTCTGTTGAATTTGTCGAGGAATTTAGAGCTCATGATGATGAAATATGATGCTTGATGTTGATAACTTGCTCATATAGATGATTTAAGCCCAAATAATAAAAATATCATCAATATAGATCAAAAGAAGAATCACCATGTTGTTTGAGCAAAAGATGCAGAAAACAGGCGACTGAAAAACAGCTCCGTACAGCAACTCCGGTGGACTATATGCTTCAAGATTTTGTATGCTAAATCCTCACATGATGACCTTGAATCACCTTAGAGGAATCAGGCCAATTCGTTGAGACGACGGCGAATGGATCGAATTAGCAAAAAAATGCCTGTTTGGATGGCGATGAGCAATTCGCAAAGCTGCGATGAAATCCGCCTATGAGCTACGTTGTAGAGCTTGCGTGGGAGCAAGGCAAGAAGGCTATATCAAAATTTTAAGGTATCATCACCTCAGATGCAAGCATGAAGGCAATCTACAGCATGCTGTCCAAACAGAGAAAAAACTGGCTATGGTGATTAAGAGATTGATTAAGATTTTTGCTAATCAACTAAACCTAATTGGGTCATGCTCTGATACCAAATGTTGGATATGATAATTCACCTATGAAGATTGATCAAAACATACTCAAGGTGGATCAAAGCTTGTACAAAACATCATGAATATGAGGGACAAAAATTGGTATATGCAGAAAATTGTATTGAGATTAACACAAGAAGACACTAATTATGATTATAACATTAGGCCTCTTACGAGCCTAAAGTTCCCGGTCGGCCACATAGTAAAGTGAATGTGAACACTTATGGGTGGCTATGTATATAAGTGAATATCTCTCATAATACAACATACTCTCCCATTGTGCAATTAAGTCTCTCTTGCTAATCCTCTTGCTAATCTCTCTCCCTAATGCGTGCTAGTGAGTGTGTGTGAATGAAATGAGGTGAGAGGAGGGACGAGTGCGACGCGGTGGTGTGACAACGCTCACGGGAGGCACGGTGGAATTGCTTCTCAAGGAGTTGTAGAGCTTGGGGACCTCAAGGGTTATGAGCTTGGCCATGGGAAAGATCCTGACGAAAGTTGCGGTTCACCAGGTAATCTCTTATTGGATGTGTTTCAAGGGGGGTTAGGGTGAGCCATAACATTTTTGGCGCCGCTATCGGGGAGCCATCCCTTGGCTTTTTCCATCGTTTTTTCTCTAATATACGCTTTACCCATTGCCCATTATCTTGATTAATGGTTTCCCATAAAAAAGATGTGGATTTGTGTGTGATTTAGTGTAGAATAACTCTCTTTTTTATTTTTGTAAAGAAATTTTTTTGCTTAATTTATTGTTTTTGTTATTATTATTGTGGTTTTTCATGTTCTTAGGGCTTGCATATAGTTTGTATTAGGCTTAATATGCATCCATTGCATCAAACAATGCAATTTTTAGTGAATGTTAGCTCTTTTTAGTGTTAAACATAGAACTAAAATCATTAATTTCAGCTTAATTGTGTGTTTTTTTGTTGAAATCGTTTGCATTAGAGTGTTAGCAAGTATTAAAAGTAGCTTAATCTTTCAAAAAATTTCTTAAAACTATAAAAAAATCCCTTGAATTCGACTAATTTTTCTTAATAGACTGGTTTTTATCATTAAGGGTGATTAATCTTGTTCAAGAGGCAAAAAATTTTAGAAATTGTGTTAATTGGGGTCTAAATTCATCATGTAAGTAGTTGAAATTAGTGTTTTTGAGTGTTTTGAGAGCATCTAGATGCATCACAACACCTAATTACATTAATTTCTTGATTAATTGGAGGAATTTGACTCTCTACTTAATTTTACCTTAAAAGAGGAGACCAAAATTAAGAGTCTAATTAATCTCCTATTTTAGATTAATTTACACATTTGTTGATGCACATAGATTAGCATTCCCTTTCTCTATCCAATGATGTGCTCTATTATGTGGATTAATTAAGGATTAGTAGTTAATTAGAGTCATTGATTAGTGTAAAAGAGAAAAAGATTAGTGAAGGAATTAATCTTTGATTAATTTTTAAACACTTTTTTATATAATCCATTAAGGCTAAATGAGCATTCAATGAGTAGATGCTCATGAGTTGTAAAATTATCCATTTTGGGAGTCATTTATAACGGGTGTAGGGGGTGTTATAAAAAGGTTGACTTTTTTGATTGCCACTTATCTTTTTGGAAAAATGCCCATATCTCCTTAATTTTAAATTCATAAAATAACCCCCCCAAACAAGGAAATTCATATTTCCCACTAGACGCCAATTTTTTTTCGAAAGAATGGTTCACAACGTGAACCATTTCTACACTTTCACGGCCTAAGGTTTCATGTCCTAGGAGTCCGCGCGCTGGAAAAAAGAATCGAATATAATTTTTCTGTGAAGTCTGGTTTACGGCATGAAACCCTAAGTTTTCACGACATTAAAGACTTTGTTCACGCCCAACTTTTTTTAATTAATTTAAATTTTTTGTGAAGTTTGGTTCACGGCGTGAAACCCTAAGGTTTCACGATGTGAGACTTCGTTCATGCCCAAAAATAAATCAATAAATAAATTTAATTTTCCTGTGAGGTTCGGTTCACGGCGTGAAACCCTAAGGTTTCACGACATGAAAGACTTCGTTGACACCCAAAATAAATAAATAAATTTAATTTTCCTGTGAAGTCCGATTCACAATGTGAAACCCTAAGGTTTCATGGCGTAAAAGACGTTCATGCCCAAACAAAAAAAAAATTCAAAATTGATAAAATTTGTGAAGTCCACTTCACACGGTGAACTGCACCCTACTAGTTCATGATGTGAAAGGGGGTCCGTCGGTTAAAAAACAACTCTGGAAAACACCCCTGTTTGGAGGCTCATATCTCCTAAATTGTATATTCGATGAAGGTGCTCTTCGGCTCATCGGAAAGCTAACATCGAGCTCTTCAACTTTGGTTTGGCCGTTCAAAGTCAAAATTAATCGTTTTGGCCTTCGACCAGTAGCCTCAAAATTCGACCTGGAAATCGAGGCAAAAATAACCCGAAAAACATGAAAAATTGTAAAAAAACAGTGTAAAAATGACATTGAACTATATTCGGGCTACGTTTTGAGAGTCTAAATGACAAAATCACGAATGACTTAGGCAAACAAAGTTGTATTACTCCAAAAATACTACAACTCTCTCATACAGAGTTTTTTAAAATTCCTTTTGGAACACCCTAAAAAACGTGCTACGAAACAGGGAAAAAATTCTCGATTTTTTTTCGTCTTGAGATAGTGATGGAAAATAGGTTTTAGGACCTCCTCTTCCATCTGGGAAGAAGTTACTAGCATGCACTTTTTTAGAAAAAATATCTCAGGTCTTTCACGTGCGTATAGCGCCTAAGCTAATTAGGGAGAACGAACACTTGTTTGACCCAACTAAGAGAACGCCATGCCTCTTGAGGCTGTAATGGGTTGCGAGAAAAAATAAAAAAGGAAAAAAAAACCGTGTGCTTGCTCATTAAGGAGCAATTAGGCAATCAGACATGGTAATGATAGAGAGATTGCTAGGGATTACACAAGGATTGAACCCAATGGCTGGCATATTTGAGCGATTAAGATCTATGCCCCAAATGCCCATTGGAAAGAAACATTCTTCTTTGTCAACAGATTTATAGGATACATCTTCTCAGAGAACATGTCAACAAAGCGTTGGTAATACTTTGTTTTACCCAAAATCCTCCTTACCTCCCTTACATTGGTAGGTGGTGGGAGGGCCACAATTGCCTGCACCTTCTCAGTATCCATCTCTATGCCTTCTTCTGAGATAACATGTCCTAAGCGAACCACCTTCCTTCGTGCCAAGTGGCACTTTCCAGGATTAAGACACCCTTTTGCATCATCAATACTTTGCAAGGCCAACCTCAACTTTTCTAAGTGATCCATGCGGCTTGAATAAATGCAAAAATCATCCAGAAAGTCCCTTATAAACTTTCCCAAGTAAGGTGCAAATACCTGACTCAACATGAAGCATTGAAAAAATGCTGGTGCATTGGTCAAGCCAAATGGCATCACCCTATAGGCATACACTCCCCAAGGGGTGATAAATGAGGTTTTCCTTTGATCTTCTTCACAAATCCGGATTTGAAAGTATCCAGAGTATCCATCACACATTGAATACAACTCATGACCTGCAACAACTTGATCCAAAATCTCATCTTGAAAGGGTAGAGGATAATAATCCATCTTTGTGGATGCATTCAGAGGGCGAAAGTCCACACACACACACACACGCCATTTTCCACCCTTTTTGGGAGTGACTACAACTGGGGAAATCCACTCTGAGTTCTCTACTAGAAAAATAAATCCAGCTTCAAGCAAATTAGTTACCTCGTTTTAAGCACCTCCGCTTGCACTACTCCCAAATGCCTTAGCCGTTGTACCACTGGCTTACTTTGGGGCTTGAGATCAATCTTGTGCTCTACTAGGGTAACTTGGCATATTTGTGAGTAGCTGTTTGCAAAAAGGTTAAGAAATCCATCCAACATTTTTAAGTAATTCTCCCTTTCAGTACCTGCTATTATGGACTCATCACTCAAGAAGAAGCTCATTTTGTTGGTGAAGACTAGTGAGGTCCACATCTCCTTTCTTGAACATGGTTGAAGAAGCTTCCCCTTCCAAGGCTCCATTGTCTTTAGCATCCCCTTGATCCCTTCCCAGGGAAAGACCAAATGCAACTCCCTCCACCTCCCCTTTTGAGATGGAATCCTCGGAGCTACCACTTGTCTTCTCTTCATCGGATGACTCTGATTCTGAACTTTCGGAAGTTGAAGGTTCACCTCTTACCACTTTCATGCAATGACTTTTGATGTTGTAGTGGACCTTCTTATTCTCACCTTGTAGAATAAGATCACCTGTCTCCCACTTTTGAATTACCTTCACTTGGCGAAGCCATGGCCTACCCAATATCAATGGGTAAGCCCTAGCATCAGGCTTTGTAGGAATGACCTGGAAAGTTGTAGGCAGAGAAATACCACATACATCCACTCTCAAATTCCTAACAATTCCTAAGGTTTTCACCCTAGTATTATCAGCAAGTTTGATGCGATGGGGAGAGTTAGTAGAAGATAACTTTAAATCGGCATTTTTTATTATTTTTTCACTCATGACATTGATTGACACACCTCCATCAATGTATGCATTAGAAATTGTTTGCCCCTCAATGATGACATCAATCTCACAGGCACATCATCTCCTACATCAATATCCACCTTTTGAGCCATAGGAGTCCCATTATCCCTCTTCTTCTTCTTTTTAGATTCCCTTGTGCTAGCCAGCTTACCCCATTCCTTTTTGAGCTTTGGAGAGAGTGCCAAAAGCTGCCCAAATGTGATTTATGCCGTTTTCTCCCTAAGATCTGTTAAGAGGTCATAACTAACAGATCCTTGTCCAAGACGAAAGTCAAATTGTCCAATTTTTCTCCTAGACGACTTCTTCTTCTTCTTATTTTTCTCCTCTTCTTCAAATTTATCTTCTTGTTCTTCTTCTTCTTGACTCCTAGTTTTACGACCTCTTTTTGACATTAATGGCATCAATGTTTCCTCTTCTTCTTCTGAGCATGTTTCCTCTAAAAGTGCTAAACTTTTATCCTCTCTTTCCCTCAATTTTGGACACTCAGTGCGATAGTGCCCCTTCTTTTGACATTCATAGCATGTGACACTACTTCTATCCCTAGGTTTATCCTAAACTCGTGGAACCCTAGGTGGCCTTGCGTTGACTAAGTGTAACTTCAAATCAACAAATTCTGCCATAAGTTGTGCAATGTTATGATCCAAGGATGGAGCTTGTACCTGAGATGTTGAGGCTATCTCTACTCGTGGTGGAGTCAACACACTCAGAGAAGATTGGAATGTGGACTTAATATGAAGAGTGGCCTCCTTCTTCAAAGCAATACAAAGAGCCGAGGATTCAATCCAGAAGGGAAGTATCCTGTATCTAAATAGTGTTGAACATCTTGGAGCTCAGGCCAACCTGTATCCATTAATGCAAGAGTAGCTACTTTGAAAGAAGCCAAGGTTTTAGTAGCCAATTCATCAGCCTTTTGATTATCCTTCCTGTTAACATGCACAAATTTACAAAACTCAAAAGCTTCTTTTAACTCCATTGCTCTTTTATACAATTCTTGGAGATTAGGACTCCTTACCTTATATTCTCCTTTCATTTGTCGGATGACCAATTGTGAATCCCCTTTAACCTCTACCTCTTTAATTCCATCTTTTATGTAATCTTCTAATCCCCAAATTAATGCATTGTACTCAGTCATATTATTTGATATAGCCTTTGGAAACTCCCTACCCTTGGCCCACACCTCTTTTCCTTCTGGATCAAATAAAACTATCCCCCCAACCCCACATTGCCTGGAAGGGCTAAAGACCATAGTGAAAGCAATGGTGGTATCTCCAAATCTTCATATACTTCTTCCTTTGTTCCTGTTCCTTCTTCCGCATCCTTCCTTGTTGTAAGCAAATCTGCAAGAGAGGCCCTAGTGGTGTTTTCTGTAAATAAAAGTAAAAGAGAATTCTTGAAGCTCACAAATCCACTTTGCAAACTTCCCTCCTGCAGGATTGGGTTTGCGGACCAAGAATTGTAAAGAAGGTTGAGATGTGAGGAAAAAAAAAGGGCGAGATAACAAGTATGACCTGAACTTCTTTACTGCAAAAACAAGAGACAAACCACCTTTCTCCATTTCACCATACCTCTCCTCGGCATCAATGAGTTGTCGGCTTGCATAATACACTGGTTGCATATGCCTTTGCTCTCCCTTTTGCAAGAGTATAGCACCCACTGAATGTGGAGACACTTGGGTTCACATAAAAGTCCTCCCCCCACCTAGAAGGCTGCACAATTGGACTTTGACTCATGCATTCCTTGAGCAAACAAAAAGATTGAATTTGATCGAGCCCCCATTGGAAAGAAACATTCTTCTTTGTCAACAGATTTATAGGATACATCTTCTCAGAGAACATGTCAACAAAGCGTTGGTAATACTTTATTTTACCCAAAATCCTCCTTACCTCCCTTACATTGGTAGGTGGTGGGAGGGCTACAATTGCCTACACCTTCTCAGGATCCATCTCTATGTCTTCTTCTGAGATAACATGTCCCAAGAGAACCACCTTCCTTCGTGCCAAGCGGCACTTTCCAGGATTAAGACACCCTTTTGCATCATCAAATTAAGAGGAATTAATCATTATTAAGAAGAAACAATGGCTAAAAGTCTATAAAAACAGAGATACGTAGAGAATTGCAATTTTAAATCCATATAGACTGTGCAAAAGAGGATTACATACTTGCGTAGAGCTTGAAGAGAGCTTCGGGCCTATATAAAAACTTTCAAAAACGGGCAACCGAGCAAAAAGTTATGAGTATTTTACTACAAGACTATAAAGCTGCCAAAATTTACCTAAGAGTTAGCAACTTTGGGAGAAATTCTGATCATCAATGAAGTAAAGGATTAAGAAATTAGTTACATTACTGGAAAGAGCATTTAAAGAGCTTCCTAGCCATATGATCAATTTTAGAAACCAATACCCGAGTGATGAGTAATTATCGGTTGAAATTTGGGTATTAGACCATAAAAACTGCACTTCCCTCTCTTTGCATGAAACCTCACTTTTCACATAGCCTCTTACCTTTCATCTCCTTGATGATTCAAGCTAGAGGATAAGGGTTAACATTGCTCAGCAGACAATCATAAAGATTTACCTAAAGTCCCCAAAGTCTTTCCACATGCTCATTACCGCTAAAACCATTGGTACCTCTAAAGGAGGGCGGCAATAAGGCAAGGGCTACCTTGAGAAGTCATAGGCCCACCAAAATAATAACTCCTTATCCCACTTATCATGAATCATCAAAGAGGTCCAAAATTGGGTTAAGCATGAGGAGCTAATGCTAAATGAGGCATTCACATGTAAAGAGAGTGTTTGAATAAGGGTTTGAAGATAAGAGAATGGCAATGACACAAAATGCTCAATTGAGGAGCCTCATTCCTTGATTTGAAAGGCAAAGGAGGGCTCCTTTTATAGGTGGAGAATCACCCTCTCTTCCATTGTTACAAATTACAACACAAAAATCTTCAACCCTTCAGTGACATAAGGGTAGATGTCACCATCAATTGTTCTCTTAGGCTAAGTCTTCTATTGATTATTAAATTGAAGACTTTTTTACTTTGAAAGTGTGATGAGATAATAGCCAAGTCTAAGTGGCATGTAGGTAGAGATCCCACTTACACATGGCGGAATTCTTCTCTTCCATGTAGGCATTCTAGAAGAATCTTTCCCAATTCATGTGAGCATGAAGGCCCACTTTTATTTTCCACATCACTAGCATGTCTACCATACCAAAGTATTTTATCAAGCATACTTGTGGCATTTACAATGTGTGCACCCTAAATCAAGTAAAACCATTATATTGGAAGATAGAATGCTGTTATCAGGGTAGCCGCCAAGCCGTCGCATCACCATGCCGTTATTCCATTATGGGCGTCGCAATCTTCTTGGACAAGCTTCCACCTTATTACCATTGAGAAACCATCAAAATATGCACAAAATTAAAAATGAAAGATATCAATTTTTCATGTCACAGTAGTGCAAGTAGTAGAGGAATCCAAAATGGCTCATACAACAGCCTGCGGCAACTTAAGTGCAAGGTACACCAAGTAGGCTTGTAGGAAGATGGGAGTTCATGGTACTTCTTGTATAGAAAACTGCTTGCCTTCTTGCTTCATGCATAGTCCAGCAAGTGCACATAAGCCTGATTGTTTAGCAGTAGCCTTCCTTTGGATACTAATTTTTTGAAACCGTCCCTATGTTTCGATAGGTACTCTACATGATGCTGGTCCAAAATTGGCTCTACTAGCAAAGGCTTGTTAAACATTTTAGCAACAATAATGTGAAAGTCATCACAGCAGCTCCCACGTTACAGACAAAATCGAAAAGTTTCTCATCAATTAGAGCAAGATCATTGTCTCAAAAATTTCCTCCTCCTTTTCTTCATGTCAATGCTAAGACGTTGCTCCTTCTTCTTCTGCTTCTTCCTCTTCGGCATCTCTTCCTTAACCTCCATTGAGAAATCGAAATCCCTCTTAATAGAGAGACTCTGACGAGCAGCTCGCTTAGAAAGGGACACCAAACTAAGAACACTTGCCTTCTCTTGTTCATCTGCCTCCATATCCTGGTCTTCAGAATGGGGTTCCTCATCACTATGATCCTTTACAAAGTAAAGGGGGAGGAAACTTGATTCTCCTGGCTCCACAGTTGGAAACCCTTGATCCTCTGTCTGTCCTCTCACAAGCCGTGGCTCATCTATCCTTGCCATAACCTCTGCAGGGTTATCAGTAGTGAAGTCAATAGATCTTTTCTCAATAGCTTTGCAGGCTTCATCCGCATGTCGCTCCTACTCGCAGCACTAAACTCAGGATCCAGCGCAGTGACTCCGCATTTAAGCTTTCTCTGTTTTTTGATAAGTAAGACACTAGCATGAATTAGAAAAGGAAAGAAACCCCTTCTTATATTTGTGCAATTTGGCGCGAAATCAACTCCATTACCCTTACAAGAATGTATCGCGCCAAACTGCACAAACTTCTCTCTCTCTCTCTCTCTCTCTCTCTCTCTCTCTCTCTTTGTGTGTGTACTGTATGTGTGTGTCTGTGTTGTATATGGTTCTCTGTGTGTGTTGGTGTGTGTGTGTGTGTGTGTTATATAAGTGTATATGTATGTGTGTGCAATTTGGTGCGATAAAGCACCTCCATTACCTTTACAAGAGCCATATCGCGCCAAACTGCACAAATGTCTCTCTCTCTCTCTCTCTCTCTCTCTCTCTCGTTGTGGGTGTATTGTATGTGTGTGTCTGTGTTGTATAAGTGTATGTGTGTGTGTGTGTGTGTGGATGTGATATAAGTGTATATATATGTGTGTGCAATTTAGCGTGATAAAGCACCTCCATTACCCTTTATAAGAGCTGTATCGCGCCAAACTGCACAAACGTCTCTCTCTCTCTCTCTCTCTCTCTCTCTCTCTCTCTCTCTCTTTGTGAGTGTATTGTATGTGTGTGTCTGTGTTGTATATGGTTCTCTCTATGTGTGTGTGTGTGTATATATTTGTGGATGTGATATAAGTGTATATGTATGTGTGTGTATGTGTGTGCAATTTGGCATGATAAAGCACCTCCATTACCCTTACAAGAGCCATATCGCGCCAAACTGCACAAACTTCTCTCTCTCTCTCTCTCTCTCTCTCTCTCTCTCTCTCTCTCTCTCTCTGTGAGTGTACTATATGTGTGTGTGTGTGTGTGTGTTGTATATGGTTCTCTCTATGTGTGTGTGTGTGTGTGTGTGTGTGTGTGTGGGTGATTTGTGTGTGTGTGTGTGTGTATGTGTGTGTGTGTGTGAGAGAGAGAGAGAGAGAGAGAGAGAAATAAATTGTGTCTGTATGTTCCTGCATGTGTGTGTGTGTGTGCATGCGTGTCTGTGTGTCTGTGTATCTGAGTGTGTTTGTGTGTGTGTGTGTGTGTGTGTGTGTGTGTGTGTGAGAGAGAGAGAGAGAGAGAGAGAGAGAGAGAGGAGCAAGCAAACTTACCTGCTACCATTGCTTTTTCTGGCTATGTGGGCGTGGATGCTGGGTTCTCTCTCTGTCTGTGGGTTCCTGAAAACATTGGATGCTCTCTCTCTCTCTCTCTCTCTCTCTCTCTCTCTCTCTCTCTCTTTCAAATACGAGAACCGTTAATAGTGGCGTGAGGATTAAATAACTTTATAGGAGCCCACATGTGTAGTAATAACAGACATGTGTGATGTTGACAATTGACATGTGGGGTTTGTGAATATTAAAAATGACTCGTTTTTTATTCTATTTGTAGTAACGGTGCGCCTAAGAGAGAGAGAGAGACAGAGACAGAGACAGATCCATCGAGCCTGAGAGAGAGACAGAGACAGAGACAGATCCATCGAGCACGACAGCGATCCATTGACCACGACAGCGATCCATCGAGCCACCTACAACTTTGGTATGTGTTTCTCTTGCACACTCATGCACGTACACACACACACACACACACACACACACACTCACGCAGGAACACACAGAGACACACACACACTCATGCTGCACACACAATGAGACACACACACACACAAGGAGAAACACATACAACACAGATATACACATCCAGTAATGCTACACAGAGAGAGGTATTTTTGCGATTTGGCATGATATGGCGCTTACATGTCTAACGAAAGTTTGATATCGTGCCAAACTACACTAATTATTATAGAGGCCTCGTTGGTGCGGTCTAACACGTATACACACACAAAACACACACACACACACACACACACACACACACACACACACACACACAGGTAGCACAGAGAGAGAGAGAGAGAGAGAGAGAGAGAGAGAGAGAGAGAGAGAGAGAGAGAGAGAGAGAGAGAGAGAGAGAGAGAGAGAGAGAAATGAAATGATATATTAACGTCTCTAAGAGGCCATAATGGCCTATGAGACCAAAACTGAGAGTACATCTGAAGTTGGTGTCTCATCAAAGAGAACAACTAAATGAGACTAAAAAGTACAATAAACTGATTGTCCTACAGTTATAAGAATAGAACTGTAAGACTTTGAGATGATACTGAGTAGAAAATACTGGAAAATACTAAAAATGTATATCAAGTAGATCCATGTATGCTGATCAGTTGAAGCATTGCCCTCTCCTTAGATCAAGTATCTCCGCCATGGGGCTGTCTAGAATGGAGAGGTCATAGAAGTGAGGTAGGCACCTCCGATGCTGCCGAGCAATAATGGCTCTGATCTGGCGATGGTGGTGAGGATGTCGTGGTTAGGATCCTGGTGGGCGTGGCCGACGAGCACAACATAAGATAACTGCTCTATTAGTGGTGACTCCTTGGGAGCATGGTCAATGCCCTGATGGCCGAATGGAGGAGGTATCAGGAGGTGTGTGGGCTGGGTTACTGGTGCTGGTGCTGGTGGCCGAATGGAGGAGGTATCAGGAGGTGTGTGGGCTGGGTTATTGGTGCTAGTGCCGAAGAAATCTATCAGGGTCCTCTGTCTAGGTACATCATGGCTCGGCCTCCTGTCTGCCAAAGAGGGTCTCTCTATGTCTCCTGAGCTCAAGTAGAAACAATCCCAAGCATCTCTGATCCTCAAATTCAATGACCTTGCCCATAACGGCCCAAAACCCTCTCGGAAGAAGAGGCAGTGATATCTCCCTCGGATCTCATAACTCAGATCTCATAATAGACTGTACATCGGCAAATGTAGTGTTCCTCTGTCTCTACCTCCTGGTGGCATAGCTGACAAATGCGGTCATCCAAGATTTGATGCACATATCGCCATGTCTCAATCCGCAGCTGGTGTGATGAGGTCTGGATCTATCCAATGGCACAACGTATCCCATGTGATAGGTGTACATCCATGTACATCCGGCGGGTGATAAAATCATCTGGTGAGAGGTGTAGAGAGAGAGATGTTGAAATTTGAGCATAATGATGAGCTACGGTGGATCATACACTAGAATCAACATGATTAACAAAGTGATTAAGAAATGATTAAGACGTAATTAGTGAATAATTAGCAAATAGATTAATGTAGGCATGGATACTCAAAAACCAGCAAATTCTCATTAGGGCTATGCCTCAATTTATAGAGTTTACATCAAGCATCAAATCCCATTGATTTCTCCATGATTCACTCCCAGAATATCTCCACCTTTTGCCTGATTCTCTCCACCTCTTCTCTTTTCCCTGAATATCTCCCAAAATATCTCCACACTCCTAAATTCCCTCATGCTACCCATTATTCTCTCCCAGTAGATTCTTCTCACCTTTTCACAGGTTCTTTCACAATTACATCTTCTCTTTTACAACCTCTATCCAAGAGCTTGTTCCCACACACACCCTATTCACTTGTATATTTCAACACCTCCCCTCAAGTGAATAATCCTAGTACACCTAGACCCTATACCAAGTTTGCCTCCCCTTACTTGGTAGTCTGCGACCAGTGTCTACTCCTCCCCTCAAGTTATCTTAGCACACCTGGACCCTATATCAAGTTTCTCTCTTACTTGATAGCCTGCGGACCAGTGCCTCAGATCCCTAAACCCATAGTCCTTGACACTCTCTCTCTTTATGTGTCCAAGGCTTACTATAGTTGCCTGCGACCTTGACTAAAGTGCTCACACATACATCTCTCTACCACGTGGCCTACATCATCGGTGGCTCAGAGGTGGTTTTACTTTGTTGGGGCAGGTTACATTGGGTTGTGGGGTCTCTCTTTCTCTCTCTCTCTCTCTCTCTCTCTCTTTCTCTCTCTCTCTCTCAGAGATTTTCACATGGCTCCTCACTCTTTGGAGCCTCACATCTTCTCTTGTCTTCAGTCTTCTTGTTGTGGCAGCATCTCTCCACGCGTCCGTCTCTTCTTTCAGTCTTCTCAGGGCAGCTTCTCTTCTCGTGGCAGCTTCTCTTCTCATGTCCATGTCTTCCTTCATATCTTCTTCTCGGTGTGGATCCTCTTCTTGGGAAGAGATATTCTTCTTCTTTCATGGCTGGGGCCATGAGCTCGTCCGTCAGGTCATTTTGCTCCATGTGAGCAACATGTTTCAATGTTTTGCTGACAGTTCCTTTGGGCTTTTTATGTTTATCTTGTGTCATTATGCAATGCAAACCCAAAATTATGCGGGAGGTCTTACCACTTGCCTTATTCTGGACAAGGGCAGTGTCTGTTCCCATTTTTACACTGATGCAATGTGCCCAATACATAATGCGTATAGCATTCATTCTCATGCACATTCCAAATGCAACTATGGCTGTGAATAATCTTGAATTTGAGTGAGATTTACAGGCATTAACCAAGGGTTAAATGCAAAATGATGATTTTCACAAATTTATCAGCACAATTTTACCAGAAATTACATTAAATCAAGGGTAACCAATTTGTACGGGATGGTTGGAGTATCAAACCAACTCCGATTTGCAATCTGAAGTTATAGGGATCTGTATCAGATACCTAATGGTTAATTTGAACCCTCAATTGCACCAAAGTACAGTGATTGCACTGATTAATCACTGATTAGCAAATTAATGCTCTGGTTTGTGTGCAGAAAACAGAGTATGCGGGGAGTCTAGATCTGGTGCCTTCCACTTCAAATGAGCTCAAATGCTTTCAAAGGCATCAATAGCAATGAGTCTAGTAGAGGATTAAGCCAAGAAACACAAGATTTGACCAAGTAATGAAAGCTTAATCTCTGTTTTACCAAAGTCACCTGCAGATTTGATGAAGAGCTTTGATCTCAATGTAGACTTGATGAAATTGATTTCTGTCTTCACCAGCTTGTAGAGCATGCTTGATTACCCCTTGGGCTAGGAGGAATTGAACCAATTTGAACTGATGAAGTGGCAATGTCAAGAACTGCAGAGAAAAAAGGCGCCGGTGAAAAACGCGAAATCTCCTGAATGCTTTGGCGGTTTGCTGCGCCGTTTCGATGAGCTGGTAGCCAGGGGTGTTGGCTAGCTTAAGCTAGAAGCTTGTGCCCTAATTTAGAGTGTGCAAGGTGCTAGAGATCCTCCACTGGCTGGGGGTGAAGGGGAAGATGAAAAACTCACTAAAAATTGATTTTTTTGCTAATTACCTACTAATCCTAATTAATTCACTAATGGGCTCATAAATCTGATTGATTCTAGGCATGGCTCTGATACCATGTTGAAATTTGAGCATAATGATGAGCTACGGTGGATCATACACTAGAATCAACATGATTAACAAAGTGATTAAGAAATGATTAAGACGTAATTAGTGAATAATTAGCAAATAGATTAATGTAGGCATGGATACTCAAAAATCAGCAAATTCTCATTAGGGCTATGCCTCAATTTATAGAGTTTACATCAAGCATCAAATCCCATTGATTTCTCCATGATTCACTCCCAGAATATCTCCACCTTTTGCCTGATTCTCTCCACCTCTTCTCTTTTCCCTGAATATCTCCCAGAATATCTCCACACTCCTAAATTCCCTCATGCTACCCATTATTCTCTCCCAGCAGATTCTTCTCACCTTTTCACAGGTTCTTTCACAATTACATCTTCTCTTTTACAGCCTCTATCCAAGAGCTTGTTCCCACACACACCCTATTCACTTGTATATTTCAACAAGAGATTGTGTTATGTCTCTTTCTACCAGGCTAATTGGTAGCTCATAGAATGAGGACAAAGGCCAATGCAACGAGACGGGGTGAGGGGCCTGGATTGGCCGCAAAGGCTGCCTCTCAGAAGAAGCCACAGGAAGGAAAACCTATCCATATTCTGAAGCAGGCCAGAACAAGGAGATTTTCACAGAACTTCTACATTCTGAGGGAGATCAGGAAGGCGTAGAATTGTGTAGAGTTATGCCTCCCCAAGCTCCCTTTCCAGAGGGTGTGCCAGTCTATATGTGAGAACTAGAGCCTATCCGTGAGGTGGAAGAGGATAGCCTTGCTCTGTCTACAAGAGGCTGCTCTGAAGACTTTCTCATAGAGTACTTCATGACCTGTGTGTTGTGTGTGCCCACGCACATTAGGATGACTATAATGCCCAAGGATAGTGAGACACTAAAGAGGCTTAGGTGGAGGTATGAGAAGCTTCTACACCCTGCAGAGCTTATAGACCCAAAGATGAAAAACATCCTCATGATTCCACCAGCAAGAGCTCCTCACGATAAAATAAAAATTGTAGAGATTACACATGATATTAACACAAGAGCCAGGGTAGATCAGGAGGCCAGATGGGAGAAAGAGCAAAAGGCAATAAAAGACAAGGATCAACCAGTAAAAATGAACCCAAAGAACAGTACATCAAAGAAACAGAAGAGTTGGAGTCAGTCAACTTGGAGATACTATAAGGAGCTTGTAGAGGGTCATTTTTGTCTTCGTGAATATGGAAGATGGTGAGAGACAGCTCTCTCTTGACATCGTGGATGTTAGAACTTTGATGGATAGGACATCACATATCACAAATACTATCCTATACATCTGTTTTAAAGTAGGTATGCAAATTGCATTTTCTAATGATATGGTCCTTCCGTCTTTAGTTCTTCCGTTTTTCCTCAATAAGTTACCCTTGTTTTTGCAGTTCAATAAAGTGCCAGCTTCCACGCGAGAGCCATTCTGAGGTGTTTATTCTCAACTCTCAGGCTGGCACCACTGCTAAGAAGAAGAAGTACATCCCAGAGCAAGAGATTCAAAAGTGGGTCACCTATTTGAACATGCTGGAGGTTATCGTATTAATTTTTCCATACGAATCAGGGTATGTTACTCCTCTATCTTGTTAGTTATATTCATCTAATAGATAGGGGATGCTTTAGTTTTAGATATTTCTGCTTTTGTAGGAACCATTGGAGCCTTGCCGTTATAGAATTGGATAAGAGAATCGTGTGGACTCTTAATTCAATACCAAGATCACATCCTGAGTTAGGCCTGTAAGTAAACATTCAAAGCACCTTTCTCTAGTATCTATGGCTCCTTGAAGTTGGCAATGTATCTTATTGTGAAAGCTTATTTATTATGCAGGTGTATAAAAAGGCTTCTTCATGTTTTCTCTATGGAGACTATGAACTGTACAAATCAGAGGTCAAGCCTGTTCAAGTGTCTAAGCAAGAAGGCTTCTTCATGTTTTCTCTATGGAGACTATGAACTGTACAAATCAGAGGTCAAGCCTGTTCAAGTGTCCAAGCAAGAAGACTCACACTCCTATGGATGGAGATCGATGATACATACAGAATATATTCTCTAGAGTCTCTTCTCCATGAATCCCTTCATGTCCAAGAAGGTAAGTGGAAGAATCATCGGGTGGACATTGATTTAGCTAGATTTATGGTTTGACATTGTGAATTTGGTTTTTTCAGATCGCATTACAGAATTATGATAGAAACTATGTGGAGCAGGACCATGATACGATTAATACTAAAGAATAGCACAGAGATGTTTGAGGAGAACTAGTCAGCATTCCCTGATCCTGCAGATGTCAAGGTGCTCCTTCATGTCCAAGAAGGTAAGTGGAAGAATCATCGGGTGGACATTGATTTAGCTAGATTTACGGTTTGACATTGTGAATTTGGTTTTTTCAAATCGCATTACAGAATTATGATAGAAACTATGTAGAGCAGGACCATGATACGATTAATACTAAAGAATAGCACAGAGATGTCTGAGGAGAACTAGTCGGAATCCCCTGATCCTGCAGATGTCAAGGTGCTCCTTCAGGCTGTAGGGGGTGAGCCAAAGCCCTCTAAGCACATAGAGGTAGAGCCAAGGTCCAACAGCCAAGGTCCAATGTGGAGGTTAACATTGAACATCCCAAGGCTGATGAGATAGAGCAAGCTGAAGAGGCAGAGCCGAAGCTTGAAGAGAAGACAGACACGAAGTAGGTTGCAGAGGCCGAGCCGGGACCTAGTAGGGAGGTGAACAATGAAGAACCTAAGATGAGAGTTATGGGTGTAAAAAATCATAATTGAAACTACTATATGTGGTGTACATGGGTGTTTAGATTTGTATATTTGGGTGCTTACCCTTTGTGTGTGTACATGTGTGTTTGAATTAATACATGTAAGTACACACCCTTTTCTCGGTGGAGTGTGTGAGTGTTTTTGGGTATAAGAAGTTGCTCTTACTAATCTGTAACGTACCCATCTTCACTAATAAAGAAATATCCATGTAATTATGAGTTTTCATGGTATAAATATCAATAATTTTATTATTTGAGTCATTTCTACTTAGAATCTTCAAATTTTGAGCCCAAATTTGGAATCTACGTGCGATTTTACCCTAATGTAGGATTTTATAGCATCCAAAACGGACACCGGATCAAGCCTATACGCTAATTTCAATCATTTTAGTTAAAAAACGGCGACCTTTAAACCTTAATAAATGCACGACCGCACGTCCGATTGACGAACGGTCTGAACCCCTGCGACCAGGAGGACCTCCCGGACAAAAAAAAAATTTCGCCCCCCGGGGCGGTCCGGCACGCAAATCGAGACGAACACCCCAAATTTGGGTACCTCGTCCCAAAATTTGGTTCGTACACACTTACTAGGGTGCCCGTACAATGGTCGCCCAAGAACCAAAGGACGGCCGCCCAAGAACCAAAGGACGGCCGCCCACTGTATGGTCCACGCGTACCCTTACGTAGACACCCATGCTGCCCCAGACCAGATAAGGTATATGCGTACCACTCCTTTCCCGGACAACCGACACCGTACCTTTCCCGTAGACCCATGCAGGCCACTGATCCATAGCCTTTGAAGGTACACCATCCTTTCGTCCTTCCTTTGCGCAGCGCCCGTATCCTCACCCCTCAGCTATATAAACCCCCGGGGTGCTCCTCAGACGGCACGCATTTCTGTGTAGCGTGACCCTGTCCGTACCGTTGTCCGTCCCTGTGTAGCGTACTTGCTGCAAGTACAGCCGCCCTTGCAGTCACCCCTCTCACACCCCCTCATTTGGCTCTTTTCAGATAAGCCAATTTTCCTCCATCCTCCTCTTGCTAAGGGCCAGTGTCCTTAGCTCTTCTCCCCCCCCCCCCCCCCCGTGTGAATAGACTTACAGAGAGGCTTGCAGCCACCCCTCCCAGCCCTCTCCACGTTTTTGCCTTTGCCCTTAAGGACATCTCACAATCCCCCCCCATTTGCGTAGACTTTAGTAAGGGTTTTTTGACTCAAGCGAGGGTTCGTGCGCCATATTCTTTTGCTCATACGGTAAGCAAACGAGCTCGGAATTCAGATTCGACTGAAGCGTTTCGATCGCAGCAGCGAGCTCTACAAGGCGACGCCTAAGATGGCCTCATCTCGGAGATGACAAAATATTACCTCAAGAGGAGCACGTAACAACGAGTTGGAGGGAGATGCGCCCAATGCGGCTCCAGTCCTCCCTTTTCAAGCCCCTCAAGGAAACGGTGGCCAGGTTAGCTTGGTTAATTTTCAAAAGAAGAGATTTTTCTTAAATTAGTGTTAATGAATAGTGTCTTTTTCTTTTTAAAATGACGACATAAAAATTATATGAAGTTATGAACTCTGGTGGAAACAGTGGTGCCGTGACAAGGAAGTCACCGAGCATTCTCAAACGTGGGAAGACATCAAGCAGGCAGTGAAGGAAAGATATCTTCCTCCATCCCATGAATCCATAAAGATGAATGAGTTTTTTAGTCTTAGACAGTGCAGCTTAACTCTTGAGGACTACTATTCCAAACTTATTACCCTTCGGAAGTATGCCCCAGCTATGACTACTTCCCAGCAAGTGGCTCGTTTCTGCCAAGGGCTAAATGAACCCCTAGATTCCCGCCTTGAAGCAATGAGGCCAAGCACATTACAAGATGCTCTCATACGAGCAAAGCCCCTTGTGAAAGAAATGAAGGCTAACAAACCGAAGAATCAAAAGAGATCTTACCCTGAGGCAAACCTTAGAGATCAACCCTACAAGAAACCTCAACAGAATTTCCCCTACTACAACAGAGGGCGACAAGGCAACTCTTTTGCCCCCCGCTCGTATGCTGCTTCTTCCAGAGAAGGCCCTCTGTGTTTTGAGTGCAATGAACCGGGACACTTTAGAGCCAACTGTCCCAAGATGGCAACATCGTTTCCCCAAGGTAACAGAGGAAATCAAGGCCGTGGAACCTCTACCCACCAAGGTGCAAGAGGCAGTGGCCGTGGCAGAGGCCGCGGAGGAGCAGTTGCTAGAACTGCCTGTGTTATAAGTGAAGAACCGACCTTGGAAACGGCTGAAGAAGAGCGCGCCACCGTCCATGCGGCAGTAGAACACCAAGGTCCGAATAAACAATTTGGTGTAATCCAAACCCCCGCCACTCATCACGGTAAGCCATTTCAGCTTTTGATTGATTGTGGCAGTACCCATTCATTCCTTTCTCCTAGGTGCTTGCAAAAATTAAACTTGAGTCAAAAAACAGCTAGAAAAATGATTGTAGAGTTAGCCAGTGGAAAAGAAGTAGTATCTCGTCACTCTATAGGAAACCTTGATTTTGAGCTAGGTAATGAGCAAACTCATGGTCACTTTAGAGTCTTGCCACTAGGAATTTATGATGGAATCCTTGGGATGGATTGGTTAATTGCAAACAAAGCTAGCATTCATTGTAACCAGGGGAGTATCACTTTTGAAAATGAGCATGGCCAAGTATCAGGGGATCACAGGAAAACCTAAGTCTAGGGTAGTCAAGGCAAAACATCTTCTTAAGGGAACACGTAAGGGTCAGCAAGTTTTCTTAGTCAAACTCAACAAAGTCATTGAACCTAGTATGGAGACAGAACCCTCTTGGCTCCAAGAATTCGCTGACATCTTCCCTGACGAGCTTACAGGGTTACCGCCTCCTCGAGAAGTCGACCATGAAATCGAGGTGATCCCTGGAGCTCAACCTGTCTCAAAAACTCCCTATAAAATGTCCCTCCCTGAAGCCATTGAACTTAAGGAGCAACTTTCCCAACTCATTGAACAAGGATTTGTATGCCCCAGTAGCTCTCCTTGGGGAGCACCTGTTCTTTTCCAAAAAAAGAAGGACGGGACTCTCCGCCTCTGCATAGATTATCGAGGGCTCAATTAAGTCACTGTCAAGAATAAGTATCCTATCCCTCGCATCGATGAACTTCTTGACAGGCTTCATGGGGCCAAAGTCTTCTCAAAAATAGATTTGAGGTCTGGTTACTATCAGATCAAAGTCAAGGAAGCAGATATACCCAAAACAGCCTTCAATACCCGTTATGGCCACTATGAGTTTACTGTAATGTCATTCGGGTTAACCAATGCTCCTGCAACCTTCAACCGCCTAATGCAAGATATATTCCGTCCTTACTTGGATGAATTTGTGCTTGTTTTCTTTGATGATATCTTAATCTACTCCAAATCAATGGAAGAGCATGAGGAGCATGTGCGTAGAGTTCTCCAATTGCTGCGCAGACACAAACTCTATGCCAAGAAGAGCAAATGTACCTTCTTTACTCATCAAATTGAGTATCTTGGATTCATCGTCTCCAAAGATGGCATCTCAATAGACCCTGCCAAGGTCAAGGATATTCTAGAATGGCCACCTCCTAAATCAGTTCGTGAAGTTCGTGGATTTTTGGGAATCACGGGTTGGTATAGGATTTTTATCAAAGATTATGCCTTGGTAGCTGCACCTTTGACGGATCTTCTTAAGAAGGATTGCAAAATAGTGTGGTTGCCGATCCATCAAAACAGCTTTGATCAGCTGAAAGTCATTATTACTTCTGCCCCAGTCTTAAAGCTTCCTGATTTCTCCAAGGAATTTGAAGTGGTTACCGATGCTAGTAGTCTAGCACTTGGTGGTGTCTTAGGCCAAGAAGGAAGACCAGTCGCTTATACTTCCCGCAAGCTGAAGCAATATGAAGCAAACTATGCCACCCATGATTTGGAGCTCTTAGCAGTTGTTCATTGCCTCAAATTATGGAGACATTATCTCTTGGGAGGCAAATTCCAGCTTGTAACTGACCACAAAAGTCTAAAGTGGATCTTCACCCAGCCTAACCTCAACATGCGGCAAGGGAGATGGATTGAAATTCTACAAGAATATGATTTCGACATCAAATTCCGCCCTGGGAAAGATAATGTGGTAGCAGATGCACTTAGCCGCAAATCTTTCTTGAATGCAGTTTCAATGCCAAATAATCCCATATTGGTCAAGGTGGAAGAAGTCTCATCTCATGATCCAGATTATCAGAGGATGAAAAAATTAGTAGAAGGGGGACATTCAGAGAAAGAGAAGAATCTAATCAAGGGATACTCCACTCATGAAGGAAGCCTCTACTTCAATCACAGGCTATGTATCCCTAAGGATCCTGCTTTAAAGAAACTAATCCTCCATGAAGCTCATGATAGCCCTGCTGCTGCAGGACACCCAAGTTATGCAAAAACATTAAATGCTGTAAGAAGGAGCTTTCATTGGGCAGGCTTGAAAAATGATGTGCTTCGGTACTTGAAGCAATGTTTCTCATGCCAAAGGATCAAAACTGAAAGGGTCAAGATGCCTGGAAAACTTCAACCATTAGATATTCCCCAAATGAAGTGGGAGTGCATTAGTATGGATTTTGTCACAAGTCTCCCCACTGTTCAAGGAGGATATGACTCCATTCTAGTAGTAGTGGACTTACTTACCAAAGTAGCTCACCTTATACCAGCAAAGAAGACCTTCAAAGCTTCTGATGTTGCTCGAATATTCATCAAGGAAATCCTCAAACTTCATGGTCTCCCAAAAAGGATAGTAAGTGATCGGGATTCAGACTTCACTTCAAAATTCTGGCAGTCTTTATTTCAAGCCCAGGGAACTCAACTTTGCTTTAGCACAGCTTACCATCCAGAGACCGATGGCCAGGCTGAGAGAGTCAATCAAGTAATTGAAGACATTCTCAGAGCATATTGTGGACGGGAACCAAGAAGGTGGATTCAATACCTTCCTCTGGTAGAATTTGCCTACAATACATCTTATCATCAAAGCATAGGAATGTCACCATTCAAGGCACTCTATGGGCAAGAATGCCTATCTCCTCTAAATTTCTCTGATCCAACCATAAGAGTTGAGGCATCCAGGAAAATGCTCGAAGAGATGGAAGAACAAACCAAGGCGATCCAAAAGGATATTAAAGCTGCCCAAGATCGACAAAAGCATTATGCTGACAACAAGAGGTCTGAAAGAATCTTCAAAAAAGGAGACAGAGTTCTTCTACGAGTCCGACCCAAACGAAGTTCTCTATCACTTGGGAAATATAAGAAGCTCAGCCCTAGGTATTGTGGTCCTTATACAGTTATCAAGTGTCTAGGTAAAAGTGCCTATAAACTCCAACTCCCAGCCCATATCAAAGTCCATAATGTATTTCATGTAAGTTTGTTAAAACCATATGTCCCCAGTCTCGATCATATTCTTGATGATGAACAAGTTGTAATCCCTACTCAAGGAGTCCTTGAATTACAGCCCAGTAGCATCATAGATTCTAGGGAAAGGCAACTCCGAAATAGAACTCTTGTAGAACATCTAGTTCAGTGGAAAGATTACCCTGAAGAGGATGCAACTTGGGAAGATGAAGCTACACTCTTAAAGGATTATCCCCAATTCATGACGAGATGAGGACATCTCGATTTCTTTAAGGGGGGGAGGATGTAACGTACCCATCTTCACTAATAAAGAAATATCCATGTAATTATGAGTTTTTATGGTATAAATATCAATAATTTTATTATTTGAGTCATTTCTACTTAGAATCTTCAAATTCTGAGCCCAAATTTGGAATCTACGCGCGATTTTACCCTAATATAGGATTTTACAGCATCCAAAACGGACACCGGATCAAGCCTATACGCTAATTTCAATCATTTTAGTTAAAAAACGGCGACCTTTAAACCTTAATAAATGCACGACCGCACGTCCAATTGACGAACGGTCTGAACCCCTGCGACTAGGAGGACCTCCCGGACAAAAAAAATTTTCGCTCCCCGGGGCGGTCCGGCACGCAAATCGAGACGAGCGCCCCAAATTTGGGTACCCCGTCCCAAAATTTGGTTCGTACACACTTACTAGGGTGCCCGTACAATGGCCGCCCAAGAACCAAAGGACGGCCGCCCACTGTATGGTCCACGCGTACCCTTACGTAGACACCCATGCTGCCCCAGACCAGATAAGGTACATGCGTACCACTCCTTTCCCGGACAACCGACACCGTACCTTTCCCGTAGACCCATGCAGGCCACTGATCCATAGCCTTTGAAGGTACACCGTCCTTTCGTCCTTCCTTTGCACAGCGCCCGTACCCTCACCCCTCAGCTATATAAACCCCCGGGGTGCTCCTCAGACGGCACGCATTTCTGTGTAGCGTGACCCTGTCCGTACCGTTGTCCGTCCCTGTGTAGCGTACTTGCTGCAAGTACAGCCACCCCTCTCACACCCCCTCATTTGGCTCTTTTCTGATAAGCCAATTTTCCTCCATCCTCCTCTTGCTAAGGGCCAGTGTCCTTAGCTCTTCTCCCCCCCCGTGTGAATAGACTTACAGAGAGGCTTGTAGCCACCCCTCCCAGCCCTCTCCACGTTTTTGCCTTTGCCCTTAAGGACATCTCACAATTCCCCCCCCCATTTGCGTAGACTTTAGTAAGGGTTTTTTGACTCAAGCGAGGGTTCGTGCGCCATATTCTTTTGCTCATACGGTAAGCAAACGAGCTCGGAATTCAGATCCGACTGAAGCGTTTCGATCGCAGCAGCGAGCTCTACAAGGCGACGCCTAAGATGGCCTCATCTCGGAGATGACAAAATATTGCCTCAAGAGGAGCACGTAACGAGTTGGAGGGAGATGCGCCCAATGCGGCTCCAGTCCTCCCTTTTCAAGCCCCTCAAGGAAACGGTGGCTAGGTTAGCTTAGTTAATTTTCAAAAGAAGAGATTTTTCTTAAATTAGTGTTAATGAATAGTGTCTTTTTCTTTTTAAAATGACGACATAAAAATTATATGAAGTTATGAATTATGTGATGTTGTATTCGATAAAATTATGTTGAAATTGTTATCTTCATGAATTATGAATATTTAGTAAATTGCATTGAAGATGTTATCTTTAGAATTCAAGATTTTTTTGGGCTTCAACGCTAACTCCGTTCCGTGCTTGTGTAGCCGGGCGGCGTCGTTAGCAAAGCCCGGGAATGGCCCAAGGTATCCCTCATACCTTTGGGAGAATAAGGATCGCCGATTGAGGCGAGAGATTATGAGGCTGCCTAGTTCTGAGGGCCCAGGCTAGTGCGGTAAATAAGCCCACCCTAGTGCGCAGACATCCCTCTGAGGGGCGGGAGGATCGAGC